>NC_143577.1:122686035-123048108 GCF_048544385.1 Mastigoproctus giganteus | reverse complement strand
ATACACGTGGTGCAGTCGGCGTATGGTCTGAACTGGAAGCGGAAATAGCTCGGGAACGTGTTAAGCAAAACCGTTCATCCATACTTAGGATAATAGTTTCAAACAGAGGATGCATACGCATACCTCTGTCCCTATTCATAATATTGTGGTCGGATGAACAGATTCGTAGGCTCTCGAGCCATTTACGGTTCCAGAACCCATGCGCTCGATCCATGATAACCGCATCCTCTGGGGAAATTTGATGCTGCTTCTCCCAAAAATGTTCGGCCACAGCAGACTTATTGTAATCAGCGGTTTTTATAGCATTTGCATGCTCCCCAGACGATCCTTGAGCCGTCGTTTTGTCTCGCCCACGTAACACTCCCCACAATCCGGGCATTTTATCCTGTATACTACTCCACTACTCAGGTCCTTTGCTATTGGGTCTTTTACCTGAGACAACACTGTGTGCAACCTCCGCCCGGGAAGCTGCACGCAGCGTGTTTTATAGCCCCGCAAAATTCTAGCGAGATGCTCAGTAACGCCCGGATAGTAAGGAATGTATGCGGTAGCGACAGGAACAAACGGTTCCTGACGGTTAGACTCTATTCCTCTACTAAATCTGTCTATGATCCTCTGGGGGTATCCGCATTTTCTAAGGTCTGCTGTGACCCGTCTAATTTTACATTCTTTGTCCTCAGAGGTGGTGCAGTGTGACCCTGCTCTATCTAGTAGAGCTTTCACTACACTATTCTTATGCTGCCCAGCTTGTGCTGAACTATAATGGGTGTACTGGCCTCTGCACATAGGTTTTTTAAACACAGAAGTTTTTAGCCTAGGGCCTACCCTAGAGACCAGTACATCCAAGAAAGGAAGGGTACCTCCTGTTTCCACCTCTGAGGTAAATTGTATAAATTGGGAGAAGCTATTAAGCCAATGGAGTGCATCATCCTCTCTCCCCTTCTGGACCACGGTAAAGGTATCATCAACATACCTTTTCCATTTCTTTATGGGAAACTGACATTCACTAAAAACCCTGTCCTCTAACTCCTCCATGGCCAGATTGGCCACGATGGCGCTAATAGGAGATCCCATGGCTGTACCGTGAACCTGTTTGTACATAACACCTCGGTACACCATAGTGGTGCTGGCCAGACAAAGCTCCACACCCGAACAAATATCCTCTACGTTTAAAAGCGATCTACTACCCAAAGAGACATCATTACTCAAAGATCTTCTAACACAGTATATTCCATGTTTAATTGGAATGCATGTGAATAGTGACACCACATCAAAAGAAATCATGCTGTCATTTTCATTTACAGTCAAATCTTTCACAAAATTCACAAATTCTTTACTGTCTTTTATGACATAGTTGGACTGGCCCACTATAGGCGAAATCAATTTAGCCAAATACCCTGACAAAGCATATGTGGGGCTTCCTATAAATGATACAATAGGTCTGAGTGGGACTTCTGTCTTATGAGTTTTTGGAAGTCCATAAAACCTCGGGAGTTGACATCCAGTAGCATGTAAGAACCAAAAGGTCTCCCTGGAAATCTTCTCTGCCTTTAACCAATCCTGTACCAGTTTATTAACGCGCCGCTCTAGGCCAACCAACGGGTTTCTCTGAGTAACTTTAGTAACTTCCAAAAACTCATAAGACAGAAGTCCCACTCAGACCTATTGTATCATTTATAGGAAGCCCCACATATGCTTTGTCAGGGTATTTGGCTAAATTGATTTCGCCTATAGTGGGCCAGTCCAACTATGTCATAAAAGACAGTAAAGAATTTGTGAATTTTGAAGATTTGACTGTAAATGAAAATGACAGCATGATTTCTTTTGATGTGGTGTCACTATTCACATGCATTCCAATTAAACATGGAATATACTGTGTTAGAAGATCTTTGAGTAATGATGTCTCTTTGGGTAGTAGATCGCTTTTAAACGTAGAGGATATTTGTTCGGGTGTGGAGCTTTGTCTGGCCAGCACCACTATGGTGTACCAAGGTGTTATGTACAAACAGGTTCACGGTACAGCCATGGGATCTCCTATTAGCGCCATCGTGGCCAATCTGGCCATGGAGGAGTTAGAGGACAGGGTTTTTAGTGAATGTCAGTTTCCCATAAAGAAATGGAAAAGGTATGTTGATGATACCTTTACCGTGGTCCAGAAGGGGAGAGAGGATGATGCACTCCATTGGCTTAATAGCTTCTCCCAATTTATACAATTTACCTCAGAGGTGGAAACAGGAGGTACCCTTCCTTTCTTGGATGTACTGGTCTCTAGGGTAGGCCCTAGGCTAAAAACTTCTGTGTTTAAAAAACCTATGTGCAGAGGCCAGTACACCCATTATAGTTCAGCACAAGCTGGGCAGCATAAGAATAGTGTAGTGAAAGCTCTACTAGATAGAGCAGGGTCACACTGCACCACCTCTGAGGACAAAGAATGTAAAATTAGACGGGTCACAGCAGACCTTAGAAAATGCGGATACCCCCAGAGGATCATAGACAGATTTAGTAGAGGAATAGAGTCTAACCGTCAGGAACCGTTTGTTCCTGTCGCTACCGCATACATTCCTTACTATCCGGGCGTTACTGAGCATCTCGCTAGAATTTTGCGGGGCTATAAAACACGCTGCGTGCAGCTTCCCGGGCGGAGGTTGCACACAGTGTTGTCTCAGGTAAAAGACCCAATAGCAAAGGACCTGAGTAGTGGAGTAGTATACAGGATAAAATGCCCGGATTGTGGGGAGTGTTACGTGGGCGAGACAAAACGACGGCTCAAGGATCGTCTGGGGAGCATGCAAATGCTATAAAAACCGCTGATTACAATAAGTCTGCTGTGGCCGAACATTTTTGGGAGAAGCAGCATCAAATTTCCCCAGAGGATGCGGTTATCATGGATCGAGCGCATGGGTTCTGGAACCGTAAATGGCTCGAGAGCCTACGAATCTGTTCATCCGACCACAATATTATGAATAGGGACAGAGGTATGCGTATGCATCCTCTGTTTGAAACTATTATCCTAAGTATGGATGAACGGTTTTGCTTAACACGTTCCCGAGCTATTTCCGCTTCCAGTTCAGACCATACGCCGACTGCACCACGTGTATAGGTACCGTGAGCCTGTTATATATATGGATGTGCTGCAGGAAGTTTTGTTACTGCTGAGGAAGGGAGCGCAAGCTTCCGAAAGCTCCAGAGATTTTTATCGTTTTTATCCCGGTTTATTTTAGTGTATTTTATCTCAAGGATTTTATTATAGTTTTAATGTTTTTACATGTATATTTAATATAATAGCAGTTTTTGTAAATATTTATTTTATTTTAATATGTAAATAAATATTTTAGTTACAGTAAATACTTATTCTTATGGTTGGTGTGAGCTGATTTAATACTAAAATATGAATTTTCCCAACCTCAGAGGCCTTTTTCAGGATAGAGTTATTCAATGAGGGGAGTGCCAGATGTTTATCTAACTCTAACAGGAAGCTAAGTGATTTTGTAATAGCTGAGAGCAAAGTGGAGGAGAAATTGTTGAAGTTAAATATAAGGAAGGCAACTGGGATGGATGGGATCTATCCAGTTATATTAAAGGAGGCAGCAAAGGAAGTAAGAAACCCTTAGCCATAATTATGAGAGCTTCCTTAGACTCAGTGGAGGTTCCAGTGGACTAGAGGTGTGCAAATGTATCCCCAATTCACAAAGGGGGTTCAAAAGGTGACACAATTATGAGAGTTTAACTTGTGTTCTCGGGAAAATAATGGAGTCAGCGGTTAAAGTAGCTTTGCAGGATCAACTAGACAAGACTGCAGTAGTAGATAAGACTCAGCATGGGTTTGTTAAAGGGAGGTCTTGTCTAACCAATCTGATTGGATACTATGATGTGATAACAAAGGAACTGGATACAAAAAATAATTTTGATATCATATACTTGGATTTCAGGATTTCACCGACACTGCTCTTCGTGGACTAATGTTATTAGTGGAGTTCCCCAGGGTTCAGTGCTGGGCCAATTGTTGTTTTGCGTACTCATCATGACAATGATGAGGGTATATCAATCTTAACATGTTCTCACTGGGGCGTTTATTTAATATGAAGCCTAACAGACAGATAGACTCACAACTTTTATTTTCCAAATGATGACTGTGCTTTTTTCATAATTCAGTTCATTTAAGTGATAAGTAACACAGTATGTGCAAGAACAGGTTGTCATTTGTTTTTCGTGAAAATCTGATAACAACCCACTGGTGGTTTGCCCCACCCTGTGGCACTAAGTATTGTCAATGAGTCGCCAATGTGCCCACTTGAACTACTTCCTGGTACTGCCACAAGCATTGTTTCCAATTTGTTCATACTCAGTGAGACTGACAATAGTTACTGCCTCCATATTGACTTCATTTCAAATACGTCCATGTGTGTGGAGAACATCTCGTTTATCACTATAATCTAGGGATTTAGGTAAATTCTTTAGATATTTTGAATTTTCGCTTATCGTATCTATAGATACCTATTTCTAAAATGTTTTGTAATGACTCCCTCCACTTTTTACGGAAAACGAGCTAAAGAAAAAGAATGTTTGATGATAGTTAGAAGTGTTAAGTGATAGTTAGAAGTGATAGTGATGATTCAGATGTACCTCTTTTGAAAGAAAAAGGTGCCCAAAAACATGATTAAAATTGTCCAGGGACATCGAGAATAGAGTTGGACTTGCCAACAAAAGAGAAGCCACAATATTTCTTTGGTGATGAATCTGATGATGGGTCAGAATTAGATGATTTAGACATACATTCCAAATAGAGTGATAGTGATGATAAGATCCAAACCTCAGAAGAACATGATGAAAGTGATAAATATCATGAAATCAGTGATGAAAATAATGACCCAAATTCTCAAGTAATCTCCAATGCATCTAAGTCTGAAAATGTTATTTGGCAAGAGGTAGGAAAAACTAAAATTTCAATTAATGAATATAATAAAGATGCTGAAATCCTTGTTGATATTGATTTGAACCAACCTTACCACATATACAAACTGTTTCTAACCGATGATATTCTTCTGATGATGGTGACTGAAACCAACAGATATGCACAGTATTGTTTGTCATCAGCAGCTAGTAATATATGAAGACTCAAAAAGAAGAAAGCTCATTGGAGACCAACCCCTGAACCAAAAATGGAAAAATTTCTTGGAATATTATTGATAAGGGGAATTGTTCATGTCCCAGATATAAGATTACACTGGTCAAAAAAAGATTTATACTCGAATAATCTCATTAGGAAATCTATGAGTAGAGATCGCTTCCTAGATCTGCGGAAATATTGTCATTTCTCTGACAATGAAACTGCCAAAATCAAAATTTTATTAGAGAAAGCCAATAAGAATTTTCAAAGCATATTAAAGGCAGGAAAAAACTTGGTCACTGATAAAAGTTTGATCCCTTGGCGTGGAAGGCTACACTTCTGCCAGTATATCCCTAACAAATCTCATAAATATGGGATCAAATTTTAAAAATTATGTTTGCCGAAGGGATATACTCATGAAATCTCTATTCATACTGGAAAGGGTGATTCAGTGGAAGGTAAAGGAAATTCCCAAGCTGTCTCAATGAAACTGATGGCTAATCTGCTCATTGAAGGATATGTTCTTTATTCGGATAATTTTTACACCAGTTTCCCTGTAGTGCAACAGTTATTAGAAAAGAAAATCTTTCTCTGTGGGTCTCTAAGAAGCAATCGAACATGAATACCAAGGAATATTACAGGGAAAAAAAATTAAACGGGGAGATATAATTGCTCTTGAGAATAACAAAGGTGCGAAAATCATGAAATGCATTGATAAAAGACCAGTAATGATGCAACAACACGCAAAACTCATCAGTGTAAAATTATCGAGACAGGAAACAATAATAGAAAGGGAGAAAAAATCAAGAAACCTGATGTTATTATCAGCAACAATCATGCAAAGAAGGGAGTGGATATATCTGGCCAAATGGCATCATATTATAGAAGCCTGCGTAAAAATGTAAAATGGTATAAGAAAGCTACAACGGAGATCATCTTTGATACCATGCTAGTCTATGCATAGGTGATACAGAATAAATTTGAGATTAATAATCGTCTATCCATCCGTCAATTCCGAGAAAGTATAATAAATAACCCCAGCAGGTCACATCTGGTGAGTATGGGCTTGGTAAACCCAGGGTCCTGAGCTCGATATCATAATTCTTCTCTTTCTTGGGGGATTCCTTTCTGCTTCTCTCTCTCTCTCTCTCTCTCACTCAGGGTAACTCGGGAAATTTTTTTTTTGGCTGATACAGCATAAGCCTCAGGCTTCCTTGTACCATATGGCTAATAATAATAATAAGTGGCGGTGTGATGGCCATGTGGTTACGACACTGGATTACCAGCCTGATGAGCCCAGGCTCGAGAACCACCATGGCGGAAGCGAACGCAGCTCCATCACAATGGGAGACTGATATAATAATAGTAATAAATTAGAATAATAATATTAAATAAATTAATAGTAATAAAAATTAATAAATAAATAAACAACGTGAAAGATGCTCCAAGGGACCTCTACCTAATCCAAGGTCGGAGTGGCGGCTAAGGCAGATTGCGGCACCTTCTGGCATCACTCCCAAGAACTACCAATGGACATAAGCCGAAGCTAAACAGGTCAACCTCCACAGATGGATGATGTTGCAGAGAAATATAAATCATACTGCATTCAGTTTGGTGTAGGATAAAGTCACTCGCATTCAAGCCTTAGGTAGAGGGGTCGGTTCAAAAAATTAGAGATGGTCTTCAGAGAAGACAGTGGAGCAAGTGGTGCTGTCCCCTGTATAGCTACCAAAAGATAAGGCCAAGACCATCCAGCCCCATCAACTGGAAGTGCTTCCTCCGCAACTGACCACCCAGGAAGTGAGAAAACACCAACGCATGAAGTGGAGCATTGAAATGAATATATACATTATGCAAACATACTACAAAATAACGAAGCTCGAGACCGATATGACAACTTACAAGGCAAGACTACATACCAAATGGCCGGAATGATCTGTGGGTATTCAGGTCATCGAACGGCAATAAGCAGACCAGGGAAGGACCATCCTTACAAAGACCTGATAGCTCCTGTAATCTTTGAAAAAAATCAAGCAGGACTTGAGCGGTCAACTACAAAGGATAAAGAATACGGAACCGGAGGAGGAAGAACATACTACCATCAAACCAGAGGAGGAAGAGCAAGAAGAAATACAACCCACAGAAGCTGAAGTGGAAAGAGATGAGGTCGTTATATCCAGAATAGAGGATGAGTGGAAGAAGGCCCTAACAGAACTTGAAGGAATGGATCCCATAAAGACACAAGTGATACCGAAGCAGAGGCCCAATACAACCTTGTGGAGAATCACGGACCACTTGAATTGGCAAATAATACCACATTACCTCAACAAGAATGGTGCAACACTGGATGCCATCCACACAGCCATGTATTGTACTGTGGTAGCAGCCACAAGGATTAATGGAAGAGAAACGAAAGACCAGCAGGAGAAGAACCAAAACAGAATGAACTGCCAGATAGGGAAAAAAGACTTCAGCAGAAGATAGAAGAATTAAGAGTCATGATAGGCCAAATGACTCAGTTCTATTGGGGCAATAAGAGCAAGAGAGTCAGGCAACAAGAGAGTCAGTGTCCACAGCAAATATGTGACAAAAAAATAAGAGAATAGGAAAGTACTTGGACACATTGAAGCAGAACATCCTTGCACTCAGCAAGAGACTACGCTGATACAAAGAGAGCTCCCAGAGGGAAATAAACAACCAAATCATCGATGAGGACCAAAGAGACTTCTACAGGAGTCTCTGAGAAGACAGGAAATAAGGGAATGGACCACCTGACCAGAAGATGATTGAGGAGTTCTGGGGAAACATATGGAGCAGGGAAGTATGACATAACATCCAAGCCCGATGGATAGAATTAGAATGCAAGAAAACCAAGGAGGTACAAGAAGTGAGAGGTTGGGAGATTGGGGAAAAAGATGTAAAACATATGATCACAAACTCTCAAAACTGGTGAACCCTAGAAATAGATAACATCTACAACTACGGGTACAAGAAGCTCACTTGCACACACACAAGCACTTGGCAGAGCAGTTCACCCGAATGATACGGCACCCAGAGACAATCCTGAAGTATCTCACTCAAGGAATCACAAATCTGAAGACTAAAGATGATGATACAAGAAACCCGGTGAAATATAGGCCAATCACCTGCCTCCCAACACTGTGCAAGATCCTGACCAGCTGCATAACCGGGAAGATATCGGACCACTTGGAGAGCCAGAACATAATGGCTGAACAGCAGAAAGGATGCAAGTGGCTGAGCAAAGGATGCATGGAGCAATTAAACATAGATGCCAAGGTTGTGAAGCAAGCCTACAAGAAATGCTGCAACATGTACACAGCCTACATCGATTACCACAAGGCCTTCGACTCCATGCCTCATAGCTGGCTAATAGAGGCACTGAACATCTACAAAGTCAATCAGATAGTGACAAACTTCCTAGAAGAAACAATGGCAGAATGGAGTACAACCATTAAGGTCGAAAACATCACAACCAGGCCAATCCCCATCAGGAGAGCAATCTTTCAGGGAGGTGCCCTGAACCAATTGTGGTTCTGTCTAACACTTAACCCACTATCCACCATGCTCAACAGTAGCAAGTATGGATATAACCTCAAAGAAAGAAGGAAGAACCTGTACATCCTCACCAACTTGATGTACATGGATGACATCAAACTCTATGTGGGAATCAAGAAGCACCTCCAGCAACTACTCCAGATCACTGAAGAATTCAGCAATGATATTAGAATGGAATTTGGTCTAGACAAATGCAAGATCCACGGATTGTACCAGGGAAAATTAGTCAACCGAAACTACCATCTGCAGACTGTTAGAGAGATCGAAGCCATGGTGGAGGGAGAGGCCTACAAATACTTGGGGATGATGAAGGCTCAGCAGTTAGAGCACAAGGAATTTAAGGCTTGCCTGACTGAAAAATACCATCAAAGACTCAGAAGCCTACTGAAAGCAAAGCTGAATGGAGGGAACACAGTTAAAGCAATAAAGACTTATGCAGTCCCAGTGCTAACATACTCCTCCGGGGTCATAGATTGAACTAAGACCGAGCTGGAGGATATCATAAGAAAGACAATGACAATGATGACCAAGAGCCGCCAACACCACCCAAAATCTTCCATGGAGAGACTGACAATTTCCGGAGAAGAGGAGGAAGGGGGCTGATAAACCTCATTGAGCAACAGAAGACAGTGATAGTTAACCTGAAGGATTACTTTCAGAAACACACAGCAGCACTCCAGGAGGTAATAAGAAAGATAGATAAGCGGTATACCCCACTCAAACTAAGCGAGGAATCCCCCCCAACCAGGAAGCACAAACAAATCTAGAAAGATGGGTGGAGAAGACACTCCATGGCAGTCACTACAATGATCTCCATGAAGATAACATAGATAAAATTTCTTCCAATGCATGGCTCACAAGCAAGATGCTCTTCCCCGAGACTGAAGGATTCGTGCTCCATTCCAAGACCATGTAATCAACACCAGGAAATATAGAAAATACATCGACAAGGAGCCCGGAGTGTTCGATGAAATTCGACAATGCCAGCTGGCCTCAGAAATGAGCCAACACATCACCGCTGGAAGCAAGGTGATCACCCAGACTGAGTACTCTTATAGACACGACCAGGTAGCCATAATAATACATCAGAAGCTAGCAAGGAAATACCAGTTGATCGAAGAAAGTGTACCGTACTACAAGTACAAAACCCAGGCAGTACTAGAGACCCCAACCTACAAGCTGTAATGGACCGTACCATAATAACGGATAGGATAATCCCACACAACACATTGGACATAATTCTTGTGGACAAGAAGGAAAAGGCTACCTATCTGATCGATATAGGGGTACCCAACACAGGCAACCAGCAGAAAAAAAGATGAGGAAAAAATCATTAAATATATGAACCTAAGACAGGAGATCAAAGAGATGTGGCATAGTATAACATAATATAACAAGTAACGACCATACTAATCATTGTGTCAACCACAGGTATTGTGCCAAAGACCCTACATAACAGCCTAGCAGCAATAGGTCTCCCAGCGAACACCTACAAGGAACTCTAGAAAGTCGCAATCCTGAACACCTGTAGGATAGTCAGAGAGTTCCTCGATGAACAGTAACACCAGACATGACAACAACCATCCTGTGTACTTGATAGCAATACCCATCATGAGGTGGAACTCCAATCAGGGAGAAATAATATAAGAGCAATAATAATTATAATATTAATAATAATAAAACATGGGTATGATGGCCCAGTGGTTACGACACTGGTCTACCAGCCTGTTGAACCCGGGATGGAATCCTGCCGTTGGCAGAAGCAAATGCGGCTCCATTACGCTGGGAGACTGGTACAAATAATAGTAATAAATTAGAATTAGAATATTAATAATAAATAAATTCAGAGCAATAAAAAAATAAAAAATAAATAAACATCGTGAAAGTTGCTCCAATGGGCCTACCAACCCCAAGGTCGGATGGCAGCTAAGGCAGATTGTGGTGCCATCTGACGTCAATCCCAAGAACTAACACTGGACATAAGCTGAAGCAAACAGATCCACCTCCATAGATGGATGATGTCGCAGAAAAATATTAATCATACTGCATCGAGTGTGGCTCAAGATAAAGTCACTTGCATTCAGGCCTTAGGCTGAGGGGTCGGTTCAAAAAAATCAGAGACAGTCTCCCGAGGATGACAGTGGAGCAAGTGGCGCAGTCCCCCGTATGGCTACCACAAGACTATACAGCCCACCAACTGGAAGAGCTTCCTGTGTAACTTCGCTAGTGACCACCCAGGAAGGAAGAAAATGCCAACACATGAAGTGGAGTATCCAAATAAATACGTATATCATGCAAGCATACTAAGAAATAACAAAGCTGGAGACCGATATGGAAATATACAGGGAGAGACTACATACCAGGTGAGTGGAACGATTCTCAGATATTCAGGTAACTAAACAGTGAATAGCAGACAAGAGAAGGACCATCATCACAAGAACCTGATAGCTCCTGCAATCTTGGAAAAACTCAAGCAGGACGTGAGTGATCAACTACAAAGGATAAAGAATATGGTCAATACGGAACCAGAGGAGGAAGAGGAAGAGGAAGAAGAAATGCAAGCCACAGCAGCAGCTGAAGTGGAAAGAGATGAGGTCATATTATCCAGAATAGAGGACGAGTGGAAGAAGGCCCTAACAGATTTCAAAGGAATGGATCCCACAAAGACCAATGTGATACCGAAGCAGAGCCCAACAGAACCTTGTGGAGAATCACAGACCACTTCAATCGGCAAATAATACCACATTACCTCGACAACAATGGTGCAACACTGGAGGCCATCCACACAGCCGTGTATTGTGCTGTCATACCAGCCACTACGATTAATGGAAGAGAAACGAGAAAGACGAGTTTAGCAGAAGCTAGCAGAATTAAGAGTCAAGATAATCCAAATGACCCAGTACCAACGTGGTAATAGGAGTAAGAAATTGGTTGGAAAAGTTAAGAGCATCCTCAAGAGAGACAGCGTCCATACTAAACATGAGACAAAAAATCAGAGAATGGAAGAGTACTTGGACACACTGAAGCAGAACCTTCTCGCACTCATCAAGAGACTATGCCGATACAAAGAGAGCTCCCAGAGGAAAAGGAATAATTAAATCTTCGATGAGGATCAAAGAGCCTTCTACAGGAGTCTCGGAGAAGACCAAAAAGCCTTCTAGAGGAGTCTCCGAGAACTAGAACACAAGAAAACCAAGGATGTACAAGAGATGAGAAAGTGGGAGATTCAGAAAGAAGAAGTAAAACAGACGATCAAGAATTCTCACAACCAGCGAACTGCAGGAATAGATAACATCCACAACTACTGGTACAAGTAGCTGACTTGCACGCACAAGCACCTGGCAGAGCAGTTCACTCGATTGATAAGGCATGTAGAGACAATCCCGAAGATTCTCAATCAAGGAATCACATATCTGAAGCCTAAAGATGAAGATACAAGAAATCTGGCGAAATATAGGCCAATCACCTGCCTCCCAACAATGTACAAGATCCTGACCAGCTGCATAACCAGGAAGATATCAGACCACATGGAGAGCCAGAACATAATGGCCGAACAGCAGAAAGGATGCAAGTGGCTGAGCAAAGGATGCATGGAGCAATTAAACATAGATGCCAAGGTTGTGAAGCAAGCCTACAAGAAATGCCGCAACATGTACACAGCCTACATCGATTACCGCAAGGCCTTCGACGCCATGCCTCATAGTTGGCTAATAGAGGCGCTGAAAATCTACAAAGTCAATCTGATTGTGACAAACTTCCTAAGAGAAACGATGGAAGAGAAATGGAGGTCCATCATTAAGGTCCAGAACATCACAATCAGGCCAATCCCCATCAGGAGAGGAATCTTTCAGGGAGATGCCCTGAGCCCACTGTGTTTCTGTCTAGCATTTAACCCACTATCCACGATGCTCAACAGCAGCAAGTATCGATATAACCTCAAAGAAGGAAGGAAGAATCTGTATACTCTCACCCACCTGATATACATGGATTAAATCAAGCTCTATGTGGGAGAAGTAACTCTGAGAAGCAACTCCATCAACTACTCTGCATCACCATTGAATTTAGCAATGATATTAGGATGGAATTTGGTCTAGACAAAGGCAAGACCAATGGATTGCACCAGGGAAAATTATTCAACCGAAACTTCCAGCTGTAGACAGGAAAAGAAATTGAAGCCATGGCAGAGGGAGAGGTTTACAAATACTTGGGGATGATGCAGGCTCAGCAGTTACAGCACAAGGAAATTAAGGCCTGCCTGTCCGAAAAATATTATTATTATGAGTTATATGGTGCAAGGAAGCCTGAGGCTTATGCTACACCAGCCAAAAAAAAAAAAAAATTCCCGAGATACCCTGAGAAAGAGAGAGTCAAAAGGGAATCACCAAGAAAGAGAATAATGATGATGTCCAGCTCAGGACTCTGGGTTTGCCAAGCCCATACTCACCAGATGTGAGCCCGTGAAATACAATCAGATTCAGAAGCCTGTTGAAAGCAAAGCTGAACAGAGGGAACACAGTTAAAGCCATAAACACTTATGGATTCCCAGTTTGTTTGTTTGTTATTTGGTTTTTAGGAGCATTAGCAACTAAGGCCATATTGCTCCGTGAATTCCCAGTGTTAACATTAATCATTTAATCAGAGTGAAGAGATGTAACATATGCAACAAGTAATGACCATCCCGATCATTGTGTCAATCGCAGGTATGGTGCCAAAGACCCTACATGACAGCAATAGGTCTCCCAGCGAACACCTACAAGGAAATCCAGAAAGTTTCAATCCTGAACACCTGTCGGATAGTCAGAGAGTTCTTTGACCAACAGTAACACCAGACATAACACAACAATCCTGTTTACTTAGTAGAAATACCAGTTACGAGGTGGAATGCCTAATCAGGGCGAAATAATATAATAATATACAGTTCGTTGAATAGTTAGAATACTACAAAAGTAAAAAAAGGCACCCGGTAGAATTCATACTTTTTTGGAAAATGGAAAGTCAAGCAAGGAAAGTTAGGAAACATTGCAGGGAGTGTTAAAGAAAATTTCTGAAAAAGAAGGAAAGAAAGAAGACGGGAAGTCAAAAAAAGTTTTTTTTTGACTTCCCGTCTTCCCAAAATTGGGAAGTCAAAAAAAGTTTTTTGACTTCCCAATTTTGTCAAAATTGCGAAAATCAACCCACTTTGTGTCTAGAATGAGTCAACATAATTCACTCTAAACAAAAATAATTATATTTGAAATAAAACCTGTCAACTGTTGGTTCCTTTTTCTTTTCCAACTACTGTGATTTTATATACTGCACAAAAACCTCAATAAATAAAAAATATTAATCCTCGGCTGACACTTGGTAGATAAATATATATGGAGGACTGGTGAATCCAATAAAATGCTTATACCCAGGGCTCTTAATGCCAAAACTGAATACGAGACTTGCAGCACAATGAGACACCCATGGGCTTCAAGTCTGATGATAATTAGCTGCAGAGACCCACCGGTGGATCGCTTTGCTCAGTGGACATTAGAGCAGCGATCCACGGGTGGGTCGCCCCAGCATTAATGTGTTAATGTCAAAGTTTACAGATGATACAAATGCTGGCAGCGTTGTTAATGACAGTAAAGACAGTATGCTGCTTCTGCAACTGGAACTAGATAAGTTGGGCAAATAGGTTGAAAAGTGGAAACTGAAGTTTAACATTGACGAAAGCAAAATACTGCCTATGGTAGCAGTAACCCAAGCAAAACGTACCAACTGTGTGGTACTTCACTTGTAGTACTTGTAGACTCTTGCAATTGGTGTAGAGAAGAGCAGCGAGATTAATCAAGAACAGAAAGTAGTACTTTTACCATGAAAGACTTCCGTTCTGCAAACTGCAGCACTTAAAAACTAGGTACTTGTGAGGAGACCTGATTGAAATGTTTAAGGCTTTAAATGAATTGAGTAAACTTAATGATGATGATGATGATATTCTAATTCTTTCTCAGAAAACATGCACAGTGGTAAACCCAAACTGAAAACAGATGATTGCAGAATATATGAATGAAAATTTGCTTTCAGTAATTTATTGTTGGAACACACTACCATCTGATATTGTGGAAGTGGGTAGTTTGAACAAATTTAAGAAGGAATTAGACATATGATTAGATAGGATAGCAGATGAGGTGGGTAGTGTTGTTGGGTTCTTGTTTTTTTTTTTTGGTTGATGCCTTATAAGCTTGCGTCCTTGCATCATTTGCGTGTACTACAACTAATACAAGTAATACTACTATCTACCACTTCTACTACTAATAATAGGATGAAAGAATGTTGAATCTCTTTAGAACTAGAAGCTTGGAAGTCCTTCAAGATAGTTTGTAAACAATTTTTGTGCGATAACCGAGCAGACAATTATAACACCTTGATTGAGAATTTATTAGAAGTCAACCAAAATTTTAGTTGTGCTATGTCTCTAATAATACACTTCCTGCATTCCAATTTACTCTTTTTTGCAGATAAAGTTTTGACACTTTATTGAAGAATGTAGTGAAAACTTTCATCAAGATGTTTTTACCAGGGAAAACTATCACCAAGAAAGGTAGAAGCTCAGTATTCTAGCAGACTATTGTCATGCCTTAAGGACATAGGCCCTGAATTATTTCAAAGGGAAAAGCAAATTTAAAAAAGCTATATTTTTACATATTTTATTAAAATACTTATTAAAATTTAAAAATTTCAATAATAGTAACCCACATTCCTCTCTAAATCTGTAGTGGCTAGGCAATATCTGTAGTCAAATTTGAATTCAACTCACCAAAATCCATGAGATGCATCAGAGAAAAAAAAAATGAAAAGCTCAAAAATTGTTAGCTAGTGATGCGATATGCTTTAATGGAATTAAAAGAGTCGGTATGGTAATACAGTAATTACAATTAGTATATCTTATTATTTTGATTGCATGTCATCTTTTTACTAGATTTTCTATAGAATTTTGGTATTTCTATACCAAAACATAATGCTATTTTCTTAACACAATACTTCATAGGAACCCATCTCTCACGTTAAACAGAAATTATTGTATACTTCTATCAGAATGACTGAGCAAAAAGGGGTACTGATACTTGTAAGAAGAATAAGAAGGGTTTTGATCCTTGCCACAAATAAAAAATTCTCTGTGGCAAGGATCGGAAATCAAACAAGGGCTTCCTTTTTCACAAGCCTCAAGAATAAATTTGGTAATATGATCACTCAACTGGTAAGCCTTTCTCAGTCATTTGCATAGCGACATGTTTTCGTACTATTTAATGCACTGATGTTATTCAGTTTCATTTCACGGAAAAAAAAAAAAATAAAAATAAATAATGAATAAATGAATAAACATGGGAAAATTGAATAACCAACCTTTTTCAAGATTGTAACAGTTCCTTCTGGACCTAAATAGTTATTTACTACACACAGTCTCTTAAGAACACAAGAGGCAAAATCATCTTCATCAGTTGGCCGCTCATGAACTTCCTAAAAATTGGAGCGACATTACATCATTACACAAAATTTTAAAATTAAATAATTACTATAAATTTTTTTAAAAAATCATGTCAGAAAACACTAAGGAAGGTCAATAATATAAGAACCATGAATGATAAAGGAACATGGTATTCTAGAAGAAGTTCAAATAGAGGCAGTTTCCGAATTATGTCATTCTGTATAACTCTGTTTCTATAAAATTACATTGTTAATTTAAAAAATTTAAATTATAAATTTTTAAATTTTCTCTTTTTATTTTCCTTCATGAAGAAGTATTATAAGTAACAATATCTCAACAGAGTCTTCTTGTAGTTTGATAACCTCTTTTTTTGTTGATAACAATATGTGAATTGTTTTCAGGCTGACAAAAGTTACTCGGAATTGTAACCAATAGACCAAGGCACAAGGGTGATTTTCAAAACCTATTATCCAGTAGAAAAACTGACCATTGAAACAGACAAGCAAGGACCATCTATCAGCTTGGGAGTTCTGGTGGGATACAATATTATAAAATCAATTGACAGTATTGTGACATAATGGCAGAAAGTCACTCGGGATATGATGAAATGTATAGCATAATATACGACCAGAGAGCAGTGATAGTGTCGAGAAACTTGTTAATCTCCACAAAATTCAGTTACTAATTGTGGAATTGGCAAATGAGATTAGATTCAACAAAGTGGACATAAGAAATGGTGCAGACAGTGGAATCTCATGAGGCTGAACTGAACAAAGATCAGGTGGGGCTGGAAGAAAAACGGGTAAGATGATGGAAAGATGAGGAAATGCAGTCAGAATCACAAGTAAAACAGATGAAGAATTCTTCAAGAAAGGGGTGTTCATTTAGGATAACCTAAACATGAAATGTAGCATCAAATTGACAAAGATTGAATATCTTTTGCTTAACTGTAATGAACTGTATCAAAAGGAGAAGCAAAATTCTCTCTTCAAATTTCTGTCCTCCTTAAAATGTGAATAGTTTATAATAACTAAAATAATATGTAAGTAAATAATTATATAATATCGGTGTTTAGATACACCATAGACACTCTTAAAAAACTACAAAAGTAGGTGTTGTGGGCATCATTTGCTCTTTCTCATATTGTGCTCTGCCTTCACCATGATACTGCACTACCTCAAATGAGTAACGCTTCACTAATAGAGAAGACTATTGTTACTTATTCTCAGTGAGTACCACCACCCAGACATGTTTCAAGGCTATTGGCCTATCATCAGTGGGTGGGCAGGTACCAATAGTGTGGGCAAGTAACAATAGTCTTCCCTATTAGTGAAGCATTACTTCTTTGAGGTAGTGCAGTATCATGGCAACTCGTCGTGAAGTTGTTGTTGTTGTTATTTGGTTTTTAGGAGCATTAGCAACTAAGGCCATATTGCTCCGGTGCGGTGGTCATTCCCTGACCTCTCCGCATGCTCCGTATTTGGTGGTGACGGGCTCGAACCCCGGTCTAATCAAGAAGCGTGTGCTACGCACTGCTGCTCCTTCCCACCTGGCTACGGAGGCGCCAACTCGTCGTGAAGGCAGAGCACAATATGAGAAAGAGAAAATGATGCCCACAACAACTACTTTGTAGTTTTTTAAGAGTGTCTATGGTGTATCTAAACACCGATATTATATAGATATTAAACTCTTAAAGTATTATGCCAAGTGCATTTAATTATTTTAAATATTATCTTATACACCTTTTGGCATCTCTCATATTGTGCGATTAACTTCACAACTGGGTCGTCATGTCTGCAATACTAGGGTACCTGCCCACCCACTGATGATAGACCAAAAGTCTTGAAACGGTCGCTAGGGGAGCCAGATAATCACGGAGTTTCCGAGAATAGGTAACAACAGTCTTCTCTACTGGAGAAGCGTTGCCTATTCGAGGAATTTATGAGTTTTTGAGTGGTGTGAGTTGAAGGAGTTACTGTCCCTTTCATTCTTCTGCATCGTTTCGCTTCCTCTTCCGCTCCTACTATAACTTTCCCTCTACTTTTTGCTTTTCTAAGTCTAATAGGGACAAGTGGATAATCGAGTAGATATTCACATACATACATACAAATAGCCTTGAAACATGTCTGGGTGGTGGTACTCACTGAGAATAAATAACAATAGTCTTCTCTATTAGTGAAGCGTTACTTATTTGAGGTAGTGCAGTATCGTGGCAACTCGTCGTGAAGGCAGAGCACAATATGAGAAAGAGCAAATGATGCCCACAACAACTACTTTGTAGTTTTTTAAGAGTGTCTATGGTGTATCTAAACACCGATATTATATAGATATTAAACTCTTAAAGTATTATGCAAGTGCATTTAATTATTTTAAGTAAGTAAATAAGAAATGTTTAGAATATGTTATAATATGCGCTGCATACATAATTTATAATTTCTTTCAAGCTTAATATTGATTTGTTTAATACTGATTATATTATGTCTATTATAATCATCTCATTAATACTGATTTGTTTGATTTTTTTTAATGAGAAAGTTGCGAAGACCAAAAATCTGATTGAAAGTGTCCCCTCTAAAACATATGAATGTACTTAGGCAAAAACATATCCAATCTGCATCATTTCAATTTACGTCACAGTTCACAGAAACACATCCTTGAAGTAAATTGTAGCCAACCTGTACATTGCTATGGGCCAGTGTACAGGTAGGCTATGTCTAAGTGGTTATACGGAGGCAGATAATAGACCTTTCTGCCTATCAATTCCAGTACACTTGTAACAATAAAATCAGAAAGCAATATGAGCCAAATAATTATGAATGCTGAATGATTGTAGTGGCTAAGTGGGTGGGCACTAGTATCAAGAGTGTGTGGCAATTAGCAAACAAACATAACAAAATGTGTGTGTCAGAGTCACTAATCAAGAGCCAGCCAAAATGCACCTGTTTGAAAATGTACAGGATTTTGAACCTAGAATGTACAGGATTTTGAAACTAGAATGTACAAGATTTCAACTGTATACTACTATTGCTGCTGCTACTACTACCTGCTGCTGCTGCTACTACTAATACATTTAAACCAAATTAGAAGACAAAATGCATAAGGCATAATTTCTTATGGGTTTAGGTAATTAATTATATAATATAAGAGTAATTATAAGTGTGATTAATTATATAATTATAAGTGTGATTAATAAGTGTAATTAATTATATAATATAAGTGTAAATAAGCCATAATTAACACATAAATTTGAACTACGTATACAGTGTAAAGGCATCAAGGTTTTAATTGTATCTTATATTGTGGGTGCCTTCAAAACAAGATAGCTGGTATTGCACTACTTCGAATAAATAACATGTCTCTAGTAGAGAAGTCTACTGTTATTTATTTTCAGTGGATACCATCACAATGGTGAATAAATAATAATGTACAATAAATAATATATATTATACAATATAATTATTCACCATTTGGCATCACTCATATTTTGGAAATAATTTCCCAACTGTGATGGCATGTTGGTTACCAGGGTAACTGCCCATCCACCGAAGATGAAGCCAACGAGCTTCGAAATGATCTTCTCGGTGGTGGTATCCACCTGAAAATAAATAACAGTAGTCTTCTCAACTAGAGAAGCGTTATTGACAAGTACAGGTCAATGTTGAAAAAAAGCTGTGAGTTAGAGTTGAATTTGAAAGTGTCTGCAATTCTGCCCAGATGCGATAGGAGGGAGTATATGATGAGAGCTTTGTCAATCAATTCGGCCTTGGAGAAATTGTGCAAGGCTCAAGGGCGCCTCCGTAGTCAGGTGGGCAGGAAAAGCAGTACGTAGCACAAGCTTGTTGATTAGACCGGGGTTCGAGCCCGTGACCACCAAATACGGAGGATGCGGAAAGGTCAGGTAATGACCACCGCATATCCCCGGAGCAATATGGCCTTAGGTGCTAATGCTCCTAAAAACCAAATAACAGTAACAACATAACAGCAAGGCTCAAGGAGTAGAATTCTTCTCAGCCTGATCTGTGCTTGTTAAAAGGAGAGACTGCTTCTACAGGGATGGAATACACTTAAACAGAAAGGGTGCAAGAATATTTGCTGATGCTATCGAGGCAGAGTTAGGTGGGTTGGAAAACTGCTACCTTGGGGGGGGGAATGTGGATATGTGGACATGTGTTTATGTAAGGGGTGGCTCCTAGTAGAACGTCAGTTCAACTCCGCCTCGTATCTCTGTGAAGAACAGTATCACTACAAATGGGCCAGATATGTATGTGACGTCGGTTTGTGTGTATTATGTGTATGTTCTGTTGTTATGTTCTGATTGCTTGGCTACCCAGAAGCATCAGTCACCTGGACAGGTGATTCTGGGTACTCGTCCACACCATGGGAAGGTGGGCCAGTTCCAGTAGATGGGACACCTATGGTCTCAGAGTCTCAGAGTATGAAACAAAAAAAAAAAAAAAAAAAAAAATTTTTTTTTTTTCCTTCTCTGGGGCCCACTCCAGAGGGGAAAAAAAAACACGAAAGGAAGAAAAAGAAATGAATAAAAATAATTAACTAAGATAACAAAAAATATAATAATAATAATAATAATAAAAAAAAAATGTAAATAAATAGAAAATAATAAAATAAAAATAAATATATATATACTAAGTGTGTATATATATATATATATATTGGTTTTTACCATATATACGCAAACATACATATATATATATATATATATATCAAAAAGTGAAAAGGGAAAAACCAAAGCGGGGGAAGAGAGAGAGAGATCAAGAAAAGGATAGAGATCAAGAAAAGGATAGACAGTTGTGCAACCAGTAAGAGCAGCAGAGGCACCTCCGTAGCCAGGTGGGAAGGAGCAGCAGTGCGTAGTACATGCTTCTTGATTAGACCGGGGTTCGAGCCCGTCACCACCAAATACGGAGGATGCAGAAAGGTTAAGGGAATAACCACCGCATATTCCTGGAGCAATATGGCCTTAGTTGCTAATGCTCCTAAAAACCAAACAAAAACAACAACAACAACAACAACAAGAACAGCAGCATCAAAACACTTTGGTGCCTCCAGCCAGATGGATTTGATCAACCTTGTATCACTGGAATCATACTTTTCCTTAGTTCAAACACTTCTTTAGCAAATACCTGGAGCATCTGAAACTTACTACAGTCTCTTAAAAATATAGCTTCTTCTCCTGGAGTTATACTCTCAAGAATTTCACATGGACTAACAGATTAACAGTAGCAACTAGCAGAGGTGAAAGTGATTCTTGCACTGCTTCTATTGAAATGCAATTGAGCAGCAGCCTAGAAAGCAAGACAATGGAGATGTCCAGAACTGCTGGGAGTCATAGTGGAACAAGTAAATACATGGGCTGTGTTAGAGTAACTAAGAGTAGAAACAGGTACACGTATACTTGCATGAACAACAATGCTAGAAGTATAGTTAATAAATTTGATGTGCGTGAAGTGCTAGTCAAGACATCAAAGGCAGATATAGTTGGAATCAGAGACTTGGTATCACACTGCCATAAGCAGTGCAGAATTGGAATTTGGGGAGTACAATGTGTACAGAAAGGATACACAGGACAGGAAGGGAGGAGGGGTTATGCTGTTAGTTAAGAAACACATAAAATTTAAGGAAGTGCATGCAATTGATGTTGGTGGACAATACAATGTTGAGTCTGTTTGGTGTTACATAAGAACTGGGAAGGGAAAAATGAGAGTAGGTGTGTGTTATAGGCCTAATGAACCTGATGAGTTTAATGAGCAATTGTGCAGAGAAATAAAGTGGGCCAGTAAATCAGAGTGTCTTATAATGGGGAATATTAATTTCCCAGAAATTTACTGGAATTTGTGGGTTGGTCACTCACACACTAGCAAGGCTTTTCTGGATTTATTGGATGATTGTTTTGTACAGCAGCATGTTCGAGAGGCAACTAGTGGGAGTAATACTCTTGATCTGATTATCAGTAGTGATTCTTCATGCATTAAGAATCAGCAGATAAAGGAACCACTAGGTGGCAGTGAACACAGTGTGCTGAAGCGGGATTTACTCAAAAAGGTAACTAGCATCAGGGGTAAAGGGAAAGGTTTTAGCTTTCGTAAAGGTGACTACAGGGGTCTGAGACAGTTTTTAAATTCTATATGGTGAGACCAACTGATGATGTTACCAACAGCAAATTCAAAATGGGAAGCATTCAAAGAATTAATCTTGGAAGCTACAATGCTTTTAATACCAACTAAGAAATACTGTTCAAGGTTTAGGCATAAACGGATGTCAGATTAACTAATGAGACATGTGGCAGAGAAGGAAAATGCATGGGATACATATAAATTAACATGTGACACAGAAGCCTATGATAGATATAAGCTTGTCTGTAACCAAGTCACAAAGGAGGTTAGGCATTCAAAGGCAGATTATGAATATCTTTGGCAAAGGATGCAAAGAAAAACAGCAAAGAGTTCTTTACTTATGTAAACTCTAGAAGGAAGAAGTAGAATCAGATTGGTCCACTTGATATCGATGGTTCAACTGTTGAGGATCCTGCTCAGGTAGCTAAAAAACTAAATGAGTATTTCGCATCTACATTCACACATGAGGAGTTATTCAGGGAGGGGAATACTAGAGGTGAATTAAACTCTGCAAGTAAGCTAGCTAACCTTGTAATAACTGAGAGTAAAGTGGAGGAGAAAATGATGAAGATAAACATAATAAAGGCACCTGAGATGGATGGAATCTATCCAGTTATATTAAAGGAGGCAACCAAGGAATTTAAGCAAGCCCTTAGTGATAATTATGAGAGCTTCCTTGGACTCAGGGGACTAGCCATGGACTGGAAATGTGCAAATGTCACCCCAATCCACAGGTAATTACAGACCTTTTAGTTTAACTTCTGTTCCAGGGAAATTAATGGAGGCACTGGTTAAAGAAGTATTGCAGGATCATCTAGACAAGACTGCAGTTATAGCTCGGACACAGCACAGCATGGGTTTGTTAAGAGGAAGTTTTGACTGACCAATTTGATTGGATACCATGATGTAGTCACAAAGGAACTGGATGCAAAGAATAATTTTGATATAATATATTTGGATCTTAGAAAGGCTTTTGATACTGTTGCACATGGAACACTGCTGCATAAATTAGAGCAGTGTGGCACTGGAGGGAAATTGGTGTTATGGATAAAGGGATAGTTGAGAGGGAGAAGACTGAGAGTGGTAATCAATGGACACTGTGCTTCGGGGACTAATGTTATTAGTGAGATCTCCCAGGGTTCAGTGTTGGGTCCATTTTTGTTTTCTGTATTCATTAATGATACTGATGATGGTATATCAGGCTTAATATACAAGGCAGGGTTGTTAATGACACTAATGACAGTATGCTGCTGCATGAGGATGTAGAAAAGTTGAGCAGATGGGCTGATAGTTTGCAACTGGTTTAAAATTGACAAATGTAAAGTACTCTATATTGGAAGCAGTAACCCCAGAGTAGCGTATCAACTGTGTGGTAGAGTATCGACTGACAGTGGTAGAGAGTGAAAAGGAACTGGGGGTATTTGTGTAGGCAGATATGAAGTTTTCTGAGCAGTGCAGATGGTCTGCAAGAGTAGCTCATGGTGTCTTGTCAATGATATACAGGAATTTTTATAGCAGGGATAAGGAGGTGATTATCTCCTTGTATATGGCAATGGTCAGGCTACACCTTGAGTACTGTATACAAGTCTGGAGGCCTCATTTTAAGAAGGATGTAGAGCTGTTGGAAAGAGTACAGAGAAGGGCAACAAGATTAGTGAATGGAACAACGGGTTGCTCTTATCAAGAAAGGCTTAAGTTTTGCAAATTACTGTGTGTGGAGACTAGGCACCTGCGAGGCGAGCTGATCGATGTGTATAAAGTCTTGAATAGTTTGAGTATGCTCAATACTGATGGGATTCTTCCTCTTATTCAAAATAATCACCTCAGAGGGGATAAATTCAAATTGAGAAAAGACAGTTGTAGGATAGATGTGTGGAAGTTTGCCTTTAGCCAGCATGTGGTTGATTGCTGGAATAAACTTCCGTCTGTCGTAGAAGTTGATAGCTTAAATAGATTTAAGGCAGAACTAGACAAACATTTGGAGAGTGGATGGGTGAAATTAGATGATTTTTTTTTTTTTTTTTTTTGCTGATGCTATATAAGCTTGCTTTCTTGCATGATGTGCCCTTGCTAATGCTATACAAAGTAGCGCAATACTAACTATCTTGTTGTGAAGGCACCCACAATATGAGATACAATTAAAACAATGGCTTTCCACTATATACATTGTTCAAATTTATGGGTAAACTATGCTGTATCTACACCAATATTATAGTTAATTACCTAAACCCATAAGAAATTATGCCTTGTGCATCATTTTGTCTTCAAATACATTATATTTATTCATCATTTGGCATCTCTCATATTGTGAAAATAACTTTGCAACTGTGATTGCATGTTGCATTGCTGGAATAAACACCCACCGATGAAATGCCAACAAGCCTTGAAACGGTCACCAGGGTTAGCCTGATATTCATGGAGTTTCTGAGAATAGGTAACAATAGTCTTCTCTACTGGGGAAGCGTTGTCTATTCAAGGAATTTATGAGTTTTTGAGTGGTGTGAGTTGAAGGAGTTACTGTCCCTTTCATTCTTCTAGACCATTTCTTTTTTTTCTTCTTCTTCCACTCCTACTATAACTTTCCCTCTACTTTTTTTCTTTTCTAAGTCTAATAGGGACAAGTGGATAGTACAGTTATTATCTCACACATATACAAACTAGCTACGAAACGATCATCTGGTTGGTGGTATTAACTGAAAATAAATAACAGTAGTCTTCTCTACTAGAGAAGCATTATCTATTCAAAGTAGTGCAATACCAGCTATCTTGTTGTGAAGGCACCCACACTATGAGATACAATTAAATTATGCCTTTACATTGCATATGTAGTTCAAATTTATGGGTAAACTATGGTGTATCTACACCGATATTATATAATTTAAACCAAATATAAATGCCTGCAATGAGCAGGAATCATCACAGCTGGAGGATGGGAAATGGAAAACTGATCTAAGAAAGCCCAGATCCTGCTACATCACTTACATGGAGAGATAACACATCAGTGGCATAAAGGCCAGGTCCCATCTTACTTGGAGAAATGAAATGAGGGTGGAACAACATTGTGATTTGGAAGCAACTTTTTTTTTTTTTTTTTGAGAAATTAGAACCTTTGACGTCCATGGATCCATGTATAATCTAAAAACATCATTGGTATCTGGTGCACTCCACCTTAGTGAATCTTTTCTATCCCACTCCCCTTTTCACATTTACCTAGTTTCTTGACTAATACCATCAGTGAATTTTAGCACTACTGGAGTTACATTTTGTCCAAGCCTCAATTCAGGGTCATGATGAAGATTATATTTGAGAAAAATGTATGCAAAGGGTTTTTACAGAAAAAACCCGAATCTTAGCCAGTGCCCAGAAGTTAAGGTGATTAATGGCCTGTTGCCATTGTCTATCACTTACCGTCATGGCGCATGACTGAGAAAATATGCTATATGCATAGAGGCATTATTTACAGTCGAAGAAAATTGTTCTGGGATGGAATTTACTTTGATGGTGAAAAGCATAACACTTAAAACTGATCCTTGCAGTAACCCTCCTCTTGGCAAAGGAATGAGAGACAGAGAGAGAGAGAGAGAGAGAGAGAGAGAGAGAGAGAGAGAGAGAGAGAGGATCCTACACGAACTTTGATTGGCTAAAAATGTTTTAATAAAAATGGGTCCTCTAATGGGTCCTAAAAAAAGATCCTCTAAGATTTTTAAAATGCCAAATCTCTATTCTGTATCATGCCCTTTTTTCATATCAAAGAACACAGGTGTCAGACAGTCTAGTTTTAGGAAAGCACCCTGGATGGAGTTTCCAGTCTAAGTAAAAAATCCAGAGTGGAACTGTTTTTTCAGTTGTTGTTGTTGTTATTAAGTTTAATGCCACATTTCTTATATCCACATAGCTTTTAACAATTTAATTATATACTTGCATATAGGCCAGTACGATTTAAGTATGTTAACAGTGCTTCTATGTTTGCATGATTTCCAAGAAAATGAGATAAAATCTGGGATTCATTTAATTTGCTGAATGACTGAAACATGCTAGAATGGATTGATGAGTAAAGAGGACAATCTACAAGAAAGTGGTGAACTGTAAGTTGTATCTGACAGGATGTGCACTGGGGTGGATCTTCTCCCATTAATAAAAACAGGTGTGTAATAGGACTATGCCCAATTCTGAGTCTTGCCAATACCACTTCTTCTCGTCTGTTTCGTCTGAATCCAGACAGCCACAACTCTGGTTTTGGCTTTATCTCATAAAGTTTGCTGTTGGTATTATTTCGCCAGATTTGTGACCAGTTATCATAACATGCCTTGCAAATTATAGGCTTGTAATCCATATATGGAACCTGAAAGTGCTGTGAGAATGTGGTAAGAGGTTTTTTAGAGGCAAGATCAGCAGACTCATTTCCCAGAATTCCTGAATGTCCAGGTACTCAACAAAATGTTACTGATTGATTGGACTCTTTGCATGAGGTGAATAGTTTTCAATGTAGTTTTCAATGTAGGATGACAGGCAGAGAAATTCTCCCTTACAGCAAAGACTGCACTGGGAGAATCAGTATAGATTAGGTCTGGCGAAATGGAGCATTCAACAATCTCTTCAAATGCAAGCTTTATGGCATACAACAGCAATGAAGATACTGCATATGGCTGGTAATGAGTCTGTAATGATAAATGATGGGAAAACTGCTGCAGCACTACGTTTTCAGTTTTCGATCCGTCAGTGTATATTGCACAGGAATTGAAGTTGAGGTTGACATGGGCTACATGCAACTGTCTGATATTAGGAGAAGCTAAAACATCCCTTCTCCATCGGAGAAAGTAGTCATCATGAGAGGCATGAAAACGTAACCAAGGTGGTATAGGAAGAGCAGTGTCCTCAGAAATGTCACTTAGATCAACATTCCAAGTATGAAGAAGTTCTTTAAAAAGTCTGAGCAATGCAGGTCGGTTTTCATGTGGCTTACTCTCATAAAAGGAATTCCACTGGGTATTATATAAGTACTCCCAACTAGGATGGGAAGGGAGACTTCGGATCTTAGCAGCATATTGAGACAGCAATATTTTTCTGCAAAGATGCAATGGAGAATCATGTGCCTCAACATAAAGGCTTTGGACCGGAGAAGTCCTGGAGAACCGTAATCCATTCGTGAATGGATTAGGGACTTGTACAGGTGTAGTAAGGTATACCGATCAGCTCCCTATGACATGGACAAGACTGATCGAAGTATATTGATATGCTTTAGACAAGTAGTTCTTAAATGAGTGATGTGAGCTTGGAAGTTTAGCTTGCTGTCCAATATCAGTACAAGAAATTTAACGGTATTAACAAGTGGGATTAGTGTTTTGTTTATTTCTAGTTTGGGATCAGGATGGAGAGCCCGTAGCTTGCAGAATTGAGTGGCAGTGCAAAAGCAATCCACGAATTGCATTTTGTTTTCCTTCCAATTTGCCTTGCTTTTGCTTTAAGCCTTTTATAAGCAATTAAGTTACCAGTAGTAGAACACTTCCAGAAATTATTCCATGCACGGTTTTTCTCTTGTTTGGCAATAGAGCTCTCTGCATTCCACCAATGATTTCAGTGAGTGCAATATGTCTTAGATTTTGGAATGAAAGCATTTGCTGCAGTCAGAATCTGATTGGCGATGTATATAGTTATATCATCAATATGTTTCTGTTGGACATAAATTCTGTCTAAGAGTAGCAGAATAGCCATCCCAGTTTGCCTTACTAAACTTCCAATTGGGTTGTTGCTCAGGATTTTGAGATACCGCTGATTGTATTGAGCAAATAACTGCAAAGTGGCTGTTAAAGGGATCGGATAATACCAACCATGTCAGGATTGGAAAGATGGATGGAGAGCAAATTGACAAGTCAGCTAAGGTAAAGAAAGCCTGCATGAGAAGCACGCAAAAGTTCAATGAAATCTACCGGTAAAAGTACTTTGCCATAACGGCATTTGTATTGTTGCTCGCTCGGTAAACAGACGGTGGGTGTTATTGGTCTGGAGTAGAAGTTGAATCCCACTGGAGTTTGAAACCCTCTTGAAGTGGAGGGGAGTAACCTGACCTTTCTTTAGAATCACTAATTGAATTAACTAACTGAATCATGAACAGAGTCATATTGGAAGTTCTGGCATCGTAAAAAATGCTCGTAATGTAGTTTCACCGGTAAACTTTTTCAAAAATGGCCATGGTTCTCGTGTGGGCTTCCTTTGCCTTTTTTTTTTTTTTTTTTCCTTAATAAACAATTTATCCACTAGTCCACCAGTGATTCTAAAAAAAAAAGGTCAGGTTACCCCCTCCACTTTGGGAGGGTTTCAATCTCCCATGGGATTCAATTTCTACTCCCGACCAATAACACCCACTGTCTGTTTACAGAGCGAGCAACGATACAAATGCTGTTACGGCAAAGTACTTTTACTGGTAAATTTCATCGAACATTTACATGCTTCTCGTGCAGGCTTTCTTTACTTTTGCCGACAAGTCAACTTCAGAAGTAGATCCTGTAGGCAGGTGGATATAAGTAGGAGATCCAGAATTTAGTAAATTAAGATCACTGTTATTCATAAATTCTTAAATTAATTTGCCTCTTTTGTCCATTGTAGTGGACCCCCACAATGGATGGTGTCCATTAAAGTCACCAAAAAGACAAATTGGGGATGGATTGTGTAATAAGGCTGTCAAGTTCTGAATGGAGAAGAGGTAGAGATGGTGGAATATAAACGGCAACAAGGGTAACTGATGTACCAACTGGAATATGAGTAGCCCCAGCTTCTAGATTTGTTCTTAACTGGATTGGCTTGGATGGCATGTTAGAATTAACCAGAATGGCTACTTCTCCACGTGCAGGAGAGACTGAGTTTCTATCTTGTCTGTACATCTAATTGGAGAATTTTAGTAAAACTTTGGGCGACAAGGATGTTTCCTGTAGGCATACAACTATGGGATTGAATTGAGCTATTAAATCCCTTAAGTCATCAGAATGACTGCTTAATCCTCTACAATTCCACTGTATGATGTTATGCATTATTTAGGTTTACCTGAGGATGATTCATCTGGCTGTTTATTGGATGCGGGTCGGGGGGACATTTTTTGATCTTTGTTTGGGAATGTGGGGCAACCAGTATCCATAGTGTCATTGGCATGCAATTCTAGGATGGATTCCTCATAATCCGGGTGCACATCCACTTCCATACTGTTGGTCTGTGGTTCAGCTTTCTTACAATCGTTAGTAGTTTTCATTCTTTCAGTATCCTGTGAGACTGTTGGAGTATCAGTTGGGATACTATTTGGAGTGTTTGTGGCTTCACTGGCTTTAGGCTTAGGAGTATCTTTTCTGGAGGCTGATAAGGTTTCTTTAATCCAAATTACCAAAGAGGTGTTTGGTGGTATTGACACATCTGTTTGAGCTGCAGTTGAAAGATAGCTTTGGGTGTGAGACACATAAGATAGATTAGGCATGGTCAACATAATTTGTCTACGTGCTTCAGGATACGTTACTTTATGTTCTATTTTGTATCTCTGAATTTTTTTTTCCAGTTTTCCTCATATCACATGATTTATCCTAGCCCAACCAGCACTTCTTGTTGGTTGGGCTAGGATATATTGTCCTTCAGGTGTGGTAGCAGCTATAAGTGGGACAGTGCCACTTGATCCACTCTCTTCCACAAGAAACTTTCACAAATTTTTCAAACAGATCCCCCCTCTACTTAAGGCTTGAATGTGAGTGAATTTACCCTGCTCCACACTCAATGCAGAATGTTCGATATTTCTATTTCTCAAATTCATCTGGATAGGAAGGTGGATCTGTTGAAATTTGGCACCAGTGTAAGTTGGTAATTATTTGTGGTGACACCAGATGGAACCATTCTTGGCCAAAGCCATTACATTGAATTGGGGGACATAGTTTCAATGACATGATTATCAAGATTTTGTTTCCTTTGCTATTTTATTATTATTATTTTTTTGTCTCACTACACGATTTGAACTTCGATCCAATCCATTGCATTGACAAGTACAGGACAATGATGAAAAAAAGCTGGGAGTTAGGGTTGAATTTGAAAGTTTCAGCAATTCTGCCCAGACACGATAGGAGGGAGTATATGATGACAGCCTTGTCAATCAATTTGGCCTTGGAGAGATTGGGAAAGGCTCATGGGGTAGAATTTTTATCATTGTGGTCTGTGCTTGTTAACAGGAGAGATTCCTTCTACAGGGTTGTGATACACTTAAATAGAAAGGATGCAAGAATATTTGCTGATGCTATTGAGGCAGCATTAGGTGGGTTAGAAAACTGCTAGATTGGGAGGAATACACAGACAAAGAGATTAACAGTAGCTGCTGGGAAAGGGATTCTTGCACTGCATCTATTGTAATGAGCAGCAGCCTGGAAAACGAGGTTCTGGGGATTTCAGGGACTGCTGGCAGTCACTGTGGAACAAGTAAATACAAGGGCTGTGTTAGGGTAGCTAATAATAAGAACAGGTGCATGTATATTTGCATGAACAACAATGCTAGGAGCTTAGTAAATAAATTTGATGAATTTGAGGTGCAGGTAAAAACATCAAAGGCGGATATTATTGGGATATCAGAGAAGTAGTGTCAGACAGATATAAGGGATGCAGAATTGGAATTTGGGGAGTACAATTTGTACAGGAAGTATATGAAGGGAGGAGAGGTTACACTTTTAGTTAAGAAACACATAAAATCTAAGAAAGTGTATCCAGTTGATATGGATGGAGACTGCAATGCTGATTCAGTTTGGTGTGACATAAGCACTGCAAAATCCAAATTGAGAGTAGGAGTGTGTTGCAGGCCTAATGACTCTGAGGAGTTTAATAACTTAAAAGAAAAATAGGTGGGCCAGTAAATCAGATTGTCTTATAATGGGGGATTTTAAATTCCCATATATTGACTGGAACTTGTGGATTGGTCACTCATACACTAGCAAGGCTTTTGTGGATTTATTAGATGATTGTTTTCTATAGCAGCATGTTCGAAAGACAACCATTGGGAATAACACTCCTGATCTGATTATCAGTAGTGGTTCTTCATGGATTAAGAATCTGCAGATAAAGGAACCACCAGGTGGCAGTGATTACTGTGTGCTGATATGGGATTTACTAAAAGATGTAACTACCATCAGGGGTAATGGAAAGCTTTTTGGCTTTTGTAAAGGTGACTGTGGTCTGAGACAGTTTTTAAATTCTATACAGAGAGACCAACTGATAACCAACTGACCAGTGGTTACTAACAGCAAATCCTAATTGGAAAGCATTCAAAGAATTAATCATTGAAGCTACTAGGCTATTCATACCAACTAAAAAATATTGTTCAGGTTTAGGCCTAAATGGATGTCAAATGAACTAATGAGACTCGTGACAGAGAAGAAAAATACATGGGATGCATACAAATTATCATGTGACACAGAAACCTATGGTAGATATAAGCTGGTCTGTATTCAGGTCACAAAGGAGGTTAGGCAGGTGAAGGCAGATTGCAAGAAATCTTTGGCAAAGGATGCAAAGAGTTCTTTACTTACGTAAATTCTAGAAGGAAGGGTATGAATCAGATTGCTCCACTTGATACTGATGATTTGACTGTTGATGATCCTGCTCATGTAGGTGACAAACTGAATGGACATTTTGCATCTAGATTTAAACATGAGGAGTTCTCCAGGGAAGGGAATGCAAAAGATGTGTTGAGCTCTGGAGTGAGCTAAATGATTTTGTAATAACTGAGAGCAAATTGGAGCAGAAATTGTTGAAAATAAACATAAGAAACACACCTGGGGCAGATGGAATCTATCCAGTTATGTTAAAGGAGGCATCAAAGGAAGTAAGCGAACCCTTAACCATAATTACTGAAGCTTCCTTGGACTCAGGTTCCCATGGACTACAGATATGCAAATATGAGCCCATGGTCACATTTGCATATAATCTCAAGGTCATATAATCACGGACCTGTTAGTTTAGCTTCTGTTCCGTGGAAATTAATGGAGGCACTAGTAAAAGAAGCATTGCAGGAACATCTAGACAAGGCTGCAGTTATAGTTCAGATACAGTATGTGTTTGTTAAGGGAAAACCTTGTCTGACCAATTTGACTGGATACTATGATGTGGTCACAAAGGAAATGAATGCTAAAAAATAATTTTGATATCATATACTTGGATTTTAGGAAACCATTTGATACTGTTGCACATGGAAGATTACTTTACAGTTTGGAGCTGTTTGTTTGTTATTTGGTTTTTAGGAGCATTAGCAACTAAGGCCATATTGCTCCGGGGATATGGGGTGGTCATTCCCTGACCTTTCCGCATCCTCCATATTTGGTGGGCACTGGCTCGAACCACGGTCTAATCAAGAAGCATGTGCAACGCACTGCTGCTCCTGCCCACCTAGTTATGAAGGCACCTACAGTTTGAAGCAGCATGGTATTAAGGACAAATTGCTGCTATGGATAAAGGGATGGTTGAGTGAGGGAAGACAGAGAGTGGCAATCAATGGACAGTGCTTTTCATGGACTAATGTTATTAAAGGAGTCTCCCAGGATCGGTCCATTGTTGTTTTCTGGTATTTATCAATGATATTAATGAAGGTATTTCGTGCTTAATGTCCAAGTTTTAAGATGATACAAAGGGTGGCAGGGTTGTTAATGACACTAATGACAGTACTCTATTGCAAAATATTTGGAAAAGTTGAGAGCTTAAATAAATTCAAGGTAGAACTAGACAAACATTTGGAGTGAATGGATGGGTGAAATGTGAAGGGTTTCTTTTTTTTTTTTTTTAGCTGATGCCGTATAAGCTTGCTATCTTGCATCATATCGCTCTACTAATGCTAATGTTAATTAGTGGTCCAGCATCACAACCGCTGAGATAATTGCACCCCGATATTATTATTATTGTGTTATTTTATCTCTTCTGATGCGAGGGTTTCCAACCTGTGAAGGGCAGTGGTGCCAAATTCACAGGGTGGTTGTTATGTTTGACTGTTTTTAATGTTGTTTGAGGAACTCTCTGACTATCCTACAGGTGTTTAGGATTGTGACTTTCTGGAGTACTTGTAAGTGTTCTCTGGGAGACCTGTTTCTTCCATGCCTCTTGTGTAAGGAGTTTGGCACCATAATGGTGGTGGACATAATGATCAGGATTGTTGTTAGTTCTTACACATTCCACATCTCTTTAATCTCCTGTCTTAAGTCTGTGTACTTGCTGATCTTTTTCCCATGGGTTTTCTGGAGGTTTATAGTGTTGAGCATTGCTTTGTCAATCAGATAGGTAGCTTATCCCTTCTTTTCGATAAGGGTTAGGTACAGTCTATTATATGGAATTGTCTTATCCTTTAGTATGGCACAGCCTCAGTACAGCTTGTCTGCTGGGGTCTCTATTACAGCCTGCAATTCGTGTAATACAAGTCACTTTCTTGGATGAACTGGTACAGTATTCCTCGTTATTTTCTGCAGTTCATAGTGTTGATTAATTGGTTTTGGAATGCAAGCATGAATCCTTCAATCTCAGAGAAGGGTTTCCCACTCATGAGGCATGCATTAGAAGCCATTTTATCTATGTGGTTTTGATGGAGGTTATTATAGTGTCAGCCATGGAATGTCTTCTTTTGCTATCTTTCAAGTTTCATTTGTTCAGTCTGGTCAGGAGGGGTCTCCCCAGTTAGGTTGAGAGGGGTGGAAACCACCCCACTCAAACTAACTGAGGTTTATTTATAGCCTGGTAGAGTAGTGCTGTGTTTTTCTAAAAATATTCTGTCAGGTAATCTATCGCTTTTTACTGTTAGATTAGCATTAGCATTAGTAGAGGCATATGTCGCAATAAAGCAAGCTTATGCAGCATCATCCAGAAAGGGAAAAAAAAAAAACACTCCCATTTCACAACTCCATTCGTTCGAAATACCTGTCCAGCTGAGTCTTAAATTTATTTAGGCTATCAACTTCCACAAATAGGGATGGAAGTCTCTTCCACCAACCAACTACCTGCTGGCTAAAGGCAAATTTGCGCACATGCATTCAACATCTGTCTTTCCTCAATTTGAATTTATGCCCTGTCAGGTGATTGTTCTGAGCAAGAGGAAGAATCCCATTGGCATTGAGCAGGCTGAAGCCATTCAAGGCCATTCATCACCTCACTTGTGCCTAGCCTCCAGACACTGTAATTTGCAAAACTTAAGCCTCTCTTCGTAAGAGCCACCATTTGTTCCATTCACTAATCTTGTTGTCCTTCTCTGTACTCGTTCCAGCAGCTCTACATCCTTCTTGAAATGAGGCCTCCAAACCTGTATACAGTACTCAAGGTGTGGCCTGACCATTGCCTTATACCAGGGAATAATCACCTCCTTATCCCTGCTAGAAAAATTCCTGTATATCATTGACAAGACACCATGAGCTACTCTTGCAGCCCATCTGTACTGCTCAGAGAACTTCATATCTGCCTGCACAATTACCGCCAAGTCCTTTTCATTCTCTACCACTGTCAGCGTAATAGCACAGAGTTGATACGTTGCTCTCGGGTTACTGTTTCCCATAGGTAGTACTTTACATTTGTCAATGTTAAACTTCATGTGCCACCTCTCAGCCCATTTGCTCAACCTTTCTAGATCCTGTTGCAACAGCATAGCATCAGTAGTTGCAACATCAGTTGCAACAGCATAGTAGTGTCCTTAACAACCTCGCCAACCTTTGTATCATCTGCAAACTTGAACATTAAGCTTGATATACCATCATCAATATCATTTATAAATACAGAAAACAATAATGGACCCAACACTGAACCCTGAGGGACTCCACTAATAACAATGAGCAGTGTCCATTGATTACCACTCTCTGTCTTTTCCCCCCTCAACTATCCCTTTATCCATAGCAGCAATTTGCCTCCAATGCCACACTGCTCCAATTTGTGCAGCAGTCTTCCATATGCAACAGTATCAAAAGCCTTTCTAAGATCCAAATATATAATATCAAAGTTATTCACTGCATCTCCAGTTCTTTTGTGACTGCATCATAGTATCCAATCAAATTGGTCAGCCAAGACTTTTCCTTAACAAAACCATGCTGTGTCCGAGCTATAACTGCAGTCTTGTCTAGATGATTCTGCAATGCTTCTTTAATCAGTGCCTCCATTAATTTTCCTGGAACAGAAGTTAACCTCACAGGTCTATAATTACTTGTAGTAGTAGCAGTGGCATGTGATGCAAGAAAGCAAGTGTATGAGCTTATGCAGCATCAGCCAAAAAAAAAAAAAAAAAAAAAATCACACCATTCCCTCCAAATGCCTGTCCAGTTTCTCCTTAAATTTATTCAACATATCAACTTCCACAACGACAGATGGAAGTTTGTTCCAGCAATTAACCAACCGCTGGCTAAAGGCAAATTTCTGCACATCTATTCTACATCTGTCTTTTCTTAATTTGAATTTATGCCCCCTTAGGTTCGTAATCTGAACAAGTGGAAGGATCCCATCAGAATTCAGCGTGCTCAACCCATTCAAGGCTTTATACACCTCAATCAGATCACCGCGCAGGTGCCTAGTCTCCAGCCACTGCAATTTGCAGAACTTAAGTCTCTCTTGGTAAGAGGATCCCTTCATTCCCCTCACCAATCTTGTTGCCCTTCTCTGTACACGCTCAAGTAAATTTACATCCTTCCTAAATTGAGGCCTCCAGACCTGTCAGCCTTTGATCCTCCTTTGTGAGTTGGGGTCACATTTGCACATCTCCAGTCTATGGGTATCTCCCCTGAGTCCAAAGAAGCTCTCATAATTATGGCTAAGGGTTTGCTTACTTCCTTTGCTCCCTCCTTTAATATACCTGGAGAGATCCCATCAACCCTGGGTGCCTTTTTTACGTTTATCTTCAACAATTTCTCCTCCACTTTACTCTCAGTTATTACAAAATCATCTAGCTCACTGCCAGAGTTTACTTCACCTCTGGAATTCCCCTTCCTGAATAACTCCTCATGTGTGAATGCAGATGCAAAATACTCATTTAGTTTGTTAGCCACATGAGCAGGATCCTCAACTGTTGAACCATCAATATCCAGTGGACCAATCTGATTCATCCCTTTCCTTGTAGAGTTTACATAGGTAAAGAACTCTTTGCTGTTTTTCTTTGCATCCTTTGCCAAGGATTTCTCATAATCTGCTGTTGCCTGCCTAATCTCCTTTGTGACTTCATTACAGATCAGCTTATATCTATCATAGGCTTCTGTGTCACGTGTTAATTTGTATGTATCCCATGCATTTTTCTTCTCTGCCATCATTAGTTCATCTGACATCCACTTAGGCCTAAACCTTGAACAATATTTCTTAGTTGGTATGTAAAGCCTAATAGCTTCCAAGATAAGTTCTTTGAATTAGCTGTTGGTAACATCATCAGTTGGTCACACTATATAGAATTTAAATACTGTCTCAGACCATCGTAGTCGCCTTTACAAAAGCAAAATCCCTTCCCTTTACCATTGATGGTAGTTACCTCTTTGAGGTAAATCCCACTTCAGCACACTGTGATCACCTAGTTCCCCTATCTGTAGATTCTTAATGCATGAAGCTACTGATAATCAGATCAAGACTATTACTCCCTCTAGTTGCCTCCCGAACATGCTGATATAGAAAACAATCATCCAATAAATCCACAAAAGCCTTGTTAGTGTGTGAGTGACCAACCCACAAATTCCAGTTAATATCTGGGAAATTAAAATCCTCCATTATAAGACTCTCTGATTTACTGGCCCACTCTATTTCCCTGTACAGTTTCTTATTATACTCATCAGAGTCATTAGGCCTATAGCACACTCCTACTCTCAATTTTTATCTCCCAATGCTTATGTCACACCAAACTGACTTGACACTGCATTGTCCAGCGATGTTGACTGGCTTCATTTCCTTGGTTTTTATGTTTCTTAACTAATAGCATAAACCCTACTTCCTATCCTGTCTATCCTTTCTGTACACATTCTACCCTCCAAATTCCAGTTATGCATTCCTTATATCTGTGTGACACCAAGTCTCTGATATCCGAACAGTATCTGCCATTGATGTTTTGAGCAATACCTCAAATTCATCAAATTTATTTACCAAACTCTTAGCATTGGTGTACACCCAAAGTATACATGCACCTGTTCCTATTCTTAGCTACCAACACAACCCATGTGTTTACTTGTACCGCAATGAACCTCTCTTATGAAGAAAGGCTTAAGTTTTGCAAATTGCAAATTACAGAGTCTGGAGACTAGGCATCGGCGAGGTGATCTGATAGAGGTGTATAAGGCTTTGAATGGTTTTGAGCATGCTCAATGCCAATGGGATTCTTCATCTTGCTCAGAATAATCACCTCAGAGGGCATAAATTCAAATTGAGGAAGGACGGATGTCGGATAGATGTGCGGAAAATTTTGCCTTTGGCCAGTGGGTGGGTTGGTTGGTGGAACCGACTTCCCATCACTTGTTGTTGAAGTTGATAGCCTAAACAAATTTAAAGCTCAACTGGACAGGTATTTTCGAACGAACGGAGGGGGTGAAATGGGAGTGGTTTTTTTTTTTTTTTTTTTGGCTGATGCTGAATAAGCTTGCTTTCTTGCATCATATGCCTCTACTAATGCTAATGCTAATGACTCCCAGGCAGTGTCTGAAAATATCCTGCATCTTGTTTTTTCAGGGCTTCTGCTCATTCCAATACAGGCAGTGCAACAATCTCTTTCACCTCTGCCAGTGGCTACTGCGTTAATCTATTCGTCTTTGTCTCCCCCCAAGCTAGCAGTTTTCCGACCCACCTAAACACTGCCTCGATAGCATTAGCAAATATTCTTGCACCCTTTCTATTTAAGTGTATCCCATCCCTGTAGAAGCAGTCTCTCTTGTTAACAAGTACAGACCAGGCTGAAAAAAAATTTCTACCCGTTGAGCCTTGCACAATCTTTTCCAGGGCCGAATTGATCGACAAGGCTCTCATCATTTTACTCCCTCCTATCGTGGTCTGGGCAGAATTGTAGAAAACTTTCAAATTCAAACCCTAATTCATGGAATTTTTTTCAACAGTGACCCTATACTTGTTAAGTAATTCCACCAGTCCTCCTACTCTTAATATCATTAGTGCCAACGTGTACAACCATAGCAACCTTTTGTGCCTTGAAAGATGATATCTGCTCTACATAGTCAACATAGTCCATCAACCTTTGCCCCTGGCAGACATACCCTGGTCCTGTTCCACCTATCCTTTTTACATAGCATTTTTCCCCGTTTCCCTGACAATAGGGTCACCACCTGTTGCTCGATTAGGTCTAAAAAAGTCCCTTTTTCCTTCTTCCCAACTGATGATCAGTTTTCTCCACTAACAACTTTTTGTGGTATAGATGGCTCTTGGTTATCAATGACCTTGTCTTTTCTTACCATCTCCACCAGCTTACTGTTATTCCATTCTATGATCCCACGGAATATGTTAGCATTGGGGACAGCACAGGTATTTTATGACTTAAACCAGCATTCCCTTCAAACAGCTTTGTTTTTGGGTAGGCTTCTGAATCTGCGACAATATTTTTCATCAGCCAGGCCTTGATCTTCCTGTGCCCTAACTGCCGAGTCTGCATGAGCCCCAGGTATTTGTAGGTCTCTCTCTCTCCCAGTCATGTTTTCAAACACTTTTACCAGTCTGCAGCTGGTAGTTCTGGACGACTAATTTCCCCTAATGCAATCTGTGGTTTCTTCCATTTGTTTTAGTCCCAAATTCCATTCCATCCTGATATCATTGCTGAATTCTTCAGTGATCTGGAGTAAACTGTTGGGGTTGTTTTCTCAATTGCTGCATAGAGCTTAATGTCATCCATATACATCACTTGGGTGGGAGAGAGAGAGAGAGAGAGAGAGAGAGAGAGAGAGAGAGAGAGAGAGAGAGAAGAGAGAGAGAGAGAGAGAGAGAGAGAGAGAGAGAGAGAGAGAGAGAGAGAGAGAGAGGAGAGAGAGAGAGAGAGTACAAGTTTTTTCATTCCTTCTTTGAGAGTATATCTGTACTTGATGTTTTTTGAACATGGTGGTTACTGGATTGAGTGCTAGGACAGAATCACAGTGGGGCTTGGATCATCTCCTTGAAAGATTTTCTCTCCTGATTAGGATTGGTGTGGGTGTGATGTTTCTTGACCTTAATGAGGAAAAATCCATTTTTGCCATGGTTGATGTAGGTTTGTGGTGCTTCTTTGTAGGCTTGCTCTAGAACTTGGCATCAACAGTTAATTGCTTCTTGCATCCTTTACTCCTCCACTTTTTATCCCTTGTTCTGCTCAGCCATGATGTTCTGGCTCCCCTGATCAATTTTTTTGTACATTTGGGAGGACAGGTGATCTGCTTGTATTTTGCCAGTTTTGTTGTATTTTGGTCCCTTGGATTTTTAGGTATGTGATTTCTCAAGTAAGAAAACTCTGGGTGGCTTATTATCTGGGGGGAACTGCTCTGCTAGGTGCTTGTGTGCTTAAGTAAAATTCTTGTACCTGTAGCTGTGAATGTTATCTAATCCTGGTATTTGCCTGTTATGGGACTTTCCTGACTACCTGTTGAATTTCTTCATCAATAACCCATTCTATCATCTCTTGTATGTCCTTGGTTTTTTTGATGTGAAAAACATCTTTAGTGACACTTAACAATGGAATTGAATGAAAATGCGAGATGGAAAACACTTACATCGTTGCCAACTGGTCCTCTTATTTGTATTGTTTTCTATCTGTATTATTGCATTCAAATATTTTAATTGTTTCAACCATAGTTTCCTGCAGTAGTAATTTAGAGTTACTATTTAAGAATGCCACAATACAAATATTTCTGAGTATACAAATGTGGGCATAAAAACGTTACATCGTTCCGAGTGTGTCATGCAAGAATAAAAGCTTAAAACCAATGAAGAAGCCTCCATGTCGATAAAAGAACAAGTTCAAAAACATAGAGGAATGAGAAAAAAAATGCAGAGTTTAATAAAGTCTGCTTCTCAAGGGGACTAAAACCATCAACATCACATCACAAAAATTACATTCAAGAAATTCCTAAAGATTTTGATCAAGAAGATTTGAGTTCAAATCTTCTCGAATGAATTAGCTGAACCGACCAGACAAAGTATACTGCAACAACAAGCTTCGATTTCTTCATCCAAAAAGCCTATTGTAGAACCTCCACAAGTAGTCGAGTATGAAATCATTTACAAGAACATTGAACATGAGAGTAACACCTATAAAGAATTTGAAAAAAAATTTCTGATAAATCAATCAAATCCAGCTGTTTGTGATTGATTGTGCTTTCAAAATGACGTAAAATTGTGCATTCCAGGGAGTTATGTACTTCCTTAAAATTTTCAACAGCAGATGTAATGACTTTGAAGGCTTGTAATACTTGTCGGGCATCTTTCAAAAATTAGTTTTACATTAGCATTTGCAAGGGCACATGATGCAAGAAAGCAAGCTTATATACTTGCTTTCTTGCATCAGTCAAAAAAAAAAAAAAAAAAAACCTTATTTCACCCATCCCCTCGCTCCAAATGTTTGTCAAGTTCTGCCTTTAATCTATTCAAGCTATCAACTATCAACTTCTACAACGACAGATGGGAGTTTGTTCCGGCAATCAACCACCTGCTGGCTAAAGGCAAACTTCGGCACATTTATTCTACAACCGTCTTTCCTCAATTTGAATTTATGCCATCTCAAGTGATTATTCTGAGTAAGAGGAAGAATCCCATCAGCATTGGGCATGCTCAAGCCATTCAAGGATTTATATACCTTAATCAGATCACCTCACATGTGCCTAGTCTACAGATATTGTAATTTGCAAAACATAAGCCTTTCTTCGTAAGAGCAGCCCTTTGATCTGTTCACTAATCTTGTTGCCATTCTCTGTACTCATTCCAACAGCTGTACGTCCTTCCTAAAATGAGGATTACAGACCTGTATACAGTACTCAAGGTGTAGCCTGTCCATTGCCTTATACAAGGGGATAATCACCTCCTTATACCTGTTAGAAAAATTCCTGTATTTCATTTGACAAGACACCATGAGCTATTCTTGCAGACTGTCTGCACTGCTCAGAAAACTTAATATCCGCTGGCACAATTACCTCCAGGTCCTTTTCATTCTCTACCACTGTCAGTGTGGTACCACAAAGTTGATACATTACTCTGGGATTACTGCTTTCCATATGTAGTACTTTACATTTGTCAATGTTAACCTTCATTTGCCACCTCTCAGCCCATCTGCTTTACTTTTCTAGATTCTGTTGCACCAGTGTACTATCATTAGGGTCATTAACAACCCTGCCAACCTTTGTATTGTCTGCAAACTTGGACATTAAGCCTAATATACCATCATCAATATCATTTATAAATACAGAAAACAACAATGGACCCAACACTGAACCCTGAGGGACTCCACTAATAACATTAGTCCATGAAGAGCAGTGTCCTTTGATTACCACTCTCTGTCTTCTCCCATTCAACTATCCCTTTATCCATAGCAGCAATTTGTCTCCAATGCCACACTTCTCCAATTTGTGCAGCACTTTTCCATGTGTAACAGTATCAAAGGGCTTTCTAAGATCCAAATATATGATATCAAATATATATGTTATTCTTTGAATATAGTTCCTTTGTGAATACATCATAGTATCTAATCAAATTAGTCAGACAAGACTTCCCCTTAACAAACCTATGCTGTGTCTGAGCTATAACTGAAGTCTTGTCAAGATGATCCTGCAATGTTTTTTTAACCAATGCCTCCATTAATTTCGCTGGAACAAAAGTTAAACTAACAGGTCTGTAATTACTTTTCTCCCTTTGATCCTCCTCCTTTGTGGATTGGGGTCATATTTGCACATCTCCAGTCCATTGGTACCTCCCCTGAGTCTATGGAAGCTCTCATATTTTTAGCTAAGGGTTTTCTTACTTCCTTTGCTGGCTCCTTTAATATGACTGGATAGATTCCATCCACCCCTGGTGCCTTTCTTATGTTTATCTTCAACAATTTCCCCTGCACTTTACTCTCAGTTATTACAAGATTATCTACCTTACTGCCAGAGTTTAATACACCTCTAGCATTCCCCTCCCAAAATAACTCCTCATGTGTGAATGTAGATGCAAAATATTCATTTAGTTTGCTAGCTACCGAGTAGGATCATCAGCAGTTGAACCATCGATATCAAGTGGACCAATATGATTCATCCCTTTCCTTCTAGAGTTTACATAAGTAAAGAACTCTTTGCTGTTTTTCTTTGCATCCTTTTCCAAAGATTTCTCGTAATCTGCCTTCGCCTGCCTAACCTCCTTTGTAACTTGGTTACAGACCAGGTTATACCTATCATAGGCTTCTGTGTCACATATTAATTTATATGTATCTCTGTCACATGTTAATTTACATGTATCTCTGTCACATGTTAATTTATATGTATCTCTGTCACATGTCTAATTAGTTCATCTGACTTCCATTTAGGCCTAAATCTTGAACAATATTTCTTAATTGTAAAGCCTAGAAGCTTCCAAGATTAATTCTTAGAATGCTTCCCATTTTGAATTTGCTGTTGGTAACATCATCAGTTGGTCCCACCATACAGAATTTAAATACTGTCTCAGACCACTGTAGTCACCTTTACGAAAGCAAAAACCCTTGCCTTTACCCTTAATGGCAGTTACCTCTTTGAGTAAATCCCACTTCAGCATGCTGTGATCACTGCCACCTAGAGGTTCCTTTATCTGCAGATTCTTGATGCATGAAGAATCACTACTGATAATCAGATCGAGAGTATTACTCCCTACAGTTGCCTCCCAAACATGCTGCTGTAGAAAACAATTATCCAATAAATCCACAAAAGCCTTGCTACTGTGAGAGTGACCAACCCACAAATTCCAGTCAGTCAATCTCTGGGAAATTAAAATCCCTCATTATAAGACACTCTGATTTACTGGCCCACTCTATTTCTCTGCACAATTGCTCATTATAATCATCAGATTCATTTGGCCTATAACACACACCTACTCTCGTTTTTCCTTTCCCAGTGCTTATGTCACACGAAACAGACTCAACATTGCATTGTCTTCCATCATCAATTGGATGCACTTCCTTACATTTTATGTGTTTCTTAACTAACAGCATAACCCCTCCTCTCTTTCTGTCCTGTCTATCCTTTATGGGCACATTGTACTCCACAAATTCCTGTTCTGCACTGCTTATGTCTGTGTGACACCATGTCTCTGATATCCCAAGAATATCTGCCTTTGATGTCTTGACTAGCACTTCAAGCTCATCGAATTTATTAACTATACTCCTATCATTGGTGTACATGCCAGTATACATGCACCTGTTTCTACTCTTAGTTACCCTAACGCTCATGTATTTACTTGTTCCACTATGACTTCCAGCAGTCCTGGAAGTCCCCATTGCCTTGCTTTCCAGGCTGCTGCTCAATTGCATTTCAATAGAATTAGTGCTAGAATCACTTTTACCTCTGCTAGCTGCTACTGTTAATCTATTTATCCGTGTATCCTCCCCCCAAGCTTGCAGTTTTCCGACCCATCTAACTCTGCCTCTATGGCATCAGCAAATATTCTTGCACCCTTTCTATTTAAGTGTATCCCATCCCTGTAGAAGCAGTCTCTCCTGTTAACATGCACAGAACAGGCTGAGAAAAATTCTATCCCTTGAGCCTTGCACAATCTCTTCAGGGCCGAATTGTTCGACAAGGCTCTCATCATATACTCCCTCGTATCGTGTCTGGGCAGAATTGCATACACTTTCAAATTCAACCCTAACTCATGGCTTTTTTTCAGCATTGACATGTACTTGTTAAGTAATTCCGCCGGTCTTCTACTCTTAATATCATTAGTACCAACGTGTACAACTATATCACCTTTTGTGCCCTTAGCAACGGTTTCATTTATCCTGTAATTCCACCTCATCTGCCTGGGTGAGTGACATCTTTAGTGACAAAGCGACTTATTTCTCCTCGTATAGCGTTCTTGCAAATTAGACAACTAAGGCATGGATTTTGGCCAATACGGAATTTTTGGCCAAGTTATAAATATTCCTGGAAATGTTAATTCAGTGGTCAATCATTTGCCTTGGATGATGATTACTGCATTAACATTAATATCAAATGTAAGAAAATTCACAAATCAAGTTATGAAATGGGCTTAGTTCATAAAAGAGATATAAAAGTTTGGCTAAATTATCTACTTACAACTTCTTTGTATTTTCTGCATGATATTGAGATTGACGAAGCATCTTCGATGAAGACATGCAACATGATGATGTTCCTACCCGTGATGAAATGAGTGAAGCTATAACTACTGAAATAAGTTTAGTTGCTCAACAACTAATTCCTTTGTGGAGCAATGAAAAATATTTACAAATAGCTCCTGGTGAAGGAAATGTTCCACAAAGCTAACTTTTTGATGAACATGCTGAAGAATTGTCCTTTCCAAGCCTTGGTCAGTATCAAGAGTTTAAAAATAATTTAAAAGTTACACAGTTCACAATGGTATCATGTGAATTTCGTTGTTCACATTGGAGTGGAGTGATACCATATCAACTTTGTTATATGGCCATGAAAATAATGAGACTAAGAACTCGAGATTCGCTAACAGTTACTTTTAAATATTATTATTATTAGCCACATGATGCAAGGAAGCCTGAGGCTTATGCTGCACCAGCCAAAAAAAAAAATTTGCAAAATTACCCAGAGAGAGAGAGAGAGAGAGAGAGAGAGAGAGAGAGAGAGAGAGAGAGAGAGAGAGAGAGAGAGAGAGAGAAGTAGAAAGGAATCATCAAGAAAGAGAAGAATGATGATATCCAGCTCAGGACCATGGGTTTGCATAGCCCATACTCACCAGATGTGAGCCCCTGGGGTTAATATGTTGGAAAAGACAGTAAGATCACCAAAGAACAATTCAAATCTGTAAAATATGTCAATAACTGCACAGTAAACAATTTAGCATTTTAGAAATTGATTCCTAATTCAACTTATAACTAGACACAACATAAAAGATATCTGTTTGCGATGATCAAAGAATTGTGTAAATCTATGTTCTTCTTAACTTTGAGTGCAAACAAAACTAGTTGGTCTAAATTGCTAAAAATTTTATACAAATTATAACACGATTGTTTGGGTATTCCTGACGATCAAGCAGACGCTCTTAATTTTATGGAGAATTCAACATTAGTTAATGAAGATGCCGTAATGTGTGCGATTCATTTTAATAGATTTGTGGATCGTATTTTAACTTTAATTAATTCAGTTTAAGATTTTAACTTTAATTAATTCAGTTTAAGATTTTAACTTTAATTAATTCAGTCTAAGATTTTAACTTTAATTAATTGTCTAAGATTTTAAGTCCATTTTAACTATATTACATCATCAACTATTTTAAATGGATCAAATTTCAAAATAATGGCAGTCCTCAAGCTCACATTCTTTTGTGGGTTAATAATGCTCCTAAAGAACCTATCAGAAACAGTGTGAATGTGACAATAGCTATGATAAATGAGCTTGTGTCTGTTTCTTCTACAAAAACCTCTGGTAACATGGAACTCCAACTCATAAACATACTGTTACTTGTTTCAAGAGGATCTAAGCCACTATCAAACAGATACGTCGTTTTGAAGCTGCATTTATGCTATCATGATCTACAATGATTTTAATTCCTATGCCAAAATCAGACACTCCACGAGTCAAATATAATGCCAAATACAAGAAATTGTGAAAGAATCTAAAGGACAACTAATGTACTAGCATCAGTCATTTCTTTAAAGAAAATTGCATTCATTTGGAAACGTATTATGTTGATTTACTTTGAGCTAGTATTACTCAGTCTTTCTGAAACAAGAAGCTCATCAAAAATGGCATAACCCTTCAATCCTAATGTCTTTAGCATTTGAAAGTCTAACAAGGACATTCAATTCATCATTGAAGAATATTCCTGTGCTGCTTTATGTTATCAAATACACGAACAAGACCAATCGAGGGATTACCAATTTACAATGTAAAATTATTTAAATTTTGAATGCACATCCTGAGTTTGACATTGGTTAGATTACAATAAAATTAAGCACTGACATGCTCAACTCTGTCAAAATTACTAGTCAAGAGACTGCTTGGTATTTGCTTCATCAACTGACATACGAGAGTTCAGTTGTTACAACTTATATATCTAGTGTGTGGTCTATTCAGCGACAGTGTAATAGAAAATAAGATGAGGAAATGAAACAAGAAAAAACACAGGTACACAATTCTACCGATATTTGGAAAGCAAATTAGCATTAGCATTAGTTGAGGCACATAATGTAAGAAAGCAAGCTTATACAGCATCAGCAAAAAAATCCCTTTCCATTTCACCCATCCAGACAAACTCCAAGCATTTGTCTAGTTAAACTTTCAATTTATTTAAGCTATCACTATCCACAACTCCAGATGGAAGTCTTTTCCAGCAATCAACTACCCACTGGCTAAAGGCAAACTTCCGCACATTTATTCTAAAACTGTCTTTCCTCAATTTGAAACTAGGCCCCCTCAGTTTCTTAATCTGAGCAAGTGGAAGAATCCGATCATAATTTAACCTCCTCAAACCATTCAAAGCCTCATACACCTCAATCAGATCATCTCAGAGGTGCCTAGTCTCCAGATGCTGCAACTTACAGAACTTAAGCCTTTCATGGCTACAGCACCCCATTCTTCCTCTCACCAATCTTGATATCCTTCTTTGTACTGATTCTAGCAACTCTACATCTTTTCCTAAAATCAGGTCTCCAGACCTGTATGCAATACTCAAGGTGGGGCCTGACCATTCCCTTATACAAAGGTATAATCACCTCCTTGTCTCTGCTAGCAAAATTCCTATATATTATTGACAAGAGTTCATGACCTGGTCTGGCATCCCATCTGCGCTACTCAGAAAACTTCATATCTGAGTGCACAATTACCATCCAAGACTTCTTCATTCTCCACTTCCTTGAGTGTAGTACAACACAGCTGGCAAGTTTCATGTGTTATGGCTACCCATATTTCATGTATATGGCTACCCATACTTTACACTCGTCAATTTTGAATTTCAGTTGCCACTTCTCAACCGATCTGGCTCACTTTTCTAGATCCTGTTGCAGTATCATACTGAGTTTACAGTCATTAACAATCATGCCAACAATTGTATCATCTGAAAACTTCTCAACCGATCTGGCTCACTTTTCTAGATCCTGTTGCAGTATCATACTGAGTTTACAGTCATTAACAATCATGCCAACAATTGTATCATCTGAAAACTTGGACATTAAGCCTAATATACTTTAATTGATATTGATAAAAACACAAAACAACAATGGACCCAGCACCGAACCCTGGGAAACTCCACTAACAACATTAGTCCAAGAAGAGCAGTGTCCGTTTTTTACGTCTCTCTGTCGTCTCCCACTCAACCATTCTTTAATCCATTGCCACAACTTACCCTTAATGATATACTGTTCCAATTTGTAAAGCAGTCTTCCATATGCAACGATATCAAAAGCTTTCCTGAAATCCAAGTATATGATATTAAAATTATTTTTTTTCATTGAGTTCCTTTGTGAGCACATCATAGTATCCAATCGAATTGTTTAGACAAGACTTGCCCTTAACAAACCCATGCTGTGTCTGAACTTTTACTGCAGTCTAGTTTAGACGACCTTGCAATGCTTCTTTAACCAGTGACTCCTTTATTTTGCCCAGAACAGAATTTAAACTAACAGGTCTATATTTATTCGTATCACCCTTTGAACCCCCTGTGTGAATTGGGACCACATTTGCACTTCTTCAGTCCATGGGGACCTACCCTGAATCTAAGGATGCTCTCATAATTATAGCTAGGGGTTTACTTACTTTCCATGTTGCCTTTCCATATCCGAGACATGGTGTCACACAGATATAAGGAATGCAGAACTGGAATTTGGGGAGTACAACGTCTACAGAAAGGATAGGAAGGGAGGAGGGGTTATGCTATTAGTTAGGAAACACATAAAATCCAAGGAAGTGAAGCCAGTCGACATCGCTGGACAGTGCAGTGTCGAGTCAGTTTGGTGTGACATAAACATTGCAAGATCAAAATTGAGAATAGGAGTGTGTTATAGGCCTAATGACTCTGATGAGTATAATAGGAAACTGTACAGGGAAATAGAGTGGGCCAGTAAATCAGAGAGACTTATAATGGGGGATTTTAATTTCCGAGATATTGACTGGAATTTGTAGGTTGGTCACTCTCACACTAGCAAGGCTTTTGTGGATTTATTGGATGATTGTTTTCTAAATCAGCATGTTTGGGAGGCGACTAGAAGGAATAATACTCTTGATTTGATTATCAGTAGTGATTCTTCATGCATTAAGAATCTACAGATAAATGAACCACTAGGTGGCAGTGATCACAGTGTGCTGAAGTTGGATTTACTCAAAGAGGTAACTACCATTAGGGGTAAAGGGAAGGGTTATTGCTTTCGTAAAGGCGACTACGATGGTCTGAGACAGTATTTAAATTCTATACAGTGGGACCAACTGATGATGTTACCAACAGCAAATTCAAAATGGGAAGCATTCAAAGAACTTATCTTGGAAGCTACTGGGCTTTACAAACCAACTAAGAAATATTGTTCAAGGTTTAGGCCTAAATGGATGTCAGATGAACTAATGAGACATATGGCAGAGAAGAAAAATGCTTGGGATACATATAAATTAACAAGTGACACAGAAGCCTATGATAGATATAAGTTGATCTGTAACCAAGTTACAAAGGAGGTTAGGCAGGCGAAGGCAGATTATGAGAAATCTTTGGCAAGGGATGCAAAGAAAAACAACAAAAAGTTCTTTACTTATGTAAACTCTAGAAGGAAGGGGATGAATCAGATTGGTCCACTTGATATCGATGGTTCAACAGTTGATGATCCTGCTCAGGTAGCTAACAAACTAAATAAATATTTTGCATTGACATTCACACATGAGGAGTTATTAGCGAGGGGAATGCCAGAGGTGTATTCAACTCTGGCAGTAAGCTAGATAAGCTTGTAATAATTGAGAGTAAAGTGGAGCAGAAATTGTTGAAGATAAACATAAGAAAGGCACCTGGGGTGGATGGGATCTATCCAGTTATATAAAAGGAGGCAGCAAAGGAAGTAAGCAAACTCTTAGCCATAATTATGAGAGCTTCCTTGGACTCAGTGGAGATACCCACAGACTGGAGATGTGCAAATGTGACCCCAATTCACAAAGGAGGATCAAAGGCTGACACAAGTAATTATAGACCTGTGAGTTTAACTTCTGTTCCAGGAAAATTAATGGAGGCACTGGTTAAAGAAGTACTGCAGGATCATCTAGACAAGACTTCAGTTATAGTTCGGACACGGCATGGTTTTGTTAATGGGAAGTCTTGCCTGACCAATTTGATTGGATACTATGATGCAGTCACAAAAGAACTGGATGCAGGGAATAACTTTGATATTATATACTTGGATCTTAGAAAGGCTTTTGATACTGTTGCATATGGAAGACTGCTGGACAAATTGGAGCAGTGTGGCATTGGAGGCAAATTGCTGCTATGGATGAAGGGGTGGTTGAGGGGGAAGAAGACAGAGAGTGGTAATCAATGGACACTGCTCATCGTGGACTAATGTTATCAGTGGAGTCCCTCAGGGTTCAGTGTTGGGTCCATTATTGTTTTCTGTATTTATAAATAATATTGATGATGGTATATCAAGCTTAATGTCCAAGTTTGCAGATGATACAAAAGTTGGCAGGGTTGTTAAGGACACTACTGACACTATGCTGCTGCAACAGGATCTGGAAAGATTGAGCAGATGGGCTGAGAGGTGGCAAATGAAGTTTAACATTGACAAATGTAAAGTACTACATATGGGAAACAGAAACCCCAGAGCAACGTATCAACTCTGTGGTACTACACTGACAATGGTAGAGAATGAAAAGGATCTGGGGGTAACTGTGCAAGCAGATATGAAGTTTTCTGAGCAGTGCAGATGGGCTGCAAGAGTAGTTCATGGTGTCTTATCAATGATATACAGGAATTTTTCTAGCAGGTATAAGGAGGTGATTATTCCCTTGTATAAGGTAATGGTCAGGCCACACCTTGAGTCTGCATACAGTTCTGGGGACCTCATTTCAAGAAGGATGTAGAGCTGTTGGAACAAGTACAGAGAAGGGCAACAAGGTTAATGAATGGAAGAAAGGGTTGCGCTTACGAAGAAAGGCTTAAGTTTTGCAAATTACAGTTTCTGGAGACTAGGCACTGGTGAGGTGATTTGATAGAGGTGTATCTAGCGTTGAATGGTTTGAGCATGCTCAATGCTGATGGGATTCTGCCTCTTACTCAGAATAATCACCTGATAAATTCAAATTGAGGAAAGACAGATGTAGGATAGATGTGCGGAAATTTGCCTTTAGCCATCGGGTAGTTGGTTAGTGGAACAGACTTCCACGCCTTGTTGTGCAAGTTCGTAGCCTAAATAAATTTAAGGCTTAGCTGAACAGGTATTTCGAACGTAGGGAGGGATGAAGTGGAAGTTTTTTTTTTTTTTTCTGGCTGATGCTGCATAAGCTTGCTTTCTTGCATCATATTCCTCTACTAATGCTAAAGGAGTGGTTATTTAGAGAGAAAAATTCCATTTAAAATCACCATAAAACATCATTTCCTAATTATATTAATAGATTAATAAGGATGTGAAGGATATGTATTTAGTAGATTAATTACATCTCTTTTACCATTTAGCACCATATTGAGTTAGAATTAGAACACTCTTACTTTCTTTCATCATACAAGCTCTCCTCCATCTTGTTTCCTTCCCAATGGACTGGGTGAAATATCCTGGATTACTTAGCCCATAATATTTCTTGGCTCAACTGTTTGTTGTAGATGAATAACTCCCACTGCAAAATTATACATGAATTTCCCATATTACATGCTCAATTAGCTACAATAATAAATGTGTTTTTTTCTCAAACCTTATTATCATTCCGCTGGATAGAGAATGAGTACATAACAGAGAATAAGCATCAAGCTATGTATTACAATAGCATATATCAATATATGCATTGCAAATTCCCACAATTTCTTTCTTTCTTTGGGGCACAAATTATTGTCTTTTGGACACAACCTCCTGGCTTCTAAAATATCCATCAAGATCAAAAATCCAACTGGCCTCAAAATGACTTTAACCACGCATTGAGGTAGAATTAGAACAAAAATACTTACTTTTATTCAACTATAGCACTTATCTTTTTTTTTGTTTCCAGCATTTTTTTTTTTTTTTTTGTTCTTCCTTATTAGATTCAATACTGGAACACCAAAATCTCCTGTTTCTACACCTCAAATAATGGACTAGAAACAGGAATATTTCCTAATTCTTTGTTGATATAAAGCAATGTTCCTGATTGTTATCACTATTTCAGACTCTGTTTCAGTTTCTTTCATCATTAAATTGTTCCCCCTCTATTCTGTAGTATAAAACATGATAACTCCAAGCTATCGTCACACCTTTTTTTGTAAAAGGGTTCGACATTTTATTACTTTGGTTCTTGTCCTGATTTTTTTAAAAAAAATTCTCATCAGAAGAATATTATTTTTAGAAACACTGTTCACAAATTAACAATTAGGTGAAAAAGTAAAATAAATATAAATCTTCCGTCATTTACTTTCAAATTAATTCTGAATATATATGTAACTTCTTACTTTCAATATTTCCAAAATGATACGAATAACAGCTGGGGAGATAGTAATGTCTAATCGATCTCTAGAGTCGACAATAATATATGTTGACCACTGTGAAGTTGGTAGATCTTCTAGAACAGAATCCACAGTGTCTTCTAAGGTTTCAGAAAAAAACACATTTATTATTTTATATATCATACAACACAACAATACAATATATGTAGCAATTTAATTCATGTACCATAAAAATGATTCTTAATTTTCTTTATTTTATTTTATTATTTTTTTTTCTCAGGTGTTCAAGAGAACGGACAGAAAATTAACCAAAGACTAACTTACTGGAATTTGAAACTATGAAGCAGAGTGTATTATGAAATGTTTACCATGTTGAGGAAATTATGGGCAAAGCTGATAATATAAATGCTATATAGAAGAAAAATTTATGTCATACACACATCATACATAGACTTTTAATAATTTCATGATTGCAACAGCTGGAATATGGAGCCACTCTTCCTTCAATTCAGTCACCACTGTAAAATGTTTAGCAGCAGGGGTGTGAAATTGGGCTTGTAAGTACAGATTTTGCACTAAAATAGAGCAAGTGAACTCATTACAGACAGGATAATCATTGCTGAAGAGGAGTTCTTTCAATTCACAACACATGAAAAGAAGTTTATTCAGTGAAAGTGGGGGTTGCTACTGTTTTGAGAAAGTATTGACACATCAGTTGCTGTAGTTAAAACATGCCTGTACTCATGGTATACATTTTTAGATTGGAATGCAAGTGTATATAATTCTACAAACTGAAGGAGACTTTTTGTAATGATGTTACTGCTTTCAAAGGTCTACTAAGGCCATTATGTGCACATCTGTAGACTGCTTGTGAGGCAAGTCAGTTAATGTAGCAAGCCATATTAGCTCCAGTGGCATAGCAAGGGAGGGAGTGGGAGGGCAGTCTGCCCCAGGCACCAAACAGAAAGAAATGCCATGACTTGAAAATGTAAGAAGGAAAGTATGAGGCAAATTGCTGCTATGGATGAAGGGATGGTTGAGGGGGAGAAGACAGAGAGTGGTAATCAATGGACACTACTCATCGTGGACTAATGTTATTAGTGGAGTCCCTCAGGGTTCAGTATTGGGTCCATTATTGTTTTCTGTATTTATAAATGATATTGATAATGGTATATCAAGCTTAATGTCCAAGTTTGCAGACTATACGAAGGTTGGCAGGATTGTCAAGGACACTACTGACACTATGCTACTGCAACAGGATCTGGAAAGGTTGAGCAGATGGGCTGAGAGGTGGCAAATGAAGTTTAACATTGACAAATGTAAAGTACTACATATGGGAAACAGCAACCCCAGAGCAACGTATCAACTCTGTGGTACTACACTGACAGTGGTAGAGAATGAAAGGGACCTGGGGGTGGTTGTGCAGGCAGATATGAAGTTCTCTGAGAAATGCAGATGGGCTGCAAGAGTAGCTCATGGTGTATTGTCAATGATATATAGGAATTTTTCTAGCAGGGATAAGGAGGTGATTATTCCCTTGTATAAGGCAATGGTCAGACCACACCTAGAGTACTGTATACAGGCCTGGAGGCCTCATTTCAAGAAGGATGTAGAGCTGCTGGAACGAGTACAGAGAAGGGCAACAAGATTAGTGAATGGAACAAAGGGATGCTCTTACGAAGAAAGGCTTAAGTTTTGCAAATTACAGTGTCTGGAGACTAGGCACCAGCGAGGTGATCTGATAGAGGTGTATAAAGCGTTGAATGGTTTGAGCATGCTCAATGCTGATGGGATTCTTCCTCTTGCTCAGAATAATCACCTGAGAGGGCATAAATTCTGAGGAAAGACAGATGTAGGATAGACGTGCGGAAATTGGCCTTAAGCCAGTGGGTGGTTAGTTGGTGGAACAGACTTCCATCCATTGTCGTGGAAGTTGATAGCTATTTGTTATTTGGTTTTTTTTTAGGAGCATTAGCAACTAAGGCCATATTGCTCCGAGGATATGCGGTGGTCATTCCCTGACTTTTCCGCATCCTCCGTATTTGGTGGTGACGGGCTCGAACCCCGGTCTAATCAAGAAGCGTGTGCTACGCACTGCTGCTCCTTCCCACCTGGCTACGGAGGCGCCTAAAGTTGATAGCCTAAATAAGTTTAAGGCTCAGCTGAACAGGTATTTCGAATGAACAGAGGGGTGAATTGGAAGTGGTTATTTTTTATTTATTTATTATTTTTTTTTTTTTGGCTGATGCTGCATTGCTTTCTTGCATCAAATGCCTCTACTAATGCTAATGCTAAAGTATTAACTTTAACAAAATAATTTCAACTTTTTTAAAAAACTTATCTTTCAGTCAAAGATATCCAAGTTTTTCCACTTTCTCCACTTAAATTTACAGTTGTAAGTTGAAATTTTTATTTGACACAATTTAAATAACAACAAGATACTTTGATTTTTATATTAACCGAATGCTACTGTAATACTTGCATTTAAATTTTTGGTATGTTATTAAGGCACATAAAACTGGAGATCAAAACAACATTCAACCTTTAAAAACACTTTTAGTTTAACCACATTATTTTTACAAAGTTCTTCTTAAGCCATTAAGTTAGCACCATATGCCAAAGGCTGTATAAATGCTCAAGGCATAAGTAATTATGCCTTGAACATTTATATTTGGCACACCTTTTGGCAACTCTCATATTGTGAAAATAATTTCACAACTGGGTTGGCATGATTACAACACCAGGGTACCTGCCCACCCACCAAAGATAGAGCAATAAGCCTTGAAAGATTCTGACTGGGTCGTGGTGCCCACTGAGTTCTGCAAATTGCAGCATCTGGAGACAAGGCACCTGTGAGGCTATCAGATTGAGGTGCATAAGGCCTTGAATGGATTGAGCAGGCTCAATGCTGATGAAATTCTTTCTCTTGCTCAGATTACAAACCTGAGGGGGGGGCATAGATTCAAACTGAGGAAATACAGTTGTAGGACAGATGTGTGGAAATTTGCCTTTAGCCAGCGGGTAGTTGATTGCTGGAACAAACTTCCATCTGTTGTTGTGGAAGTTGATAGCTTAAATAAATTCAAGGCAGAACTAATCAAACATTTGGAACAAATGGATCAGTGAAGTGGGAAAGGATTTTTTTTTTTTTTTTTTGGTTGATGCTGTATAAGTTTGCTTTCTTGCACTGTGTGCCTCTGCTAATGCTAATGCTCTAATCCTCTATTAATGCTAATGCTTAACTAATAGTCTTCTCTATTAGTGAAGCGTTACTTATTCAAGGTAGAATTGGGGTTACATTTGCACATCTCCAGTCCATGGGTACCTCCCCTGAGTCCAAAGAAGCTCTCATAATTATGGCTAGGGGTTTGCTTACTTCCTTTGCTCCCCCCTTTAATATAACTGGATAGATCCCATCCACCCTGGGTGCCTTTTTTATGTTTATCCTCAACAATTTCTCCTCCACTTTCCTCTCAGTTATTAGAAAATCATCTAGCTCACTGCCAATGTTTACTTCAGCTACGACATTCCCCTTCCTAAATAACTCCTCATGTGTGAATGTAGATGCAAAATACTCGTTTAGATTGTTAGACACCTGAGCTGGATCCTCAACTGTTGAACCATCAACATCCAGTGGACCAATCTGATTCATCCCTTTCCTTCTTGAGTTTAAATAGGTAAAGAACTCTTTTCTGTTTTTCTTTGCATCCTTTGCCAAGGATTTCTCATAATCTGCCTTTGCCTGCCTAATCTCCTTTGTGACTTGGTTACAGACCAACTTATATCTATCATAGGCTTCCATGTCACCCATTAATTTGTATGTATCCCATGCATTTTTCTTCTCTGCCATATGTCTCATTAGTTCATCTGACATCCATTTAGGCCTGAACCTTGAACAATATTTCTTGGTTGGTATGTAAAGCCTGGTAGCTTCCAAGATTAGTTCCTTGAATGCTTCCCATTTTGAATTTGCTGTTCGTAACATCATCAGTTGGTCCCACTGTATAGAATTTAAATACTGTCTCAGACCATCATAGTCGCCTTTACGAAAGCAAAAACCCTTCCCTTTACCTCTGATGGTAGTTACCTCCTTGAGTAAATCCCACTTCACACACTGTGATCACTGCCACCCAGTGGTTCCTTTATCTGCAGATTCCTAATGCATGAAGAATCACTACTGATAATCAGATCAAGAGTATTACTCCCTCTAGTTGCCTCCCGAACATGCTGGTGTAGAAAACAATCATCCAATAAATCCACAAAAGCCTTGCTAGTGTGTGAGTGACCAACCCACAAATTCCAGATATTATCTGGGAAATTAAAATCCCCCATTATAAGATTCTCTGATTTACTGGCCCATTCTATTTCCCTGTACAGTATCTTATTATACTCATCAGAGTCATTAGGCCTATAGCACACTCCTACTATCAATTTTGATTTACCTATGCTTATGTCACACCAAACTGACTCAACACTGCCCTGTCCATCAATGTTGACTGGCTTCACTTCCTTGGATTTTATGTGTTTTTTAACTAATAGCATAACCCCTCCTCCCCTCCTGTCCTGTCTATCCTTTCTATACACATTGTACTCCCCAAATTCCAGTTCTGCATTCCTTATATCTATGTGACACCACGTCTCTGATATCCAAACAATATCTGCCTTTGATGTTTTGGGCAATACCTCAAATTCATCAAATTTATTTACTAAACTCCTAGCATTGGTGTACACGCAAGTATACATGCACCTGTTTCTATTCTTAGCTACCCTAACACAACCCATGTGTTTACTTGTACCACAATGACTTCCAGCAGTCTCTGAAATATCCTGCATCTTGTTTTTCAGGCTTCTGCTCATTCCAATAGAAGCAGTGCAAGAATCTCTTTCACCTCTGCCAGTGGCTACTGTTAATCCATTAGTCTTTGTCTCCCCCCAAGCTAGCAGTTTTCCGACCCACCTAACACTGCCTCGATAGCATCAGCAAATATTCTTGCACCCTTTCTATTTAAGTGTATCCCATCCCTGTAGAAGCAATCTCTCCTGTTAACAAGTACATTCCAGGCTGAAAAAAATTCTACTCCCTTGAGCCTTGCACAATCTTTCCAGGGCCGAATTGATCGACAAGGCTCTCATCATATACTCCCTCCTATCGTGTCTGGGCCGAATTGCAGACACTTTCAAATTCAACCCTACTTCACGGCTTTTTTTCAACAGTGACCCGTACTTGTTAAGTAATTCCGCTGGTCTCCTACTCTTAATATCATTAGTGCCAACGTGTACAACTATATCACCTTTTGTGCCCTTAAAAGATGATATCTGCTCTACAACGTTATCAACCTTTGCCCCTGGCAGACATACCCTGGTCCTGTTCCACCTATCCTTTTTACAAAGCATGTTCCCCGTTTCCCTGACAATAGAGTCACCAACAACTACTAGTTCCTGTGGGACCAGCGCATTCTGCCTTGGGGGCTGACTCTGTGTTGCAAGATGACCAAGTGCAAGCTCTGGCGTTGATGTGGGCAGCTGAGAGCTTGATGGGCCCCCTCAATTTATTTCCTTCGAGGGCATCCACCCTGTCCTTCAAGGTCTCATATAGGCCCATAACAATGCCGAGTTGTCGCCTAATTTCCTTGCACTCCTTGCATCGTGCACACACAAAGACATCCCCCATGGCAGTATCATGTCCCGTACCCGATTGCTCCGCAAACATCAAGCAAACAGTGCATCTTAAAAGGCTGTGATTCAGAGGGCAACTGCCCCCCTCAGTTCTCCTCTGAGTCACAGCACTCCCGTTAGCTTGAGCCTTTTGCTTTGCTGCTCTGGTCAGAGTCATGATTTCGATTTAAATGTCAATAAAATTACAATTTCAGAACAAAATTAAAACCCAATTCACAAAGGAGGATCAAAGGCTGACACAAGTAATTATCGACCTGTTAGTTTAACTTCGGTTCCAGGAAAATTAATGGAGGCACTGGTTAAAGAAGCACTGCAGGATCATCTGGACAAGAATTCAGTTATAGCTCAGACACAGCATGGTTTTGTTAAGGGCAGGTCTTGTCTGACCAATTTGATTGGATACTATGATGTAGTCACAAAAGAACTGGATGTAGGGAATAACTTTGATATTATATATTTGGATCTTAGAAAGGCTTTTGATACTGTTGCGCATGGAAGACTGCTGCACAAATTGGAGAAGTGTGGCATTGGAGGCAAATTGCTGCTATGGATAAAGGGATGGTTGAGTGCAGAAGACAGAGAGTGGTAATCAATGGACACTGCTCAACGTGGACTAATGTTATTAGTGGAGTTCCTCAGGGTTCAGTGTTGGGTCCATTGTTGTTTTCTGTATTTATAAATGATATTGATGTTGGTGTATCAGGCTTAATGTCCAAGTTTGCAGACGATACCAAGGTTGGCAGGGTTGTTAAGGACACTACTGATACTATGCTGCTGCAACAGGATCTGGAAAGGTTGAGCAGATGGGCTGAGAGGTGGCAAATGAAGTTTAACATTGACAAATGTAAATACTACATATGGGAAACAGTAACCCCAGATCAACGTATCAACTCTGTGGTACTACGCTGACAGTGGTAGAGAATGAAAAGGACCTGGGGGTAATTATGCAGGAAGATATGAAGTTCTCTGAGCAGTGCAGACGAGCTGCAAGAGTAGCTCATGGTGTCTTGTCAATGATATACAGGAATTTTTCTAGCAGGGACAGGGATGTGATTACTCCCTTGTATAAGGCATTGGTCAGGCCACACCTTGAGTACTGTATACAGGTCTGGAGGCCTCATTTCAAGAAGGATGTAGAGCTGCTGGAACGAGTACAGAGAAGGGCAACAAGATTAGTGAATGGAACAAAGGGTTGCTCTTACGAAGAAAGGCTTAAGTTTTGCAAATTACAGAGCCTGGAGACTAGGCATCGGCGAGGTGATCTGATAGAGGTGTATAAGGCTTTGAATGGCTTGAGCATGCTCAATGCCGATGGGATTCTTCCTCTTGCTCAGAATAATCACCTGAGAGGGCATAAATTCAAATTGAGGAAGGACGGATGTCGGATAGATGTGCGGAAATTTGCCTTTAACCAGCGGGCAGTTGGTTTGTGGAATAGACTCCCATCACTTGTTGTTGAAGTTGATAGCCTAAACAAATTTAAGGCTCAGCTGGACAGGTATTTCGAATGAATGGAGGGGTGAAATGGGAGTAGAGGTTGTTTTTTTTTATTTTTTATTTTATTTTTTTTTTTTGGCTGATACTGAATAAGCTTACTTTCTTGCATCATATGCCTCTGCTAATGCTAATGCTAAATGCTAGTGCAATACATGGTAATTTATTGTGAAGGTAGTTACTGGATGAGATATAATTAAATCAATGCCTTTACACTAGTTATGTAGTTTTTAATTATGAGTTCACTATGGTGTATTTACACAGATATATTACAGTGTAGAGTGGTAATGTTGTGTCACTGGGAAACCAGGAAAATAAAATAAAATATAAAGGTTGGGTTAAAATTCTTTTAATAACTAAATAGAACAAACAACAAAAGGTAATAAACACACATTTAATAACTGATTAGAACAAAAACAAAATGTAATAAACACAAAGCTTTTGGGTGGAAGGCACCCTTCTTCAGTTGTGATAGTTACCGTTATTGTAAAAATATAGAATATCACGTGCGTGCCATGGTGGTCATGCATGGTGGTGGAAACTCCTTATAGGTCATAGTGCAGGCAGCTAATCCATATGTTCAGAGTTCTGGAACTGAAGTTCCGGCAGGCACGTTGCATACATTCATTAGGAAAGTTTTATGCCAATAGGCAAATCTCAGATGTTGGTTGGCTATAAAGATGAAGTTTTTCTATATTTTTACAATTCATCTGGTGGGTGCAGGATTTGTGCATTATAGCACAGAGAGAATGGGTAATCCCAGTGTTGGTTGGTCCCTGGTGGCAAAATGGCCTGACACAACACTTTTTTCAGGCCTGTTTTGCAGTGGTTCTGAGCTATCACAGGAGTAATCGGTTGAGATGGGCTTATGTCTAGGAGCCATCCTTCATTCTAGGACACACACACACACACATGCATATGTACAGAAGGGGGACTGCATATATGAGTATGTATATAAATTTTTTATATAAATCTTCTATATACATTGATTAATATGTATCTTGAGAATGTACATACAGTCATGTGTTAATAAATGAAAAAAAAAAAAAAAACAGCAGATCTTCTCTAACTTCCAACGACATTTGCATCACCCTTAGATTGTGCCTGACTTGTGGTACCATTATGTATGGTGAGTCCATTTACTGGCAGATACATGGCACACCCATGGGTTCACCAGTTAGTTTAGTCACGGCAAAAATCGCAATGGAGGAGCTGGAGGGTTGCACATTTGTGGGTTTGCCAGATCCCATAGCCTTTTGGTGCCGGTATGTGGACGATGTGTTTGTGGTCATCCCTCGGGAGTCAGGAGACCGGCTCCTACACCATCTCAACTCTCTGTCGCCCTTCATTCAATTCACCAGCGAACTGGAGTCAGGCAATGACCTTCCATCATTCTTAGAAATCCTTGTCCGGTGCAAGGGTTTGCATTTAAAGACTTCAGTCTTTTGCAAGTTGATGTGTGTGGCCAATTTACCAACTATCAGTCAGCACATGCACACAGCCATCTTCTGGGTACGGCACGAGCCCTAGTAACCCATGCCTGGACCCACTCCAGTTCTGAGGATGATAGGTGTACTAAGGTTAAGGCAGATCTGGCAAAGTGTGGATACCCTACCAGTAGTGGCCTGGATAGGTGCGACCTACAGGCCCATGACCATGTTGCCAACTGCAGGGCCCTGCACAGTGATGACCCCACGACAACCGCATTTATCCCATACCAACCGAACCTGTTGCAACAAATTTCTAGCGTCTTACAGGTTTATGGGATTAAGGGTTTACAATTTCCAGGGAGAAAGTTACAGCCCATTGTCTCGAGAGTAAAAACACCAGTTCCCCCACTACAACAGAATGGATTGGTTTACCGTATTTCCTGTCATGATTGCACTGGCTGCTATGTTGGGGAAACTGGCAGAAGACTCAGTAATCAGTCTCTGAGCACAAGAAATCCATCCGTTCGGCAGACGTGGATCACTCAGCGATTGTTGATCACTTCTGGTCTACTCAACACAACATTGATCCACGGCGTGACATTGAGATTATTGACCAATCCCACAACTACCGTTGCCATGTCTTGTTGGAATTACTTCACATCTCATGTTGTAGTAGTTCCTTTAAAAGGAACAGATGATATCGCATCAACCCAATCACAGAGGCAACTATCCTCCTAGCTGACAAATGGTGCTAAGAGCATTCCCAAGTATTGCAACTACAACCACAAGCTTCCACTTCAACCAGCTAATTGTTGCAAGCACCTCTAGCACATGATTGCTGCCACGCATGACCACCATGGCATGCACATAATATTCTGTATTTTTAGAATAACGGTAACTGTTGCAACTGAAGTAGGCGCCTTCCATCTGAAAACTTTGTGTTTATTACCTTTTGTTTTAATCAATTATTAAACAAATTTTAATCCAACCCTTTCTATTTTATTTAATTTTCTTGGTTTACCAGTGACACAACATTATCACTGTAGCATGAATCCTGGGCACTAGGCCCTTTTTCACATATTATAGTGCATTTTAAACTCATAATATATTATGCCTTGAGCATTTATATTTTATTTAAGTATTTTATTGCACACCTTTTGTCATCTCTCATATTGTGGAAATAACTTCACAACTGGGTTGGTATGATTTCAACACCAAGGTACCTTCCCACCCACTGAGGATAGGCCAATAAACCTTGAAACTGTGCCATTTTGGTGGTGCTGGTGCCCACTGAGAATAAGTAACAATAGTCTTCTCTGCTAGCGAAGCTTTAAGCTTTAGTTATTCGAGGTAGTGAAATACATGGTAATTCGTTGTGAAGGTAGCCACAGTATGAGATACAGTTAAATCGATACTTTTACACTACTTATGTAGTTTTAAATTGTGAGTTCGCTATGGCGTATTTACACTGATATTTTATAGACTATCTTATTAGTTAAATTTTGTAGTTGATTACAGAATTTTCTAAGTACTTTATATTTTCACTCTTCTGAACCATATACACACATAATATATTTAATGGTTTTTTTTTTTTTTTTGCAATTTAATTTTTTGTGTAATATTCTTCAAGATTCTAGATTATGTTAGACTGTGTTTCATTTCAATCATTCATGTATTAAAATCCCCATGTCTTTAGTAACACTTTCAATTTTCTACATCCAACTTTATATATTAATATCTAATTTCCCAGATTATTACACCTTTCCCTTTATTTTTAGTTTCTGTTAGTGCAAAAATATTGATTTAGCTAAAGTGAAGAACGCCAACACGAGAACATGGCAAACTACGAGTATCTTACCCTGACAAACAGATTTGCCACCGTGGCAGTTTTTTCTGCATTCACAGTAAACAGACAGTGAGTGTTATCACTAGCAACAATAGAAGTCAAGAATGATATATGGATTGACATGTAGGTGTGACAGACGATTTTATGATTAGTTTTTTCTCATTATTGGGGCAGATTTATGGGGTTCATGAGTATTTTTACTATTAAAATGTCATATTACTGATTTCTGGGTATATTTGTAAGATTAGGAAAAAACGAAAATGTTTACTGGTTTCAGCTAATCTGTATATCAATTCGGCCGTGGAGAGATTGTGCAAGGCTCAAGGGGTACAATTTTTCTCAGCCTGGTCTGTGCTTGTTAACAGGAGAGGCTGCTTCTACAGGGATGGGATACACTTAAATAAAAAGGGTGCCAGAATATTTGCTGATACTATCAAGGCAGATTTAGCTGGATTGGAAAACTGCTAGCTTGGGGGGGGGGGCACTTGGACTAACATATTAACAGTAGCTGCTGGCAGAGGTGCAAGGGTTGAATTTGAAACGGTTAAAAAGAAGGAAAGAATGTCAATATCATATATGTTATAATGAATTAAGGGAATTAAAGGGTTGTTAATGACTAATGACAGCACACTGCTGCAACAGGATCTAGAAAAGAAAGGTGGCAAATGAAGTACTTATGGGAAGCAGTAATCCCAGAGTAACATATCAACTCTGTGGTTCCACACTGACAGTGGTAGAATATAAAAAAGACCTGGGGGTAATTGTGAAGGCAGATATGAAGTTTTCTGTGCAGTGCAGATGGCTGCAAGAGTAGCTCATGGTGCCTTGTGAATGATATAAAGGACTTTTTCTAGCAGAAACAAGGAGGTGATTATCTCCTTGTATAAGGCAATGGTCAGGCCACACCTTGAGCACTGTATATAGGTCTGGAGGCCTCATTTTAAGAAGGATGTAGAGCTGTTGAAACGAGTACAGAGAAGGGCAACAAGATTAGTGAATGCAACAAAGATTTGCTCTTACGAAGAAAGGCTGAAGTTTTGCAAATTACAGTGTCTGGAGACTAGGTGCCTGCGAGGTGATCTGATTGAGGTGTATAAAGTCTTGAATGGTTTGAGCATGCACAATGCGGTTGGAATTCTTCCTCTTGCACAGAATAATTGCCTGAGAGGGAATAAATTGAAATTGAGGAAAGACGGTTGTAGGATAGATGTGCGAATGTTTGCCTTTAGCCAGCAGGTGGTTGATTGCTGGAACAAACTTCCATCTGTCGTTGCAGAAGTTGATAGCTTAAATAGATTCAAGGCATAATTTGACAAATATTTGGAGCGAGTGGATGGGTGAAATAAGTGTTTTTTTTTTTTTTTTTTTTTTGGCTGATGCTATATAAGCATGCTTTCTTGCATCATGTGCCTTTGCTAATGCTAATGCTAAAAGTGATTCTTGCACTGCTTCTATTGAAATGCAATTGAGCAGCAGCAGCCTGGAAAGCAAGACAAATGGGGATTTCCAGGACGGCTGGGAATCATAGTGGAACAAGTAAATACATGGGCTGTTAGGGTAACTAAGAGTAGAAACAGATGCATGTATACTTCCATGTACACCAATGCTAGGAGTATAGTTAATAAATTTGATGAGCTTGAAGTGCTAGCCAAGATATCAAAGGCAGATATTGTTGGAATATCAGAGACGTGGTGTCACACAGACAAAAGCAGTGCAGAATTGGAATTTCGGGAGTACAATGTGTACAGAAAGGAGAGACAGGACAGGAAGGGAGGAGGGGTTATGCTGTTAGTTAAGTAGCACATAAAATTTAAGGAAGTGCATCCAAATGATGTTGGTGGACAATGTAATATTCAGTCTGTTTGGTGTGACATAAGAACTGGGAAAGGAAAAATGAGAGTAGGTGTGTGTATTATAGACCTAATGAATCTGATGAGTATAATGAGCAAATTGTGCAGACAAAGAGACTAGGCCAGTAAATCAGAGTGTCTTATAATTGTGGATTTCAATTTCCCGACTGGAATTTGTGAGTTGGTCACTCATACACTAGCAAAGCTTTCCTGGATTTATTGGATGAATGTTTTCTAAAGTAAAATGTTCGGAAGCGAACAGGAAGGAGTAATACTTTTGATCTGATTATTAGTAGTGATTCTTCATGCATTAAGAATCTGCAGATAAAGGAACCAGTAGGTGGTAGTGATCAGAGTTCTGAAGTGGGATCTACGCAAAGAGGTAACTACCATCATGGGTAAAGGGAAGGGTGTTTGCTTTTGTAAAGGTGACTACAGAAGTCTGAGACAGTATTTAAATTCTATATGGTGGGACCAACTGATGATGTTACCAACAGAAAATTCAAAATGGGAAGCATTCAAAGAATTAATCTTGGAAGCTACGATGCTTTTCATACCAACTAAGAAATATTGTTCAAGGTTTAGGCATAAATGGATGTCAGATGAACTAATGGAATATGGGGCAAAGAAGAAAAATGCATGGGATACATATAAATTAATGGGTGACAGAGAAGCCTATTGTAGGTAAAAGCTGGTCTGTAACCAAGTCACAAAGGAGGTTAGACATTCAAAGGCAGATTATGAATATCTTTGGCAAATTTACTTATGTAAACTCTAGAAAGAAGGGGACGAATCAGATTGGTCCACTGGATATTGATGGTTCAACTGTTGAGGATCCTGCTCAGGAAACTAACAAACTAAATGAGTATTTTGCATCTACATTCACACAAGGGGGGTTATTCAGGGAGGGGAAATGCGAGCGTTGAATTAAACTCTGGCAGTAAGCTAGATGATTTTGTAAGAACTGAGAGGAAAGTGGAGGAGAAATTGTTGAATATAACTATAAAAAAAAGCACCCAGGGTGGATGGTATCTATCCAGTTATATTAAAGGAGGCAGCAAAGGAAGTAAGCAAACTCTTAGCCATAATTACATTTGCACATCTCCAGTCCAAGGGTGGCACCCATAGACGGGAGATGTGCAGATGTGACCCCAATTCACAAAGAGGATGAAAGGGCAACACAAGTAATTATAGACCTGTTACTTTAACTTCTGTTCTAGGAAAATTAATGGAGGCACTGGTTAAAGAAGCACTGCAGGAACATCTAGACAAGACTTCAGTTATACCTCGGACACAGAATGGTTTTGTTAAGGGAAAGTCTTGCCAGACCAATGTGGTCATAAAGGAACTGGATGCAGGGAATAAATAACCTTGGTTTCATATATTTGGATCTTAGAAAGGCTTTTGATGCTGTTGCACATCGAAGACTGCTGAACAAATAGGAGCAATGTGGCACTGGAGGCAAATTGCTGCTATGGATAAAGGGATGGTTGAGTGGGAGAGGACAGAGGATGGTAATCAATGGACACTGCTCTTCGTCGACTAAGGTTATTAGTGGAGTCCCTCAGGGTTCAGTGTTGAATCCACTTTTGTTTTCTGTATTTAAAAATTATATTGATGATGGTATATCAGGCTTAATGTCCAAGTTTACAGACGATACGAAGGTCGACAAGGTTGTTAATGACAATAATGAGTGTACGCTGCTGCAACAGGATCTAGAAAAGTTGAGCAGATAGGCTGAGGGGTCACAACTGAAGTTTAACATTGACAAATGTAAAGTACTGCATATATGAAGCAGTAACCCTAGCATAACGTATCAAATATTTGGTACTACACTCGGAGTGGTGGAGAATGAAAAGGATCTGGGAATAATGGTGTAGGCAGATATGAAGTTTTCTGAGCAGTGAAAATGGTCCGCAAGAGTAGCTCATGGTGCCTTGTCAATGATATACAGGAATTTTTCTAGTATACAAGGATAAGGAGTAATTATTTCCTTTTATAAGGCAATGGTCAGGCACCACACCTTGAGTACTGTATACAGGTCTGGAGGCCTCATTTTAGGAATGATGTAGCGCTGCTGGAGTCAGTACAGAGAAGGGCAACAAGATTATTGAATGGAACAATGGGTTGCTCTTACGAAGAAAGGCTTAAGTTTTTGAAATTACAGTGTGTGGAGCCTAGATACCTGCAAAGCGGATATCATCTTTTAAGGGCTCAAAAGGTGATATAGTTGAACACGTTCGCACTAATGATATTAAGAGTAGGAGACCGGCAGAATTCTTAACAAGTACAGGTCACTGTTGAAAATAAGCCGTGAATTAGGGTTGAATTTGAAAGTGTCTGCAATTCTGCCCAGACATGATAGGAGAGAGTATATGATGAGAGCCCTGTCAATCAATTCGGCCCTGGAAAGATTGTGCAAGGCTCAAGAGGAAGAATTTTTTTCAGCCTGGTCTGTACTTTTTAACAGGAGAGATTGCTTCTACAGGGATGGGATACACTTAAATAGAAAGGGTGCAAGAATGTTTGCTGATGCTATCGAGGCAGTGTTAGGTGGGTCGGAAAACTGCTAGATTGGGGGGATACAAGGAATAAAAGATTAACAGCAGCCACAGGCAGAGGTGAAGGTGATTCTTGCACAACTTCTGTTAGAATAAGTAGCGACCTGGAGCGAGGGGTGTTCGGGGTTTCAGGGACGGATGGCAGTCATCGTGAAATAGGTGGGTATATGGGATGTGTTAGGGTAACTAGGAATAGGAACATGTATGCTTGCATGTATACCAATGCTAGAAGTATAGTAAATAAATTTGATGAATTTGAAGTGTTGGTCAAGACATCAAAGGTGGATATTGTTGGGATAGCAGAGACGTGGTGTCACACAGATATAAGGAATGCAGAACTGGAATTTGGGGAGTACAATATGTACAGAAAGGATAGACAGGATAGAAAGGGAGGAGATGTTATGCTGTTAATTAAGAAAAACATAAAATCAAACGAAGTGCACCCAGTTGATATAGATGAACAGTGCACTGTTGAGGCAGTTTGGTGTGACATAAGCACTGCAAAGCAAAAATAAGAGTAGGAGTGTGTTATAGGCCTAATGACTCGAATGAGTACAATGAACAATTGTACAGAGAAATAGAGTGGGCTAGTAAATCAGAATTTCTTATAATGGGGGATTTTAACTTCCCAGATATTGATTGGAACTTGTGGTTTGGTCACTCACCCACTAGTCAGACTTTTGTGGATTTATTGGATGACTGTTTTCTGCAGCAGCATGTTCGAGAGGCTGCCACAGAGAGTAATACTCTTGATCTGGTTATCAGCAGTGATCATTCGTGTATTAAGAATTTGTAGATAAAGGAACCACTAGGTGGCAGTGATCACAGTGTACTGATGTGGGATTTACTTAAAGATTTAATTACCATCAGGGGTAAAGGAAGGTTTTTGCTTCGGTAAAGGTGAGTACAGTGGTCTCAGAAAGTTTTTAAATTCTGTACAGTGGGATCAACTGACGATGTTACCAGTTATGAGTAAATTCTAAGTGGGAAGCATTCGAGGAATTAATCGTGGATGCTACTAAACGTTTCATACCTATTAAGAAATATTGTTCAAGGTTTAGGCCTAAACGGTGATCAAATGAACTAATGAGACTCGTGACAGAGAAGAAAAATGCATGGGATGCATATAAATTATCAAGCGACTCAGAATCCTATGGCAGATATAAGCTAGTCTGTAGCATTAGCATTAGTAGAGGCATATGATGCAAGAAAGCAAGCTTATTCAGCATCAGCCAAAAAAAAAAACAAAAAAAAAAAAAAAAAAAAACACACCACTCCCATATAAAGGAGGATAGGCAGGTGAAGGTAGATTATGAGAAATCCTTGGCAAAAGATGCTAAAAAAAACAGCAAGGATTTCTTTACTTATATAAACTCTAAAAGGAAGGGGGTGAATCGGATTGGTCCACTTGACATCGATGGTTCGACTATTGATGATCCTGCTCAGATAGCAAACAAACTGAATGAGTATTTTGCATCTACATTTACACATGAGGAAATATTAAGGTTTGAATAAGGCAGAAGGTTATCAAATTGTAGCAGGATACTAATGATTTTGTAATAACTGAGAGTAAAGTGGAGGAGAAATTGTTGAAATTAAACATAAGAAAAGCACCTGGGGTGGATGGGATCTATCCAGTTATATTAAAGGAGGTGGCAAAGCAACTAAGGAAACCCTTAGCCATAATTATGAGAGCATCCTTGGACTCAGGGGAGGTTCCCACGGACTGGAGATGTACAAATGTATCCCCAATTCACAAAGGTGAATCGAAGGGTGACATGAGTAATTACAGACCAATTAGTTTAACTTCTGTTCCGGGTAAAATAATGGAGTCACTGGTTAAAGATGCATTGCAGGATCATCTAGATAAGACTGCAGCAATAACACAGCATGGGTTTGTTAAGGGAAAATCTTGTCTGACAAATTTGATAGGATATTATGATGTGGTTACAAAGGAACTGGATGCAAAAAATAATTTTGATATCATATATTTGGATTTCAAGAAAGCTTTTGACAATGTTGCACAGGGAAGACTATTGTACAAATTGGAGTAGAATGGTATTAAGGGTAAGTGGGAGAAGACAGAGGGTGGTAATTAATGGGTGCTGCTCTTCGTGGACTAATGTTATTAGTAGAGTCCCAGAGGGTTCGGTGTTGGGTCCTCTGTTGTTTCGTTTATTTATCAATGATATTGATGAAGGTATATCAGGCTTAATGTCGAAGTTTGCAGATGATACAAAGGTTGGCAGGGTTGTTAATGACAGTATTGGCAGTGTGCTACTGCAACAAGATCTAGATAATTTGGGCAGATGGGCTAAAAAGTGGCAACTGAAGTTTAACCTTGAAAAATGCAAAGTACTGCATATGGGTAGAAGTAAGCTCAGAGAAACGTACCAACCGTGTGGTACTACACTTAAGGTGGTAGAAAATGAAAAAGACCTGGGAGTAATTGTGCAGTTAGATATAAAGTTTTCTGACAATGCAGACAGGCTGCCAGGGCAGGTCATGGGGTTTTGTCAATGATATATAGGAATTTTGCTAGCAGGGAAAAGGAGGTGATTGTCCCTCTGTATAAGGCAATATTCAGGCTACACCTTGAGTACTGCGTACAGGTGTGGAGGCCTCATTTTAGGAAGGATGTTGATTTGCTTGAGCATGTACAAAGAAGGGCAACAAGATTGGTGAGGAGAATGAAGGGATCCTCTTACCAAGAGAGGCTTAAATTCTGCAAATTGCAGTGACTGGAGACTAGGCACCTGCGCGGTGATCTGATTGAGATGTATAAGGCCTTGAATGGGTTGAGCACGCTGAATTCTGATGGGATCCTTCCACTTGTTCAGATTACTAACCTAAGATGGCATAAATTCAAAATAAGAAGGGGCAGATGTAGAATAGATGTGCGTAAATTTGCCAGGGGGTGGTTAATTGTTGGAACAAACTTCCATCTCTCGTTGTGGAAATTGATAGGTTGAATAAATTTAAGGAGGAACTGGACAGGCATTTGGAAGGAATGGTGTGTTTTATTTTTTTTATTTTATTTATTTATTTTTTTTTGGCTGATGCTCCATAAGGTCATACACTTGCTTTCTTGCATCACATGCCACTACTACTACTACTACTACCTGTGTCAAAAAACCAGATAGTTCTATTGCCACTTCAGCCAAAAAGAAAAAGCTAACCTAATAGCATCATGTTTTTCTTCCAACTGTTGTATTGATGATCTTGATAAACCATCTCTCACCATTCTAAGTACATTCCATTTAATGCTTCCTGTGGTCTTCCATCAACAGGATGTAAGAAGGATTTTGAAGAAGCTTGATGCTAAGACAACTCCAGGTCTGATGGTATTTCTCTACTTTTTCTCAAAATCTGTGCTCCTAAATTTACTCCTGTTCTGTGTCACCTTTTTTCACTTTCTTATTCCAGAGGTGTTTTTTCTTTTGCTTGGAAATTTGCTCATATCCAGCAAGTTCCTAAAAAGGGTGACAAATCCCTCCCATCCAATTACTTCTATTCTTTCTAAAGTAATGGAGAAATGAATTAACTGCCAACTCTTAAACTATCTAGAAACCTTCCATCTGATGAGCAATTGCCAGTATGGATTCTATCAGTGTTGTTCCACTGGTGATATTTTGGCTTATTTTACCCAACTATGGACAAATTCAATGGAAAAGTTTGGTGAAACACAAGCAGTTGCTCTTGACATTTCAAAGGCTTCTGATCGTGTTTGGCATAAAGGTCTTCTAAACAAGTTTCCATCTTATAGTTTGCCATCTGTTTTTTGTAATTTAGTATCCAGTTTTCTCTTTCTGACTGCTCACTGCAGGTGATAGTAGATGGTTCTATGTCTTCTATCTTCCCCACTAATGCTGGTGTTCCCCAAGGTTCAGTTCTTTCTCCCACTCTTTTCATCTTGTACATTAATGACCTTCTTGCATTGACAAGAAATCGTATTCATAGTTTTGCTGATGATAGCACATTGCATTCCACCTTCCAGTTTGAGAAACCTTTTACTGTACAAACAGGCTGAACTTCTCAAATATCCACTACCAATTCCATTAATGCTGATTTCCAGGTATTACTCTGGTGGGCAAAGATAACTTAGTTGTTATTTTGATCAAAGATAACTTGACTTCTAATCTCTCTTGGCATAAGCACATTACAAATATCACTTCCTCTGCATCTAAAAAACTTGGTTTTTCTCTTTTGCTCTTGGTGTTACTTTTTTTCCAAACAGCATTCACTCTGTACAAATCAGCCCTATGGAATATTGTTCCCACATCTGAGATGGTGCCTCCTAAACTTCTCTGAGGCTTCTAGATTCCATTAAAAAGAGAGGGCAGTTAGGTTAATTAATGACTCATCTCTAACAGAGTCTCTCTACTCTCTGACTTATAGATGTTCTGTTTCTGCTTCCATTCTCTGGAACAACCTTCCTTCACACATATTTTCTGAAAAGGACAATCTACAGAAGTTCAAGTCTAATGTCAACAAAGAACTTTCATATTCTCAACCTTCAACCCATGCACTGCACTTAGTAATATAGTTTCTAATACCTCTTGTGATATAGTTTCTAATACCTCTAATACCTTTTTGGGTTTACGTAAAAAAAAAAAAAAAAAAAAATTTTTTTTTTTTTTTTTTTTGCTGTTCACCTTACTTGCTTTTGGCTTGGCTTTTATTCTTTTACAATTAATGAGATTTGCTGTTGTACAGTGCATGCAAAATAAGTTCCAGGTTTCATTTCTTTCTTGCTTGTTTTATTGAATGAGTCATTCCACCACTGATTAATGCATATTATATGACTAAGGTATTGTTTTGGTAAACACTTCTAGCATTTCCTTAGTTACATATTTGGACACATTATCCATGAGTTGATTCTGCATAACTTGATTTAAAAAGAAAAATGGTTGCTGAAAATTCCTACCAATCTGCTTTAGACATTTTCCAATTTTCTCTGTGTCATGACATTGCTCTTTATAACATACAGATGATATGAAAATTAATGCTGCCAAGAAGGCTGTTTTGTACTCCACTCTATGGTTGGGAATAGAATGGGGAGCATATATAAACATCGATAGTTGAGGTGGAACCTGTCAAAAAATTGTATATGAGTGGGTGACCCGGTGATAATGTAAGGTTTTGCTAGTCCAATAAAGATACTATAATCTGTCTCTTCTATCTACATGAGGAGATTTCCATAATTGGTGGCGGCCACTAGTGTCACCTAATAAGCAAAAAGGGTCAGCAGTTATCTTAGAAGTTTTCAGGATTCACTGGTGGTACAGGCAGTGTTATCCCCAGGACCTATTGAATGGGTGCACTGCCCTGTGAATGTAACTGATTTCCCAGCTTAAAATTTAAGTGATTCTCACGGTACCATATGGTACTGCTCATTGATGTCGATCAATATTAATTTGAACATACTATGCAATTGAGATAAATGTGACAGGAGCATATAATGTAAAATTATGCAATTAATCTTTGCTCTGGATCGCTTAAGTCACATTTATAAATAACAGAAAATTTTATAATATTGCAAAGTATTACACTTCCCCCAGCCGGCTACTTCATGATGCCTCCCGGCTGGCAAAATTTTCTCGGGAGAACACTGACGTGTAGTTTGGAGAAAGATGTACAGAAATTAATGCAATTCCCAGTATATTACAAACAGCAACTGGTATTTTTTAAGAGAAATCTTTGTGAATGAAACACTCTTGAGTGCACCAGAATCACTACACTTCCATGTGGGAGGAGAGTTTGGTCCTTGAGATTTGTCACAGTATTCTTTTAGATTTGTCATAGACATTCTTTAAGATATGGCTTGTTACCTGGGAGTGTAAAACACTGATGGATCTGATAATCTGGTGACACTTGTAAATCAAGTGGACCAGATTTTGCTTTAGTCCAGTCATTCTGCAACACTGAAATTCTTTGTCCACACCTTCACAATGGAGAGATGGTTAGTAACAATGGGTACAACTCCCACGTGCATGTCTGAAATATTATTATTAGTACTAGAGGTGACTGCTCAGGGGCAAACCAATATATGCAGGGATCAAGGTGGGGTGTCCACATGACACAGATTCAACTGGTGGTATTGTACATTTGCAGTGGCATAACCCATGTGTAGTAGCAGAGCAAAGCTCCAGTAACCCCCATCTCTTTCTTCATGGAGTATGATTGATGTTTTTTGAGTTTATGGCAGGTATCATGGCAGGATCCAATCCACTTTACATTTTGAGAGTACAGCTCTAAAACAGTGTTCACAGGCTGGCTTCTAGACAGTCCACCTGACCGAACCTATTGGTAACACTCTCTCTCTCTCTCTCTCTCTCTCTCTCTCTCTCTCTCTCTCTCTCTCTCTCTCTATCTCTTTCGGATGCAAACTATGAATAAGATTTTCAGTTAGTGGAAGAAGCTCATTAATATAAAACAGGAAAAGAATGGGAGGAGGAAAACAACTGGATATGGGGACTATCAGCATTAGTGGAGAAGTTTTCTAAAAATGAATGAATTTCAAAATGAATTCTAAAATGAATGAATGAATGAATAAAAACCAATCGTAAATGGGAAACATTCACAGATGTCCTCATAGAAACTATGAGGATACCAACTCTTGACACCAACTAAGAGATATGGTTCAAGGCGCAGACTTAAATGGATGTCAGATGAACTGATGAGACTTGTGGCAGTGAAGAAAAATACATGGGATGCATATAAATTATCAGATGATACGTATGCCTACAGTAGATATAAACTAGTCTTCAAACAAATCACGAAGGGGATTAAGCAAGTTATGACAGATTACAAGAATTCTCTGGAAAATACTACTTATGTAAACAGTAAAAAGAAGAGCTTGAATCACACTGGCCACCAGATAGGAATGGATTAACTGTTGACGATCCTGCTGAAATTGTGGACAAAAACTGAATGGTTATTTTGCATCTACATTCACACATTAAGAAATTTTTTAGAGGTCAGGATGCCAGAAATTGGTCAAATGCTAGCGGGGAGGAGCTGAATGATTTTGTGATAAGTGAAAGGAAAGTGGAAGAAAAAATTGTTGAAACAAAATTTAAATAAGATACCTAGAGTGGATGGACTCTATCTAGTTATATTATGAGATTATGAGAGCATCCCTGCTGGATTCAGGGGAGGACTGAAGATGTGTAAATATGTCTCCAATTCACAAATGGGGAATCAAAGAGAGAGACACATGAGTAATCACACACCTGTAAGCTTGACTTCTGTTCTCGGATAATAATGGACTTAAGAAGTAATGAAGAACCATCTAGACAGGAATGCAGTTATAATGCAGTCACAGACTGGATAAAAAAGTAAAGTGCAGCCATTATCAACCCACTGCAGGATGGAAGCCTCCTCAACAATTCATGTTGAGGGAAATGGACCATAATCTGCCACGCTGGTCCAGTGCGGGTTGGCAGACCGACCGTATTCACCAGTCAGGGGCTTGAACCCCGGTCTACTCAAAGAGCGTGTGCTACTGCACTCCCGCTCCTGCCCACTCGGCTACGGAGGCCTCGACACAATTAAAAAGGAACTGAATGCATTGTATACTTAGATTTCAGAAAGGTTTTGATACTGTAGCACATAAAAGATTGCAATACAAATTGGAGTAGTGTTGCAATAAGGGCAAGTTGTTGGTATGGGTAAAGGGATGGATGAGTGAAAGATGAAATGGTTATCAATGGGCACTGCTCTTCTTAGGCAAATATTGTTAGCAAAGTCCCCAAGGTTTCATTGCTTGCTGAGCCTATTGTTGTTTTCTATATTTATGAATGATATTGATAAACACATATCAGGCTTAAATTAATGTTTGCAAGGTAGTTAATCACAGTAATCAGGGCATGCTAGTGCAACAAGAACTAGAAAAATTGGGCAGATGTATTGAGAAGTGTCAAATGAAGTCTGGTATTGAAAAATACAAGGTAGATCACATGGGGAACAGTAATCCCAGATTAATTACCAGCTATGTGTTAACACACTCAGGGCTAGGGAATATGAAGATATGAAGTTCTTTGAGTAGTACAGGTAGATGATAGTGCAGCTTTTATTCGGTTTTGTGAATGATATAAAGGAATTTTTCCAGCAGGGATAGGGACTGGATTATTGCTTTCTATAAGGCACTGGTTAGGCAACATCTTGAATACATACAGGTCTGTTTCATTTTAGGAAAGATGTAGACCTATTGGAATGAGTGCAGAGAACAGCAACAAGATTAGTGATACAAATAAAAGAGTGCCCTTACCATGAAAGACTTCAGTTTTGAAAATTGCAGCTGGAGACTACAAAGATGTGGATAAGGTGTTTAAGGCCTTGAATGGATTGAGTAAATTCAATGCTAACGGTATCCTTCCTCCTATGTGAAGGCCAAGCAACAGGAAGGGTGAACATAAATTAAGCAGCTTCCTGTTGCAAAGGAAAGATAGGAGAAAGGGGCATAAATTAAACAGAGGAAGGATGCTTGCAAGTTGGATTGTAAAATTTTGCCTTTGGCCAGAGGGTGGTTGAACATTGGAAGAAACTCCCATTTGGTGTTATAGAGGAGAATGGTTTGAATAAATTCAAGATAACCTATTAGATAGAATGGACAAGTGAAATGGGAAGTCTTAGTTTTTTTGGCTGATGCTGTAACAGATTGTAAATTAATGATAAATTAAACAGAGGAAGGATGCTTGCAAGTTGGATTGTAAAATTTTGCCTTTAGCCAGAGGGTGGTTGAACATTGGAAGAAACTCCCATTTGGTGTTATAGAGGGGAATGGTTTGAATAAATTCAAGATAACCTATTAGATAGAATGGACAGGTGAAATGGGAAGTCTTAGTTTTTTTGGCTGATGCTGTAACAGATTGTTTTCTAGCATCATTACTATTACTACTACTACTAAGGTATGTCTGCCAGGGGCAAAAGTTGATGACCTTGTAGAGGAGATATCTTTTAAGGGTGCAAAAGGTGATATTGTTGTAAAAATTGGAACAAATGACATTAAGAGTAATGTCATTTTAACAAATGACATTAAGAGTAAGATATCTGCAGATTTACTCAACAAGTACAGGTCAATATTGAAAGAAAGTGCCAAGTTAGGGTTGAATGTGAAAGTGTCTGCAATTCTGCCCAAATACGATAGGAGGGAGTATAGGAGGAGAGCTTTATCGATCAATTCGGCCCTGGAGAGATTGTGCAAGGCTCAAGGGCTAGAATTTTCTTCTGCCTGGTCTGTGCTTGTTGACAGGAGAGATGGCTTCTACAGGGATGGGTACACTTAAATAGAAAGGGTGCAAGAATATTTGCTGATGCTATCGAGGCAGTGTTAGGTGGGTCAGAAAACTACTAGCTTGGGGGAGATACAAAGACTAAAAAGTTAACAGTAGCCGCAGGCAGAGGCAAAAGTGATTCTTCACTGCTTCTATTAGAATGAGCAGCATCCTGGAAAGCAAGGTAATGGAGATTTCCAGGACTGCTGGGAGTAATAGTGAAACAGATAAATCCATGGGCTGTGTTAGGGTAACTAAGAGTAGGAACAGGTGCATGTATACTTGCATGTACACCAATGCTAGGAGTATAGTTAATAAATTTCATGAGCTTGAAGTGCTAATCAAGACATCAAAGGCAGATATTGTTGGAATATCAGAGATGTGGTGTCAACAGATATAAGCGGTGCAGAATTGGAATTTGGGGAGTATAATGTGTACAGAAAGATTAGACAGGATAGGAAGGGAGGAAGGGTTATGCTATTAGTTAAGAAACACATAAAATCTAAGGAAGTGCATCCAATTAATGTTGGTAGATAATGCACTGCCGAGTCTGTTTGGTGGAATGCATTGTATACTTAGATTTCAGGAAGGTTTTGATACTGTAGCACATAAAAGATTGCAATACAAATTGGAGTAGTGTTGCAATAAGGGCAAGTTGGGAAGGAAAAATGAAAAAAATGAAAAATGAAAAAGGAAAAATGAAAGTAGGTGTGTGTTATAGGCCTAATGAATCTGATGAGTATAATGAGCAATTGTGCAGAGAAATAAGAGGGGGCCAGTAAATCAGAATGTCTTCTAATGGGGGATTTTAACTTTCCCGATATTGACTGGAATTTGTGTATTGGTCACTCGCACAATAGCAAGACTTTTGTGGATTTACTGGATGACTGTTTTCTACAGCAACATGTTCAGGGGGCAACTAGAGGGAGTAATATACAGCAACATGTTCAAGGGGCAACTAGAGGGAGTAATATTCTTGATCTGATTATCAGTAGTGATTAGTCAGGCATTAAGAATTTGCAGATAAAGGAACCACTGGGTGACAGTGATCACAATATACTGATGTGGGAATTACTTAAAGATGTAACTACCATCAAGTCTAAAAAGAAGGGCTTTTGTTTTTGTAAAGGTGATAACAGGGGTCCCAGACAGTTTTCAAATTCTGTATAGTGGGTTAAACTGATGATGTTACCAATGTTGAATTCTATATGGGAAGGCTTCAGGGACTTAATTTTGGAGGCTGCTAGGCTTTTCATTCCAACTAAGAAATACTGTTCAAGGTTTAGGCCTAAATAGATGTCAGAGAAGACATGGCAGAGAAGGCGGGTTGTGGCAGAGAAGAAAAATGTATGGGATGCATATAAATTATCAGTTGACACAGAAGCCTTTGGCATAAACTAGTCTGTAATCAAGTCACATAGGAGGTTAGGCAGGTGAAGGCAGATGACGAGACATCTTTGACAAAGGATGCAAAGAAAAACAAGAAAGAGTTCTTTACTTATGTAAACTCTAGAAATAAAGGGATGAATCAGATTGGACCACTTAACATAGATGGGTTGACTCTTGATGATCATGCTCGGGTAACTGCTAAACTGAATGAATTGTCAGTAGTGATTCTTCATGCAGTAGGAATCTGCAGATAAAGGAACCACTAATGGGAAGCGATCACAGCGAGCTAAAGTGATATTTACTCAAAGAGGTAACTACCATCGGGGGTAAGGGGAAGGGATTTTGCTTTCGTAAAAGCGATTATGGAGGTCTGAGACAGTATTTAAATTCTATATGGCGGGACCAACTGATGATGTTACCAACAGCAAATTCAAAATGGGAAGCATTCAAAGAATTAATCTTGGAAGCTAATAGGCTTTCCATACCAACTAAGAAATATTGTTCAAGGTTTAGGCATAAACAGACGTCAGATGAACTAATGAGACATGTGGCAGAGAAGAAAAATACATGGGATACATATAAATTAACAGGTGACAGAAACCTATGATAGATATAAGCTGGTCTGTAACCAAGTCACAAAGGAGGTTAAGCAAGCAAAGGCAGATTACGAGAAATCATTGGCAAAGGATGCAAAGAAAAACAGCAAAGAGTTCTTGATTTATGTAAACTCTAGAAGGAAAGGAATGAATCAGTTTGGGCCACTTGATATCAATGGTTTAACTGTTGATGATCCTGTTCACATAGCTAACAAACTAAATGAATATTTTGTATCTAATTCACATATGAGGAGTTATTCAATGAGGGGAGTGCCAGACGTTTATCAAAATCTAACAGTGAGCTAAGTGATTTTGTAATAACTGAGAGCAAATTGGAGGAGAAATTGTTGAAGTTAAACATAAAAAAACAGGTATTCATCACTCGCACAATAGCAAGACTTTTGTGGATTTATTGGATGACTGTTTTCTACAGCAACATGTTCAAACAGGGTCTATCCAGTTATATTAAAGGAGGCAGCAGAGGAAGTAAGCAAGCTCTAAGCCATAATTATGAGGGCTTTCTTGGACTCAGGGAAGGTCCCCATGGACTGGAGGTGTGCAAATGTATCACAATTCACAAAGGGGGCTCAAAAGGTGACACAAGTAACTATAGACCTGTTAGTTTAACATATGTTCCGGGGAAAATAATGGCATCACTGGTTAAAGAAGCACTGCAGGATCATTTAGAGAAGACTGCAGTAATAGTTAAACACAGCATGGGTTTGTTAAAGGGAGGTCTTGTCTGACCAATATGACTGGATACTATTATGTGGGCATAAAGGATCTGAAGGCCAAAAATAATTTTGAGAGTAGCTTTGTGCAGGTGAAGTTTTTATGGCTCCGGAAACTAGAGAAGTTTTTTCTGTTTTATTAACTTAAATTGGCATATTGACTTATTTTTTTGAGTAGCTTTATATTCCTAGTTACGATACTTAGTTTAAATTTTAAATTATATAGAGATTTTGTAGGTTATTACTTAGTATCGGTAATGGTATCCAATCCACGTGTTTTACAAGTTTTGCAGCTCTGGCGAGCGGATGTTTTTAGCTATATTTAGCCGCTTTATTGACTAATTGTTATAATAAATTATTTTCTAATAGTAGCTTATAGACCTAGTTAAGATCCTTGGTTATTCTCAATTGAGACAGTGAGATTTTGGAAGTTAATTAATACTTAAGATTTACCGTTCGTAAATTGCCGCCATTGTTATACGATATGACGTTATATACCGTACTAGATTGCGTTAACTTAGTATAGTATAGTATATAATACTATCAATTAATCAGTAAAATTTATTAATCTTGTTAAACTTCATTGTCAATTAAACTGTACTTTTTAACTAAATACATATAACGACTTGGAGTTTACAAACGTAACATTATTAATAAATACATAACTTGAAACTCGGATATTAATACTCAATACTGAAAAAAAAAAAAAATATATATATATATATATAAATAGATATATAGTGTTATAACTGCATTGGGATACAAGTTTGGGGATATAATTTTCTACTGAAATTGAAATTTTATTGAAATTGAATCAAAATTGAATTGAAATACTGAAAAAAAAAAAAAAAAAAAAATATATATATATATATATATATAGATATATAATGTTATACTGCATTGGGATACAAGTTTGGGGATATAATTTTCTACTGAAATTGAAATTTTATTGAAATTGAATCGAAATCATGACCCAGACCAGAGCAGCAAAGCAAAACGCTCAAGCAAATGGGAGTGCTGTGGTTCAGGAGAAAACTGAGGGGGGGGGGGCAGTTACCCCATGAATCCCAGCCTTTTAAAATGCACTGCTTTGTGGAGCAATCAGGTACAGGCCATGATATTGCCAAGGGGGATGTCTTTGTGTGTGTGTGTATGTGTGTGTGCGATGTAAGGAGTGTGAGGAAATCAGGCACTCAGAATTCTTATGGGCCAATATGAGAGCTTGAAGGACACGGCGGATGCCCTCGAAGGATTTAAATTGAGGGGCCCATCAAGCTCTCAGCTGCCCACATCAATGACAGAGCTTGCACTTGATCATCATGCAAAACAGTGGCAACCCCCAAGGCAGAATGCGCTGGTCCCACAGGAACCAGTAGTTGTCGGTGACTCCATTGTCAGGGAAACTTTTACATACTATTTAAAAAGGATAGGTGGAACAGGACCAGGGTATGTCTGCCAGGGGCAAAGGTTGATAACATTGTAGAGCAGATATCATCTTTTAAGGGCACAAAAGGTGATACTGTTGTACACGTGGGCACTAATGATATTAAGAGTAGGAGACCAGTGGAATTCTTCAAACAGGCCTCTGAGGTTGGGTATATTCATATCGTAGTTTTAAATGTTTTTCACCAACCTTATGTAGAAATAAAACACAAAGAAAACGAAAACTGGAATCTTGATAACTATGTATTTATAATAAATTATATTTGCCTGTATTTACAATAAATTATATTTAACTTTATAACTAAAATATATGAAATATACATTAAAATATACTGGGTTAAGAACAATAAAATACATTAAAATATACTAAATTAAAAGCGATAAAACTATAGCTTTCAAAGGCTCCTGCCTTCTTCTTCAGCAGTATTTTCTTTGTTCTGCGGTGTCTTTAAATACCAGCAGGTTCACGGTACTCATCACTTGTTTCATTCCCACGTGTTCCGTTCTCTTGTGTTATGGAATCGGAAGTGGCTCGAGAGTGGGTCATGTGGAACCGTTCATTCCTTTCTGAGGATAGTAGCCTCAAAGAGGGGATGGATCCACGTTCCTCTATCTCTATTAATGTTCACTGTGGAACAGATCTGCAAACTCTCGAGCCAATTGTGGTCGTCCAAGAACTTATGCGCCCGATCGGTGATGATAGCCTCGTCCAGGGAGATCTGGTGCTGCTTTTCCCAAAACGCCTGTTATGTAAAGGAAACAAAACGCCATCTCAAAGATCATCTGGGGGAGCACACTAAGGCAATAAGAAGTGCGAACTATGGTAAGTCCGCCGTGGCCGAGCATTTTTGGGAGAAGCAGCACCAGATCTCCCCGGACGATGCTATCATCACCGATCGGGCGCATAAGTTCTGGGACCGCAAGTGGCTCGAGAGTTTGCGGATCTGTTCCACAGTGAACACTAACAGAGATAGAGGAACACGGATCCATCCCCTCTTTGAGGCTACTATCCTCAGAAGGGATGAACGGTTCCACATGACCCACTCTCGAGCCACTTCCGATTCCATAACACAAGAGAACGGAACACGTGGGAATGAAACACGTGACGAGTACCGTGAACCTGCTGGTATTTAAAGACGCACCGCAGAACAAAGAAAATACTGCTGAAGAAGAAGAAAATACTGCTGAAGAAGAAGGCAGGAGCCTTCAAAAGCTATAGTTTTATCGCTTTTAATTTAGTATATTTTAATGTATTTTATTGTTCTTAACCCAGTATATTTTAATGTATATTTCATATATTTTACTTGTAAAGTAAAATATAATTTATTGTAAATACAGGCAAATATAATTTATTATAAATACATAGTTATCAAGATTCCAGTTTTCGTTTTCTTTGTGTTTTATTTCTACATAAGGTTGGTGAAAAACATTTAAAACTACAATAAGACCAGTGGAATTACATAACAAGTACAGGTCACTGTTGAAAAAAAAAAGCCGTGAATTAGGGTTGAATTTGAAAGTGTCTGCAATTCTACCCAGACGCGATACGAGGGAGTATATGATGAGAGCCTTGTCAATCAATTCAGAACTGGAGAGATTGTGCAAGGCTCAAGCAGTAGAATTTTTTTGACGGCTTGTTAACAGGAGACTGCTTCTACAGTGATGGAATACACTTAAATAGAAAGGGTGCAAGAATATTTGCTGATGCTCTCGAGGCAGTGCTTGGTGGGTCAGAAAACTGCTAGCTTGGGAGGATACAAGGACTAATAGATTAACAGTAGCCACTGGCAAAACTCAAAGTTATCCTTGCAATGCTTCTATTGGAATGAGCAGCAGCCTGCAAAACAAGATTCAGGATATTTCAGAGGATGCTGGGAGTCATTTCGGTACAAGTAAACAAATGGGTTGTGTTAGGGTAGCTAAGAATAGGAACAGGTGCAGGTATATTTGCATATACACCAATGCTAGAAGTTTGTTGAATACATTTGATGAATTTGAGGTATTTCTCAACACATCAAAGGCAGATATTGCAGGGATATCCAAGACGTGGTGTCACACAGATATAAGGAATGCAGTACTGGGATTTGGGGAGTACAATGTGTACAGAAAGGACAGGAAGGGAGGAGAGGTTATGCTATTAGTTAAGAAACACATAAAATCCAAGGAAGTGAAGCCAGTCGACATCACTAGACAGTGCAGTGTTGACTCAGTTTAGTGTTACATAAGATCAAAATTGAGAGTAGGAGTGTATTATAGGCCTAATTACTCTGATGAGTATAATAAGAAACTGTACAGGGAAATAGAGTGGGCCAGTAAATCAGAGAGTCTTATAATGGGGGATTTTAAAATCCGAGATAATGACTGGAATTTGTGAGTTGTCACTCACACACTAGCATGGTGGATTTATTGGACGATTGTTTTCTATATCAGCATATACGGGAGGCAACTAGAGGAAGTAATACTTTTGATCTGATTATCAGTAGTGATTCTTCATGCATTAAGAATCTCCAGATAAAGGAATCACTAGGTGGTAGTGACCAAACTGTGCTGAAGTGGGATTTACTCGAAGAGGTAATTATCATCAGGGGTAAAGGGAAGGGATTTTGTTTTCGTAAATATGATCGCTGTGTTCTGAGACAGTATTTAAATTCTTTACCGGTGGACCAACTGATGATGTTACCAATAGCAAATTCAAAATGAGAGGCATTCCAAGAATTAATCTTGGAAGCTACTAGGCTTTACATACCAACTAAGAAATATTGTTCAATGTTTAGGCCTAAATCGATGTTAGATGAACTAATGAGACATATGGCAGAGAAGAAAAATGCAGGGATACATACAAATTAATGGGTGACATGGAAGCCTATGACAGATATAAGCTGGTCTGTAACCAACTCAAGGAGATTAGGCAGGCAAAGGCAGATTATGAGAAATCTTTGGCAAAGGATACAAAGAAAAACAGCAAATAATGCTTTACTATGTAAACTCTAGAAGGAAAGGGATGAAACAGATTGGTCCACTGGATATTGATAGTTCAGCTGTTGATGATCCTGCTCAGGTGACTAAAAAACTAAATGAATATTTTGCATCTACATTCACACAGGAGTTATTTGGGAGGGGAATGTCAGAGTTGAATTAAACTGGCAGTGAGCTAGATGATTTTGTAATAACTGAGAGGAAAGTGGAGGAGAAATTTTTGAAGATAAATAAAAAAAAAGGCACCCGGGGTGATGGAATCTATCCAGTTATATTAAAGGAGGCAACAAAGGAAGTAAGCAAACACTTAGCCATATTTATGAGAGTTTCCTTGGACTCAGGGGAGTTACCCATGGACTGGAGATGTGCAAATGTGACCCCAATTCACAAAGGAGGATCAAAGGGCGACACAAGTAATTATAGACCTGTTACTTTAACTTCTGATCCAGGAAAATGAATGGAGGCACTGGTTATAGAAGCACTGCAGGATCATCTAGACAAGTCTTGAATTATAGCTCGGACACAGCATGGTTTTGTTAAGGGAAAGTCAATTTGATTGGATACTATGGTGTCTAGTTACAAAGGAACTGGATGCAGGGAATAACTTTGATATCGCATATTTGGATCTTTGAAAGGCTTTTGATACTGTTGCACATGGAAGACTGCTGCACCAACTGGAGCAGTGTGGCATTGGAGGTAAATTGCTGCTTTGGATAAAGGGATGGTTGAGTTGGAGAAGACAAAGAGTGGTAAACAATGGATACTGCTCATCGTGGACAAATGTTATTAGTGGAGTCCCTCATGGCTCAGTGTTGGGTCCATTGTTTTTTTTTATATATATATAAATGATATTGATAATGGTATATCAAGCTTAATGTCCAAATTTGCAGACTATACGAAGGTTGGCAGGGTTGCTAAGGGCACTCATTACAGTATGCTGCCGCAACCGGATCTAGAAAAGTTGAGCAGATGGGATGAGAGGTGCCAAATAAAGTTTAACATTGACAAATGTAAAGTACTGCATATGGGAAGAAGTAACCTCAGAGTAATGTATAAACTCTGTGGTAGAGAATGAAAAGGACCTGGGGGTAATTGTGCAGGTAGATATGAAGTTTTCTGAGCAGTGCCGACGGTCTGTAAGAGTAGCTCATGGTGTCTTGTCAATGATATACAGGAATTTTTCTAGCAGGTATAAGGAGTTGATTATCCCCTTGTATAAGGCAATGGTCAGGCACCACACTTTGAGTACTGTATACAGGTTTGGAGGCCTCATTTTAGGAAGGAGCTGCTGGAACGAGTGCAGAGAAGGGCAACAAGATCAGTGAATGAAACAAAGGGGTGCTCTTACGATGAAAGGCTTAAGTTTTGCAAATTACAGTGTCTGTAGACTAGGCACTGGCGAGGTGATCTGATTGAAGTGTATAAAGCCTTGAATGGTTTGAGCATGCTCGATACTGATGGGATTCTTCCTTTTTCTCAGAATAATCACCTGAGAGGGCATTCAAATTCAGGAAAGACAGATGTAGGATGGATGTGCAGAAGTTTGCCTTTAGCTATAAATTCAAATTCAGGAAAGACAGTTGTAGGATAGATGTACAGAAATTTGCCTTTAGCTAGTGGGTATTTGGTTGGTGGAAAAGACTTCCATCCTTTGTTGTGGAAATTGATAGCCTAAATAAATTTAAGGGAACGGATTTTTTTTTTTTTTGGCTGATGTTGCATAAGCTTGCTTTCTTGCATCATATGCCTCTACTAATGCTAATGCTAATATCATATACTTGGATTTTAGGAAACCTTTTGATACTGTTGCACATTATTATTATTATTATTATTATTATTATTATTATTATTAGCCACACAGTACAAGGAAGCCCGAGGCTTATGCTGCATCAGGCGAAAAAAAAAAAATATAATAAATACCCGAGTTACCCTGAGAGAGAGAGAGAGAGAGAGAGAGAGAGAGAGAGAGAGAGAGAGAGAGAGAGAAGTAAAGAGGAATCACCAAGAAAGAGAAGAATGATGATATCCCGCTCAGGACCCTGGGTTTGCCAAGCCCATACTCACTAGATGTGAGCCCCCGGGGAGGTACTGTTAAAGAAACACTGCAGGATCATCTAGACATGACTGCAGTTATAGTTCGAACACAGCATGGGTTAGTTAAGAGAAAGGCTTGTCTGACCAATTTGATTGCATACTATGATATGGTCAGAAAGGAGCTGGATGCAAACCATAATAATGATATCATATACTTGGATTATAGGAAAGTGTTTGATACTGTTGCACATGGAAGTCTACTCTACAAGTTGGAGCAGTATAGCATTAAGGGCAAGCTGCTGCTATGCATAAAGAGATGGTTGAGTGTAGAAGACAGAGAGTGGTAATCAATGGATGTTACTTTTCATGAACTAATGTTATTAGTGGAGTACACCAGGGTTCTGTGTTGGGCTCCTTGTTGTTTTCTGTACTTATCAATGATATTGATGAAGGTATATCAGGATTAATGTCCACGTTTCCACATGATACGAAGGTTGTTAGGGTTGTTAATGTCAGTAAGGATGGTACGCTACTGCAACAGGATCTGAAAAATTTGAGCAGATGGGCTGAGAGGTGGCAACTGAAGTTTAACATTGACAAATGTAAAGTACTGCATATGGAAAGCAGTAACCCCAGAGTAACGTATGAACTGTGTGGTACTAAACTCAGGGTAGTGGAGAATATAAAGGATCTGGGGGTAATTGTGCTGTTGTTGTCGTTGTTGTTGTTATTCGGTTTAACAACACTAGGGCTACTAAGGCCAAATTATGTCTGTTCATTGTTAATTTACAAGCATATCGTTAGAGAGGTTAAATTATATGCTTCTGTACAAGCCAACATGTTTTAGATATAATAAAAGTTTCACAATATTTGCTTCATTTATCATTAGCATTAGCAAAGGTACATGATGTAAGAAAGCAAGCTTATATAGCATCAGCCAAAAAAAACCCTTATTCACCCATCCACTCACTCCAATTGTTTGTCAAGTTCTGCCTTGAATCTATTTAAGCTATCAACTTCTACAGTGACAGATGGAAGTTTGTTTCAGCAATCAACCACCCGCTGGCTAAAGGCAAACTTCTGCACATCTACCCTACAATCGTCTTTCCTCAATTTGAATTTATGCCCTCTCAGGCAAGAGGAAGAATCCCATCAGCATGCTCAATGTTGATGGGATTTCCTAAGAAATGAGATAAATCAGTTGATATATTCAATGTGAAGAGTGACTGAAAAGTGTTTGACCGGATGGCTGAATGTAAGTGATAATCAACCAAAAAATGACGGACAGTAGGGTAATTGTGCAGTCAGAAGTTTTCTGAGCAGTGCAAAAAAGGCAGCAATTGTAGCTCATGGTGTCTTGTCAATGATATACAGGAATATTTCTAGCAGGGATAAGAAGGTGATTATCCCCTTGTATAAGGCAATGGTCAGGCCACACCTTGAGTACTGCATACAGGTCAGGAGGCCTCCTTTTAGGAAAGATGTAGAGCTGCTAGAACGAGTACAGAGAAGGGCAATGAGAGTACTGAGCGCAACAAAGGATTACTGTTACTAAGAAAGGCTAAGGCTGAAGGTCTCCAAATTGCAGCATCTGGAGACTAGGCACCTGCAAGATGATCTGATTGCGATGTATAAGGCCTTGAATGGTTTGAGCAAGCCCAATGCTGATGGGATCTTCCTCTTGCTCAGATTCTGCACAGGAGTGGGCATAAATTCAAATTGAGGAAAGACAGTTTTAGAATAGATGTGTGGAAATTTTAGCCAGTGGATGGTTGCATTATCTGTTACTGTGGTGGAAGTGGACTGTTTGAATGAATTCAAGGAAGAACTAGACAAATTATTGAAGAGGATGAGTAGGTGAAATGGAATTTTTTTATTTTTTATTGTTTTTTTTATTTTGGCTGATGCTGTATAAACTTGCTCCCTATCATCAATTGCCACTACTAATAATAATATTAATGTAGTATTTTCTTTGCAAGCTGAATGAAATTAATTTCAGTAAGGTACTTTATGTGTCTTATTTTAGTTCATAACACAGAGAAATGTTATTCTGTGTTATTATTTTCTGTCTTTACTTTAAAGGGACACCACTGTTCTTCCAAAGGACATGCCAATTACAGAGAATGGGCATACAATCTTTTTTTTTTTTTTACCACCCAAGCTTTGTCACTGTAGGGCAAAATGGTGTCCCCTGACTAAAGAATACAGAATAGCATTATTTTTCTCAAAGCGGTGCAAGAATATTTGCTGATGCTATTGAGGACTAATATACATGGACTAATAGATTAACTAGATCCATAGGCAGAGGCAAAACCGATTTTTGCACTGCTTCTATTGATGTTGATGAACTTTTGATGACCCTGCTCAGTTTGCAGAAAAATTGAATAGATATTTTGCATCTACATTGACATGAGGAATTCTGTGGGGATGATTATGCTAGACATTTATCACAAAGTCTAAATGACTTTGTGATAAATTAAAGGAAAGTGGAGGAGAGATTGTTGAAGATGGACATAAAAAAGTTTCGGGGCTGGAGTTTGGGGGCTGGTCACTCACACACTAGCAAGGCTTTTGTGGATTTATTGGATGATTGTTTTCTACATCAGCATGTTCGGGAGGCAACTAGAGGGAGGAATACTCTTGATTTGATTATCAGTAGTGATTCTTCATGCATTAAGAATCTGCAGATAAATGTACCACTAGGTGGCAGTGATCACAGTGTGCTGAAGTGGGATTTACTCAAAGAGGTAACTACCATTAGGGGTAAAGAGAAGGGTTATTGCTTTCGTAAAGGCGACTACGATCGACTGAGACAGTATTTAAATTCTATACAGTGGGACCAACTGATGATGTTACCAACAGCAAATGCAAAATGGGAAGCATTCAAAGAACTTATATTGGAAGCTACTAGGCTTTACACACCAATTAAGAAATATTGTTCAAGGTTTAGGCCTAAGTGGATGTCAGATGAACTGATGAGGCATATGGCAGAGAAGAAACATGCATGGGATACATACAAATTAACACATGACACAGAAGCCTATGATAGATACAAGTTGATCTGTAACCAAGTTACAAAGGAGGTTAGGCAGGCGAAGGCAGAGTACGAGAAATCTTTGGCAAGGGATGCAAAGAAAAACAGCAACGAGTTCTTTACTTATGTAAATTCTAGAAGGAAGGGGATGAATCAGATTGGTCCACTTGATATCGATGGGTCAACTGTTGATGATCCTGCTCAGGTAGCTAACAAACTAAATGAATATTTTGCATCGACATTCACACATGAGAAGTTATTTAGCGAGGGGAAAGCCAGAGGTGTATTCAACTCTAGCAGTAAGCTAGAGAATCTTGTAATAACTGAGAGTAAAGTGGAGGAGAAACTGTTGAAGATAAACACAAGAAAGGCACCCGGGGTGGATGGGATCTATCCAGTTATATTAAAGGAGGCAGCAGAGGAAGTAAGCAAACCCTTAGCCATAATTATGATAGCTTCCTTGGACTCAGGGGAGGTACCCGCAGACTGGAGATCTGCAAATGTGACCCAAATTCATAAAAGAGGATCAAAGGCTGACACAAGCAATTATAGACCTGTGAGTTTATCTTCTGTTCCAGGAAAATTAATGGAGGCACTAGTTAAAGAAGCACTGCAGGATCATTTAGACAAGACTTCAGTTATAGCTCGGACACAGCATGGTTTTGTTAAGGGGAAGTCTTGCCTGACCAATTTGATTGGATACTATGATGCAGTCACAAAGGAACTGGATGCAGGGAATAACTTTGATATTATATACTTGGATCTTAGAAAGGCTTTTGATACTGTTGCACATGGAAGACTGCTGCACAAATTGGAGCAGTGTGACATTGGAGGCAAATTGCTGCTGTGGATAAAGGGATGGCTGAGGGGGAGAAGACAGAGAGTGGTAATCAATGGACACTGCTCATCGTGGACTAATGTTATTAGTGGAGTCCCTCAGGGCTCAGTGTTGGGTCCATTATTGTTTTCTGTATTCATAAATGATATTGATTATGGTATATCAAGCTTAATGTCGAAGTTTGCAGACGATACGAAGGTAGGCAGAGTTGTCAAGGACACTACTGACACTATGGTGCTGCAATAGGATCTGGAAAGGTTGAGCAGATGGGCTGAGAGGTGGCAAATGAAGTTTAACATTGACAAATGTAAAGTACTACGCATGGGAAACAGCAACCCCAGAGAAACGTATCAACTCTGTGGTACTACACTGACAGTAGTAGAGAATGAAAGGGAACTGGGGGTGGTTGTGCAGGCAAATATGAAGTTCTCTGAGCAGTGCAGATGGGCTGCAAGAGTAGCTCATGGTGTATTATCAATGATATATAGGAATTTTTCTAGCAGGGATAAGGAGGTGATTATTCCCTTGTATAAGGCAATGGTCAGGCCACACTTAGAGTACTGTATACAGGTCTGGAGGCCTCATTTCAAGAAGGATGTAGAGCTGCTGGAACGAGTACAGAGAAGGGCAACAAGATTAGTGAATGGAACAAAGGGGTGCTCTTACGATGAAAGGCTTAAGTTTTGCAAATTACAGTGTCTGGAAACTAGGCACCGGCGAGGTGATCTGATAGAGGTGTATAAAGCCTTGAATGGTTTGAGCATGCTCAATGCTGATGGGATACTTCCTCTCGCTCAGAATAATCACCTGAGAGGGCATAAATTCAAATTGAGGAAAGACAGATGTAGGATAGACGTGCGGAAATTTGCCTTTAGGCAGCGAGTGGTTGGTTGGTGGAACAGACTTCCATCCCTTGTCGTGGAAGTTGATAGCCTAAATAAGTTTAAGGCTCAGCTGGACAGGTATTTTGAACGAACAGAGGGGTGAAGTGGAAGTGGTTTTTTTTTTTTTTTTTGGCTGATGCTGCATAAGCTTGCTTTCTTGCATCAAATGCCTCTACTAATGCTAATGCTAAAAAAAGGCACCTGGGCATGGATGGAATCTATCCAATTTTATAAAGGGCAAATCCTTAGCTATAATTATGAGAGCATCCTTGGATTCAGGGGAGGTTCCTATAGACTGCAGGTGTAAGATGTATCCCCAGTTTATACAATTCATAAAGGTGGATCAAAAGTAGATGTGAGTAATTATAGACCTTTTAGCTTAATGTCTGCTCCAGGAAATATAATGAAATCACTGGTTAGAGAAGTAATGAAGCCCATCTGGACAGGCATGCAATTATACTGCAATTACAGCATGGATTTTAAGGGGCAGTTTTGTCTAACCAAAGAACTGTATGCAAAAAATAGTTTTGACATCATATACTTGGATTTCAAAAAGGCTTTCGATACTGTTGCACATAAAAGACTGCTATACAAACTGGAGCAATGTGGCATTAGGGGCAAATTACTGCTATAGATAAAGGGATGGTTACTGGAAGAATACAGATAGCAGTCATGAATGGGCACTATTCTTTGTGGACTAATATTGTTAGTGGAGTTCCTCAGGGTTTAGTATTGGGACCATTGTTGTTTTCAATATTTATCAATGATATTGATGAAGGTGTATCAGACTTAATGTCTAATTCTGCAGATGATATAAAGGTTGGCAGAGTGATTAATGATTAAAGTTAGTTATCAAGGTGAGCTACTGCAACAAGATCTAGCAAAATTGGGTTGATGGGCTGAGAAATGGCAGTTGAAGTTTAACACTGACAAATGCAAGGCACTGCATATGGTTAGCAGTATCCCCAGGGTACCTTATCAAATGCGTGGTACTACACTGAGGGTAGTGGGGAATAAAAAAGAGCTGGGGATAATTGTGCAGTCAGGCATAAAATTCTCTGAGCAGAGCAAACACGTTGCCAGGACAGCTCGCCAGGTTTTGTCAATGATATACAGAAAGTTTGGCAGCAGGGATAAGAAGTGTTTATAATTTTGTATAAGGCAATGGTTTGGGCATACCTTCAGTACTGTATACAGGTCAGGAGATCTCACTTTAGGAAGGATGTAGATCTGCTGGCTATGTAGAGAAGGGCAACCAGACTAGTGAAGGGAATAAAATGGCACTCTTATCATCTAGAAAGGCTTAATTTTGAAAATTGCAGTGTATCGAGATTCAGTACCTGCAGGGAGATCTGATTGAGGTGTTTAAAGCCTTGAATGGATTGTGTAAGCTGAATGTTAATGTCATTGTTCCACTTGCCAAGAGTACACACATTAGGGGACATAAATTCAAGTTGAGCAAGGATGGTTGCAGGATAGATGTGCAGCAGTGTGCCTTCAGTCAGTGGGTGGTTGATTGTTGGAACAGGCTTGCATCTGTTGTTGAAGTAGTTGGATTGAATAAATTCAAGGAAGAACTACACAAATTCTTGGCGGGTATGAATGGGTGAACATTGTAGGGTTTTTTTTTTTGGCTAATACTATATAAGCTGGCTTTCTTGTATCATTTGTCATTACTACTACTATTAATCGTGTTGAAACAATAGTCAGTTTCTTTATTAATTAGTATTTATATAAAATCTTTTTATATATCAACTTGAAGCTCTAGCCTGATGTGTGTGCATGTAAATTGTTTTTGGCAATAAGTTTTTGATGTGAAAACATCTTCGGCAGTGCATAAGATGTAACAAAATTTTTTAGGCTGAAGTAAAACCGATTGTTAATGAAAATGCAAGATGGAAATGACGCAAATTACATCACATCCTAAACTTAGTCACCAACATTGATTTGGTAGTGTAAGTAGCAGGCATATACATAAAACTTTAAATCATTTATACTAAATATTTTGGACTGAAGCAAAACTGATTGATAAGGAAAATGCGAGACTGAAATTAGTATGTCACTTTCTGAATGATGCTAACTCCGTCATTAACTTTGATTCGGTACAGTAAGTAGTGGTCATGGCATAAAATGCTACATTGTCCATAATTTTGGTTCTAGTTTTATCCGAACTAGATAATCAGAACTATTCAAATTTGAAAAATTTGAATAGTTCTGATTTTCGTCAAAGATGTTTTCACATAAAATAAAAAAATAACATCTTTTGTGCATGTAGGATACAGCTACCATTTAGTTGTGAATTCTTTTGGGTATTTTTCCTTGTAGAAGAGAGAAACTGGATCACCGATCTGTATTCCACTTTATCCATTGTGATACTTCACTTCATGTGTACAGGCTACACAGATTGGTTTTTGATGTGAAACCGGTTTTTGGTTTGACAAATTGGTTTTTGATGTGAAAACATGTTTGGTGGCATCCACTAAATTTCGGACTGAAGTAAAACCAATTTGTCATGAATTTGCACCACAGAAATGACATGTCAAAAAATTGTGACAGAATAGTGAATTCCAAGGGGGAAGAAAGAGGTGTCTCAGTGATGAAAATGACATCATTTCCGGTCTGTCGATCAATTCAGAGGAGGAGTCTCTGCCAAAAGCAAATACAGATGAGTTGGATGTGAATGACCAATGCGAAGCCCTGCCAGAATTACTTCTTGTTGCCTGCTTCTAAAACTAGATGTCCACAGTTGTGTCTCTTTTTTTTATCTGCAACAGTTGATTTGAGATTGCCAGAGGTGAGATCATTGTTTCCAACATGTTTTTAATAATCGATTTGTAGTCAGTGTGGGGAACTTTCAATTGACTGTATGATCCAGAGTCGGGATGTTTAGCAGCCTCATCCACACGATCATTACCTTGGATGCCGACATGACCAGGAATCCAGCAGAAGGTAACCTTATGGTTAGCTGTTTGATGGTAAAATAATTTAGACCGGATTTCTTTAAGAATGGGATGAGAGGGAGAGAAGGTAGATTGATAGGCACTGATTGCACTTAAGGAGTCTGTATATATCAGAGATTGTTTGATATGATATTTGTTTATGTTATCTAGAGCCAGTTTTATTGCAAATAATTCTGCAGTATAGATACTGTATTCAGTGGGAAGAGAGGCAGCTGTTAAGAAAGTGGCGGAAACTGCTGCTGCACTAACAGCCGTATCTGTTTTGGAGCCATCGGTATAGATATGAACTTTATCTGAGTTTTCTAAAGAATGCAATTTAAGTAGCTATTGACAGTTGGTATTTGCCAGGGAGGATTTTCCCCATCTTGAAAAGAAATTGTCACAGTGAGGTTTGAATTCAGTCCAGGGAGGTTCAGGAGTAGCAAGGTCTTAGGAATATATTCTTAAAGTTAATTTTCCAACTGATCATGTGTTCTTGCAGTCGAATCCCTGTAGGGCGGTTTTCATTAGGTTTATTGTGATATAGCAGGGTGTGTTGAGGATCAAACAGATACTACCAGCTGGGGTGAGCTGGAGTACTTTCAATCTTTGCTAAATAATTAAACAATAAAATTTTTCTATTGAGACGCAGAGGGGGTTCATTTGCCTCAATATACAGGCTGTGAACCGGAGATGTTCTGAAGGCTCCAACAGCTATCCTAAGGGCATTATGCTGGATGGTGCTCAGACGTAAAAGAGAACTTTTCCTGGCGGAGCCATAGACAGGTGCTCCATAATCCAAGTGCGATCTTATTAAAGCTCTATAGAGATGTAGGAGAGAGCTTCTATCAGCACCCCAGGACATAGCGGAGACAGCTTTTAGTATATATTCAGTTTTTTAAGACAAGTGTTCTGGAGGTATGCTATATGGGAAGCAAAATTAAGTTTATTATCTAAATGTAACCGCAACAAACAAAAACTGTTAGTGATAGGAATCAGGCTGTTTTATAAAAATATTTCTGGATTCAGATGTAGTTTCTGTTTTTTACAAAAATGAACATTAGACTTCTTTTCTGCTAGGGAATAACCATTCTGCAATGCCCATGATTCTATTTTAGCTATAGCAACTTGAAGTTGCCTTTCAATGATGTTCATAATTTGGGTTTGAGTAGAGATAAAGAGGTCATTGGCAAACATGTACGATTGTACTGTATTTGGTGCATTCCTTGTCATGTTTGTGATTCTTATTGCAAATAATGTTGGACTGAGAATGGAACCCTGTGGTACACCTACCTCTTGTTCAAATGTTTGGATAAGTTATTCATGTATCTGACATGAAAAGTTCTGTGGCGTAGGAAGTTTTGTATAAATTGCGGTAGATGATCTCTCAAGCCGAAAGAATGAAGATCTTGAAGAACACCATTTCGCAAGGTGGTATCGAAGGCTTTCTCAATATCGAGATTAATAATGACCAGATGCAGTCCCCCTTATGAAGGCATTTCGTATATTTGCCTCTGCTTTTATCATTACATCTAATGTGGAACAGTTTTTTTGAAACCCATACTGATTACTATTTAGCAAGTTGTTAATTTCCAGGAATCACATTAACCAACTATGAACCATTTTTTCCAGGACTTTGCCTAAACAACTAGTCAGTGAAACTGGCCTATAGTTATGTGTAAAGGTGCAATCCTTCCCAGGCTTTGGGAAGGCTAGAACTATTGAGTGACACCACTAACATTTTCTATATTTCTAACATTTTCACTAAACATTTTCTAAGTATATTGGGTTGTAAAAGTTTAACAATGATCTTTTTGCTCTGTTTTTCAGTTGTTTTAACATTATATAGCAGATCCCATCTGGACCAGCAGTGCTATATAATGTAACTTTTATTGGTGGTCCGCCGAAAGTAGTCTTGTTTAATAACTTTTCAGAATGCTGGGATTTCATGGTCTCTACCAGAAGATCTCCAGACTGGAGCTGCATTACTGTTTTTGGTGAACCTGCAGCAGACTCAACACGTTTTGGACAAGGAATGGGGGTAGTTTACTCAGAGGCAGCTCTGATTGAGAGTGCAGTACAAGGAATGCTGGTATTTCCTCTTGTGGGGTAGTTTTCAACCTATTGGGTTGAGAATAGTCATTTTCGGTGTCATTTTCTAGTCTTGAGCTCGAGGGCTCTAAAGGTGGAAATGAATTGTTTTCCATCTGTGCTCCTTTCAGCCCTGGGACAGTGGATTTCCTCTCCCAGGTTACCGGCCCTGCCAACAGGGAGGCAGGAGCAGTGCCGCTAGGTGTAAAAGGTGTAAAAGTTAGCAAGTTAGTTTAATGGAAAAAAAGAAAGGTGGTTTTCCTTTCTGTAACTTAGTTACAATTTGTAATACTAAGTTAACAATTAATTAATGGGAACATAAGAAAACTTTTACAAATGAATATACCTGTAGCTTTGATAAAAAACACTCTAGAAACCACTCAGGGAATTGCTTGATCACTATAATGCTTGGCACCCAGGGCCAAGGTACGCATACAAGGTACACATATGGTTTTTTCTGGAGGAAGAATTGCTGACATAACGATATAATTCAAGATTTGTGCTGTTTTAGCAAACACACTGGATTGTATAAACTTAAGTTTTGTACAGGTAGTTCCTGACTTTACGAGTTAATTCGTTCCTAGCATGTGCTCGTAAAGCAAAAACTCATAAAGCGGGAATTTATTTCCCATAGACATAATGTTAAAAATAGGGGTTACATTATCAACAATGAAATTAGTTAGTAATAATTAGTTTATGTTTAAACGATGATTGATTTATCCAAAGAAATTAAAATGTAGTCTGTAAAAATCAGGCAAATTATAATAATAGAGAAATTATTTATGACTTACAAATGTTAAAGAATGCTTATTCTTCATCATCATCATTCACTAAATGCACAAATTGTTTATCACTCAATATTAGCTCGCACTTGTTGGTTGGCTTCATAAGGAGTCGTCTTCTTCAGAAATGCTTCAAGAGGCATTTATTTCCAATGTAATCTCTTTTCTTTAGAAGCCAGTTGACATTGCTGGACAGAGCAGTGTCGAGTCAGTTTGGTGTGACATAAGCATTGGGAGATCAAAATTGAGAGTAGGAGTGTGTTATAGGCCTAATGACTCTGATGAGTATAATAAGGAACTGTACAGGGAAATAGAGTGGGCCAGTAAATCAGAGAGTCTTATAATGGGGGAATTTAATTTCCTAGATACTGACTGGAATTTGTGGGTTGGTCACTCACAACACTAGCAAGGCTTTTGTGGATTTAATGGACGATTGTTTTCTATATCAGCATGTTCGGGAGGCAACTAGAGGGAGTAATACTCTTGATCTGATTAACAGTAGTGATTCTTCATGCATTAAGAATCTGCAGATAAAGAAACCACTAGGTGGCAGTGATCACAGTGTGCTGAAGTGGGATTTACTCAAAGAGGTAACTACCATCAGGGGTAAAAGGAAGGGTTTTTGCTTTCGCAAAGGTGACTACAGTGGTCTGAGACAGTACTTAAATTCTATACGGTGGCCAACTGATGATGTTACCAACAGCAAATTCAAAATGGGAAGCATTCAAAGAACTTATCTTGGAAGCTACTAGGCTTTACATACCAATTAAGAAATATTGTTCAAGGTATAGGCCTACATGGATGTCAGATGAACTAATGAGACACATAGAAGAGAAGAAAAATGCATGGGATACATATAACTTAATGGGTGACATGGAAGCCTATGATAGATATAAGCTGGTCTGTAAGCAAGTCACAAAGGAGATTAGGTGGGCAAAGGCAGATTATGAAAAATTGGCAAAGGATGCAAAGAAAAACAACAAAGAGCTCTTTACCTATGTAAACTCTAGAAGGAAAGGGATGAATCACATTGGTCCACTGGATATTGATGTTCCTGCTCAGGTGACTAACAAACTAAATCAATATTTTGCATCTACATTCACCCATGAGGAGTTATTCAGGGAGGGGAATGCCAGAGGTGAGTTAAACTCTGGCAGTGAGCTCGATGATTTTGTAATAACTGAGAGGTGAGTGGAGGAGAAATTGTTGAGGATAAACATAAAAAAAGGCACCCGGGGTGGATGGGATCAATCCAGTTATATTAAAGGAGGCACCAAAGGAAGTAAGCAAACCCTTAGCCATAATTCTGAGAGCTTCTTTGAAATCAGGGGAGGTACCCATGGACTGGAGATGTACAAATGTGACCCCAATTCACAAAGGAAGATCAAAGGGAAACCCAGGTAATTATAGACCTGTTAGTTTAACTTCTGTTCAGGAAAATTAATGGAGGCACTGGTTAAAGAAGCACTGCAGGATCATCTAGACAACACTTCAGTTATAGCTCGGACCCACATGGTTTTGTTAAAAGAAAGTCTTGCCTGACCAACTTGATTGGATACTATGATGTGGTCACAAAGGAACTGGATGCAGGGAATAACTTTGATATCATATATTTGGATCTTAGAAAGGCTTTTGATACTGTTGCACATGTAAGACTGCTGCACAATTTGGAGCAGTGTGGTATTGGAGGCGAATTGCTGCTATGGATAAAGGGATGGTTGAGTGGGAGAAGAAAGAGAGTGGTAATCAATGGACACTGCTCATCGTGGACTAATGTTATTAGTGGAGTCACTCAGGGTTCAGTATTGGGTCCATTGTTGTTTTCTGTATTTATAAATGTTATTGAGGATCGTATATCAAGCTTAATGTCCAAGTTTACAGATGATACAAAGGTTGGCAGAGTTGTTAAGAGCATTAATGACAGTACGCTGCTGCAACAGGATCTAGAAAAGTTGAGCAGATGGGCTGAGAGGTGGCAAATGAAATTTAACATTGACAAATGTAAAGTACTAGATATGGGAAGCAGCAACCCCAGAGTGACATATCAACTCTGTGGTACTACACTGACAGTGGTAGAGAAAGAAAAAGACCTAGGGGTAATTGTGCAGGCAGATATGAAGTTTTATGAGCAGTGCAGATGGTCTGCAAGAGTAGCTCATTGTCAATGATATACAGGAAAATTTCTAGCAGGGATAAGGAGGTGATTATCCCCTTATATAAGGCAATGGTCAGGTCACACCTTGAGTACTGTATACAGATCTGGAGGCCTCATTTTAAGAAGGATGTAGAGCTGTTGGAACGAGTACAGAGAAGGGCAACAAGATTAGTAATTGGAACAAAGGGTTGCTCTTAAGAAGAAAGGCTTAAATTTTGCAAATTACAGTGTCTGGAGACTAGGAACCTGCAAGGTGATCTGATTGAGGTGTATAAAGCCTTGAATGGTTTGAGCATGCTCAATGCTGATGGAATTCTTCCTCTTGCTCAGAATAATCATTTGAGACGGATAAATTCAAATTGAGGACAGACAGATGTACGATAGTTGTGCGGAAGTTTGCCTTTAGCCAGCGGGTATTTGGTTGGCGGAACAGACTTCCATCCCTTGTTGTGGAAGTTGATAGCCTAAATAAATTTGGGGCTGAGCTGGACAGGTACTTGGAACGAATGGAGGGGTGAAATGGGAGCATGTTTTTTTTTTTTTTTGGCTGTTGCTGCATAAGCTTGCTTTCTTGCATCATATCCCTCTACTAATGCTAATGCTAATTTCAATAACATGCATAAGCATTTTTTAATGAAATGGACAAATTGAAACAAAAAGACATTAACATTTCATTTTTTAATGAAATGGACAAAAAAAAAAAAAAAAAAAAAAAAGAATGAACAGAAGATTCTGAAAATTTATTTATGTTTTTTTATATGATTGAAGATTTCAATAAAGGGGAACACATTTCACCAAAGTAAAAACACAATTCCAGCTATCGGTATTTTCTCAAGTGCAATACATCAAGTTTACTACCCATTTATAATTGCTTGCAGTAACAGATAAGTCCAATAAACTGGAAAGTGCAAACTGTTTTTATTGTTTTATGATCGTGACCTCCAGAAATGTGCTTAAGAAAAATATTACAAAACATTCAAAATTGGTTCTTATAACAGAACCTATGAAAAGATGAAAGTTTAGTGCATTTTAATGATTTCAATTGGTAACTAATACAATTTATACTATAAAAACGACCTTTTAGAGAATTATATAGCAGAAATTTAAACTTCCGAGGTCGTGGAACGAATTACCAAAAAACAATGTGTTATTGTTTTTTGGTAATTATGAAAATATCACATTATGATATTTTCACGATATGATGGTAACGGATAAATATTGTAAAGCGGAGTAGACTGTATTGTATAGCCGTGTGTTGTTTGAAATGCAGTATTTATGAATGTTTAACATTCATTTTTTGCAATTAATGTTCTTATTTTCAATTTTGTTGATATTTGATACTTGAAAAAAAAAAAAAAAAAACTGGTAAACCCGGGAACAGCCTGTATTCTAAAAGTGAAAAAAATAACTCATATAATACAGATCTGACCTGAGATGTGATGATCCAAATGATTTATCTACATTTATATTTTTTGTTTCTTTAATCTCTTAAAGCATTCTTAAAACTAGAGGTCTAATGGAGGAGAACAGTTATGAAGAGTTCCAACAAAATTTGTTGTCATTTTGTATGTCATTTATGGCAGTACTGTGCATTATTACCAATAACATTACTTTTAAAGTTACTTTATGATTTATACAGAAATAAAGGGTAATTTAACCATCATAGTCTGGTTTACAAACCCAACTTACATTTAAGCAACAAGCATTTTCTTAGAATTTTCCACAAAATCAAAAGTGCCTTGATGGTGAATTATTTCCAAGTAATAGCAGTTCCCAAAAAAAAAAAAAATAAAAAAAAAAGAATTCTGAAAATATCATATCAACCCAGTAGTTTTTTATGAAAACCCCAAACACGAGAGGTATTAGAACCTATAGTACATGGAACCGTGCTTGGCTTGGAGGATGAGAACACAAAATAAGATATTTGTTGACATTAGACTTGAACTTCTGTAGACTGAAATTTTCAGGAAATACATACAAAGGAAGGTTGTTCCAGAATACAGCAGTTGAATGAATAAACGAGGAAGATGAAAAGTTTGTTCTGTGAGTTTGACGTGGGACAGTAAATGGATGTTATCTAGTGGCGACACGCGTTCGGACTGTTTTGAAAGAGACAGCGGGAATAATAGAAGCCAATTCAGAAGAACAGTGCCCATGGAAGTATCTGTAGAAAAGGAATGCAGCAGAAACAGTATGTCCATGAGACATACTGTTTCTGCTGCATTGGAGAGACTCTGTTAGAGAGGAGTCATTAATTAACTTAACTGCCCTCTTCTGAATGGAATCAAGAAGCCTGAGAGAGGTTTTGTGGGCACCGCCCCAGATGTGGGAACAATATTCCATGGAAGGGCGGATTTGCAATTTGTACAGAGTGAACAGCTGTTTGGAAGAAAAGTAATGCCGAAAGCGAAAGAGAAAACCATGTTATTTAGATGCAGAGGAAGCAATATTTGTAATGTGCTTGTGCCAAGAGAGATTAAAAGTCAGGGAAATCCCTAAAAGAGACATATCAACTTGCCTAGAAATCGGACTGTCACCACAGAAAAGCACAGGAGCAGAAGAATCCTTTTTGCGAGTTATAAGACAGAACTGAGTTTTCGAAGGATTGAAAGCAACTAAGTCATCTTTGCCCCGCTGGAGAATTACCTGGAGATCAGCATTTAAGGAATTGGTAGCAGATATTTGAGAAATTGAAGCTGATTGAGTAAGGAAAGGTTTCTCAAAATGGAAAGTGGAATGCAATGTGCTATCATTGGCAAAACTGTGGATAGGATTTTCAGTCAGTGGAAGAAGGTCATTAATATACAAGAGGAAACAAGTGGGCAAAAGAACTGAACCTTGGGGGACACTAGCATTAGTGGAGAAGTTAGAAGACAGAGAGCCATCTACAATCACCCAAATTGAGCGATCAGAGAGAAAATTGAATAACCAATTACAAAAAGCAGTTGGCAAACCATAAGATGGAAGCTTGTTTAGAAGACCTTTATGCCAAACACGATCGAAAGCCTTTGAGATGTCAAAAGCAACTGCTTGTGTTTCACCCAACTTTTCCATTGAATTTGTCCATAAATGGGTAACCTAAGCAAGAATATCACCAGTGGATCGATACTGATGGAATCCATACTGGCGATTGTTGATCAGACGAAAGGTTTCTGTGTAGTTTAAGAGTTGGCGGTTAATTGATTTCTCCATTACTTTAGAAAGAGTAGAAGTAATATCAATGGGATGATAGTTGGATGGGAGAGATTTGTCACCCTTTTTAGGAACTGGCTGGATATGAGTCAGTTCCTAAAAAGGGTGACAAATCCAAGTAGAAGGAAAAACGCCTTTGGAATAAGAAAGTGAAAAAAAGGCGGCAAAGAACAAGAGTAAGTTCAGGAGCACAGGTTTTGAGAACAAGTAGAGAAATACCATCAGGATCTGGAGCTTTCTTAGCATCAAGATTCATCAAAATCCTTCTAACATCTTTTTGACAGAAGACCACAGGAGGCATTGAATGGAGCGTGCTAGGAATGGTGGGAGATGTTTTACCATTATCATTAATACGTGAGTTGGAAGAAAAATGGGATGCTAGCAGGTCAGCTTTATACTTAGCCGAAGTGACAACAGAACCATCTGGGTTTGATAGAGGTGGGAGTAGAGATGGGCAAATGTTGCGGCCAATAGCTTTGGCAAGAGAACAGAATGCTTGGCTACCATTAGGGCAAGAAGCAAATTTTCTACTCTTAGCCTGTTCGAAATCTTGTTTGGACTGATTAATAACTGCTTTACAATTGTGGTGTAGGCAGAAAATGACACTGAAGAATTGGAAACAAGCCAATTACGATATTCAATGTTCTTCTCTTGAATAGCATTAGCACATTTATTGGAAAACCAAGGTTTAGATAAAGGATGAGATTTTAATGTGGAGTTTGGAATAACGGATTCCATTCCTACAAAAATAATTTCCCTGACACGGTCTGAGCAAATGTTGACATCAGAACTGTTAAAACAGTAATCCAATCAAGGAAAAGAAATCTTGCAGGTCATCCCACTTTGCATTCTTGTAATGCCAAACAACACAACGTTGGGAATAGTCACGAGATAAAGACTCCATTGGAGAAGAGATAATCACCAAGTTGTGATCTGAGGTGCCTAAAGGACCACTCACTTCAACCGTGTACTTAGAAGGTTGTTTATGAGAAAAAGATCAAGCATGTTGGCTGTATGGTTAGGATTGTCCGGTATTCTTGTAGGTAAATGAACAATCTGTGCAAGGTCACTAGTAATTGCAAAAGCCTCAGCATCTTGAACAGCTGGGTCAGTGTAACCAGAAAACAGAAGCCAGTTGGAGTTTTGAACAGTAAATTCACCAAGGAAAATTACCTCACTATTAGGAGAGTTGGACTGGAGAAAGTCAAGTTGCAAAGAGAGGAAGTCAAAGAGCTCCAAGTGATTAGTTGAGTTGGGAGAATGGTAGAGACAACAGATGAATTTGACAGAATGAGGTAGAGAGATTTTAAGCCAGAGAAGATCAAAAAGAGGAGATTCCAAATTACCAAGTCTCTGATAGGGAATATCGGAATGGACATATGCACAAGTACCACCTTTGAGGCGAAAGGAATCGTAGGAATAATTTGGGCAACTGAGATGAGGACTATTTGAATCAACCGATAACTGAGATTCTGTCAGAAAAAGTACATATGGTTTGGCAGACTGTAAGTGGAATTGGAGATCGTTGAGATCAGAATTGAAATGACGTATAATTGTGAAATGAACTAGGAAGTGTTTAGGATTAGGAGTCTAAAATAACACTGACTCTTTCTCTCTATCTCTCTCTCTTCATTCATGAATATCCACAAACATGCAAAAAAGAGCTTACCCTGTCCTTTCCAGAAATTATAAAAACAGATTGCTCATCAAGAGATCCTTCATTGTCAGCTGTTTCCGTGTCTCCAGAATCTGATTTTGTATCCATATCTGCCACAACATCTGAATCACTAGGTTCCTCTTCACTGCTCTCATCCGAAAACAAATGATCAAAGGTAGAAGCTATTTTTTCTAAAATCCCATCTTCGTTTTCAGAATCTGAATCAGGACAAAGTACTAGGCTACCTGAATCTAAAACAAAAAAAAAAATATATATATATATATTCGATTTATAAATGGTTTTGCCCGCACACACACACACGTGTGTGTATAAATTAAGACAAAATTTGGAAATTAAAATAAACAGAACAGTTTTTAATTTTTAATGAAAAGTATTAATGTGAAAGACTAAACTAAAAGTTTTGACAAAATGTGCTAAACAAAATAGGTCACTTAAACTAATAATATTAGATAAATTGTGAAAGCTGCTTCGCTTTTACTGTTCTGCCCCAGGACTTTTTAATTCTCCATGTCTATGGGTTTAGTACTATATTGGTATGGGATTATTTCTCCCCATGTGAAGAATTTGTTGATATTAAATTTCAACTGTCACTCCTCAGCAGATTTAACTACCATTAATAACATCAGTTGAAGAAGAGCAGTGCTTATTGATAAGCACTGAACCATCCCTTTATCCATAGTATGAGGTTATCCAAGTGTTGGGCAACATTTTGGGTGGCTCTGTAGCCAGGTGGGCAGGAGCATTATTGCGTAGCACACGCTTCTTGATTAGACCGAGGTTCGAGCATGTGACCACCAAATACGGCATATGCGAAAAGTTCAGGGAATGACCACTGCATATTCCAGGAGCAATATGGCCTTACTTGCTAATGCTCCTAAAATCCAAATAACAACAGCAACATTTTGCAGTTCCGGAAACTGCAACATTTTTGATAAATATATAGCCATTTTATTGACTTAATTGTCATATTAATTTATTTTAAAGAAGCAGAGTATAGTCCTAGTGACACTCCTTAGTTTATTTTGAATTTAGATAGTGATTCCGAAAGTTAATACTTAGAGTCTGCAGAGCCTTCATTCGTAACTTGCTGCCATTGTTGTAGTATATCAGATCCACATGGAGTAGCGTAACGTATATACCGAACTTGATAGTGTAAAGTATAAGGTAAAACAAAATAGCATAATATGTAGCATTGTATTAGGATTCTGTTAGCTTAATATAGCATTGCTGATGCTATCGAGCCAGAGACAGGTAGGTCGGAAAACTGCTAGCTTGTGGGTATAAAAGAAATAACAGATCAACAGTAACCGCTGGCAGAGGTGAAAGTGATACTTGAACTGCTTCTTTTGGAATGAGCAGCAGCCTGGAAAACAAGATGCAGGGTATTTCAGAGACTGCTGGAAGTCAGTGTGGTACAAGTAAGCACATGGGTTGTGCATTGTAGCTAAGAATAGGAACTAATAAGAATAAGAATAGTAGCTAAGAATAGGATACTTGCGTGTATACAAATGCTACGAGTTTGGTAAATAAATTTTATGAAATTTAGGTGTTGGTCAAAATATCAAAGGCAGATATTGTTGAGATATCAGAGATGTGGTGTCACACAGACATAAGCAGTGCAGAACTGGAATTTTGGGAGTACAATGTGTACAAGAAGGATAGACAGGAAGAAAAGGGGTTAGGCTATTAGTTAATAAACACATAAAATCCAAGGAAGTGCAGCCAGTCGACATCGCTGGACAGTGCAGTGTTGAGTCAGTTTGATGTGACATAAGCACTGGGAGATCAAAACTGAGGGTAGTAATCAGAGTAGTAGTAAATCAGAGAGCCTTATAATGGGGGATTTTAATTTCCCGGATATTGAATGAAATTTGTCGGTTGTTCACTCAAACACTAGCAAGGCTTTTGTGGATTTACTGGATGACTGTTTTCTACATCAGCATGTTCGGGAGACAACTAGAGGGAGAAATACTCATGAAATGATTATCAGTAGTGATTCTTCATGCATTAAGAATCTGCTGATAAAGGAACCACCAGGTGGCAGTGATCACAGTGTGCTGAAGTGGGATTTACTCAAAGAGGTAACTACCATTAGGGGTAAAGGGAAGGGTTATTGTTTTCGTAAAGGAGACTACGATGGACTGAGACAGTATTTAAATTCTATACTGTGTGACAAACTGATGATGTTACCAACAGCAAATTCAAAATGGGAGGCATTCAAAGAATTAATCTTGGAAGCTACTAGGCTTTACATACCATCTAAGAAATATTGTTCAAGGTTTAGGCCTAAATGGATGTCAGATGAACTAATGAGACATGTGACAGAGAAGAAAATACATGGGATACATATAAATTAATGGGCGAAATGGAAGCTTATGATAGATATAAGCTGGTCTGTAACCAAGTCACAAAGGAGATTAGGCAGGCAAAGGCAGATGATAAGAAATATTTGGCACAGGATGCAAAGAAAAACAGCAATGCGTTCTCTACCTACATAAACTCTAGAAGGAAGGGGATGTATCAGATTTGGTCCACTGAATACTGATGGTTCAACAGTTGATGATGATGCTCTGGTGTCTAACAAACTAAATGAGTATTTTACATGCATATTCACATATGAGGAGTTATTCAGGGGGGGGAATGCCAGAGGTGAATTAAACTCTGGCAGTGAGCTAGATGATTTTGTTATAACTGAGAGGAAAGGGGAGAAGAAATTGTTGAAGATAAATATAAAAAAGACACCCGGTGTGGATGGGATCTATCCAGTTATATTAAAGGATGCAGTAAAGGAAATTAGCAAACTGTTAGCCATAATTATGAGAGCTTCCTTGGACTCAAGGGAAGTACCCATGGACTGGAGATGTGAAATGTGACCCCAATTCACAAAGGAGGATCAAAGGGCGACACAAGTAATTATAGACCAGTTAGTTTAGCTTCTGTTCCAAATAAATTAATGGAGGCACTGCAGGATCATCTAGACAAGACTTCGGTTATAGCTCGAACATAGCATGGTTTTGTTAAGAGAAAGTCTTGTCTGACCAATTTGAGAGGGCACAAATTCAAATTGAGAAAAGACAGATGTAGGATAGACGTGTGGAAATTTGCCTTTAGCCAGCGGGTGGTTGGTTGTTGGAACAAACTTCCATCCCTTGTCGTGGAAGTTGATAGTCTAAATAAGTTTAAGGCTCAGCTGGACAGGTATTTTGAATGAACAGAGGGATGAAGTGGAGGTGGGTTTTTTTTTTTTTTTGGCTGATGCTGCATAAGCTTGCTTTCTTGCATCAAATGCCTCTACTAATGCTAATGCTAATGCTAATTTGATTCGATACTATGATTAATGGAAGCACTGGTTAAAGAAGCACTGCAGGATCATCTTGACAAGAATTCAGTTATAGCTCAAACACAGCATGGTTTTGTTAAGGGAAGGTCTTGCCTGACCAATCTGATTGGATACTATGATGTAGTCACAAAAGAATTAGATGCAGGGAATAACTTTGATATTATATATTTGGATATTAAAAAGGCGTCTGATACTGTTGCACATGGAAGACTGCTGCAAAAATTGGAGCAGTGTGGCCTTGGTGGCAAATTGTTGCTACGGATAAAGGGATGGTTGAGTGGCAGAAGACAGAGAGTGGTAATCAATGGACACTGCTCAATGTGGACTGATGTTATTAGTGGAGTCCTTGAGGTTTCAGTGCTGGGTCCATTGTTGTTTTCTGTTTTTATAAATAATATTGATGATGGTATATTAAGCTTAATGTCCAAGTTTGCAGACGATACAAAGGTTGGCATGGTTGTTTAGGATGCTACTGACGTTATGCTGCTGCAACAGGATCTGGAAAGGTTGAGCAGATGGGCTGAGAGGTGGCAAATGAAATTTAACATTGACAAATGTAAAATACTACATATGGCAAACAGCAACCCCAGAGCAAAGTATGAACTCTGTGGTTGACAGTGGTAGAAAATGAACTACACTGACAGTGGTAGAAAATGAAAGGGACCTGCGGGTAATTGTGCAGGCAGATATGAAGTTCTCTGAGCAGTGCAGACGGGCTGCAAGAGTAGCTCATGGTGTCTTATCAATGATATACAGGAATTTTTCTAGCAGGGATAGGGAGGTGATTATTCCCTTGTATAAGGCAATGGTCAGGCTGCACCTTGAGTACTGTATACAGGTCTGGAGGCCTCATTTCAAGAAGGATGTAGAGCTGCTGAACGAGTACAGAGAAGGGCAACAAGGTTAGTGAACGGAACGAAGGGTTGCTCTTACGAAGAAAGGCTTAAATTTTGCAAATTACAGTGTCTGGAGACTAGGCACCGGCGAGGTGATCTGATAGTGGTGTACAAAGCCTTGCATGGTTTGAGCATGGTCAATGCTGATGGGATACTGCCTCTTTCTCAGAATAATCACATGAGAGGGCATAAATTCAAATTGAGGAAAGACAGATGTGCAGAAATTTGCCTTTAGCCAGCAGGTAGTTGGTTGGTGGAACAGGCTTCCATCCCTTGTTGTGGAAGTTGATAGCCTAAATAAATTTAAGGCTCAGCTGGACAGATATTTCGAACGAACGAAGGGGTGAAGTGGAAGGGTTTTTTTTTTTTTTTGGCTGATGCTGCATAAGCTTGCTTTCTTGCATCATATGCCTCTACTAATGCTAATGCTAATGATGTCGTCACAAAGGAACTGGACTCCACTAATATTATTAGTTGAGTCCAGTTCCTTTGTGACTACATGATAGGAGTCCATCACTGAACCCTGAGGGACTGGAGATGTGCAAATGAGGGACTGGAGAAGTGCAAATCCTGAGGGACTCCACTAATAATATTAGTGGAGTCCCTCAGGGTTCAGTGTTGAGGCCATTGTTGCTTTCTGTATTTATGAACGATATTGATGATGGCATATCTGGCTTAATGTTCAAGTTTGCAGATGATACGTAGGTTGGCAAGGTTGTTAAGGAGATTAATGACAGTACGCTGCTGCAAAAGGATCTAGAAAAGTTGAGCAGATGTGCTGATGGGTGGTAAATGAAGTTTAACTTTGACAAATGTAAAGTACTACACATGGGAAATAGTAACTCCAGAGTAACGTATCAACTCTGTGGTACTACACTGACAGTGTTAGAGAGAGAAAAGAACCTGGGGGTAACTGTGCAGGAAGATGAAATTTTCTGAGAAGAGCAGACGGTCTGGAAGAGTAGCTCATGGTGTCTTGTCAATGATATACAGGAATTTTTCTAGCAGGGATAAGGAGGTAATTATTCCCTTGTATAAGGCAATGGTCAGGCCACACCTTGAATACTGTATACAGGACTTGAGGCCTCATATCTAGAAGGATGTAGAGCTGCAGGAACGAGTATAGAGGACAACAAGATTAGTGAATGGAACAAAGGGTTGCTTTTACGAAGAAACACTTAAGTTTTCTAAATTACAGTGTCTGGAGACTAGGCACTTGCGAGGTGATCTGATTGAGTTGTATAGAGCCTTGATTGGTTTGAGCATGCTGAGTGCTGATGGGATTCTTCCTCTTGCTCATAATAATCACCTGAGAGGGCATAAATTCAAATTGAGGAATGACAGCTGTAGGATAAATGTGCGGAAGTTTGCCAACCAACTACCAGTGGGTAGTTGATTGGTGGAACAGACTTCAAAGTTTTTTTGTGGAAGTTGGTAGCATAAATAAATTTAAGGCTGAGCTGGATGGGTATTTCGAAAGAACTGAGGGGTGAAATGGGAATGGTTTTTTTTTTTTTTTTTTTCCCCTCCGGCTGATGCTGCATAAGCTTGCTCTCTTGCATCATACACCTCTACTAATGCTATTATCAATTAATCAATAAAATTTATAATCTTATGAAATTTCACTGTTAATTAAATTGTACTTTAACAGAATCATGACCCAGACTAGAGCAGCAAAGCAATGGTTACAAAGTAGTGGGAGTGCTGTGGCTCCGAGGAAAACTGAAGGAGCCAATTCTCCAACATATCACAGTCTAAAAAAATTTGTGAGATATGAAATGTTTGCAGACATTTAAGGAACAGGACATCATCTAACCAAGGAGGATGTATTTTTGGGTGCTAGGTGCAGAGAGTGTCTAGAAAGTAGGCACAAACTCATCATGCATTCTGAAGAGGATCTAGGAGAGTTTGAGGTGTATGCCATCAAAGAATTTAATATGAGGGTGCTCATCAAACGTTCGGCTGCCTGACTCAATGTTGGAGCTCACTCCTGTGCATCAGTCAAAACAGTGGCAGTCTCCAAGGCACTGGTACCACCAGAGTTGATATTGTCAGAGAATCTGTTGTCAAGGAGAAAGGGAATATATTACACAAAAAAATATAGGTGGAACAAGACCAGGGTATGCCTACCAGGGACAAAAGTTGATGATGTTGTGAAGCCTATATCATCTTTTAAGGGTCCAAAGGGTGATATTGTTGTACATGTTGGAATTAATAAATTAAGAGTAGGAGATCTGTAGATTTACTTAAGAAGTACAGGTTAATGTCGAAAAATATCGTGAGTTAGGGTTAAATTTGAAAGTGTCTGCAATTCTGCCCATACAGGATAGAAGAGAGTACATGATGAGAGCCTTGTCCATCAATTTGGCGCTGGAGGGAGTGTGCAAGGTTCAACAGGTAGAATTTTTTTCAGTGTGATCTGTGCTTGTTAACAGGAGATACTGCTTCTACAGGGATGGGATACACTTAAATAGAAAGGATGCAACAATATTTGCGGATGCTATCGAGGCAGTGTTAGGTGGGTCGGGAATCCCCTTAGCTTGGGCTACACAGACAAAAAGGTTAAAAGTAGCCACAGGCAGAGGTGAAGGTGATTCTTGCACTACTTCTATTAGAATAAGCAGTGGCTTAGAGCGAGGGGTGCTGGGGGTTCCAGGTTCTGATGGCAGTCATCGTGAAACAGGTGGGTATATGGGCTGTGTTAGGGTAACTAAGAGTAAGAATAGGTGCACGTATACTTGCATGTATACCAATGCTAGAAGTATAGTAAATAAATTTGATGAATTTGAAATATTGGTCAAGACATCAAAGGCAGATATTGTTGGGATATCAGACGTGGTGTCACACAGATATTAAGAATGCAGAATTGGAATTTGGGGAGTATGTGTACAGAAAGGATAGACAGGATAGGAAGGGAGGAGGGGTTATGCTGTTAAGAAAAACATAAAATCAAAAGAAGTGCATCCAGAGTAAGAGTTTAATATATATATATATATATATAGATACTCTTAAGAAACTATGATGGTTGTTTGTGTGAGAGGCATCATTTGAATTATCATATAAACCTTTTGGTATCTCTCATATTGTGTGATTATCTTCACAACTGAATTGCCATGTTTGGAATACCAGGGTACCTGCCCACCCACCGATGACAGGGCAAGAGCTTAGAAATGGCGCCGTCTGGGTGGTGGTACTCACTGATAATAAGTATCACTAGTCATCTCTATTAGGCAACTCGTGAAGGAAGATCGCAATATGAGGTACAGAAGAAGATCACAATATGAGGTAATGATGACTCCCACACAAACTACCATTGTAGTTTCTTAAGAGTTAACTATGGTGTATCTACACCGATATTATATAGATAGTAAAGTCTAGATGGAAAAAAATAAATCAGATTCGACCACTTAACATAGATGGGCTGACTATTGATGATCATGCTCAGGTAGCTGATAAACTGAATGAGTATTTTGAATCTACATTCACACATGGGGAGTTATTCAATGAAGGGGGTACCACAAGTTTATTAGCATTTTAGCATTAGCATTAGTAGAGGCATTTGATGCAAGAAAGCAAGCTTATGCAGCATCGGCGAAAAAACAAAAAAAAAAAAAAATCACTTCCACTTCACCCCTCTGTTCGTTCAAAATACGTGTCCAGCTGAGCCTTAAACTTATTTAGGCTATCAACTTTCACGACAAGCGATGGAAGTCTGTTCCACCAACCAACCACTCGCTGGCTAAAGGCAAATTTCCGCACGTCTATCCTACATCTGTCTTTCCTCAATTTGAATTTATGCCCTCTCAGGTGATTATTCTGAGCGAGAGGAAGAATCCCATCAGCATTGAGCATGCTCAAACCATTCAAGGCTTTATACACCTCTATCAGATCACCTCGCCGGTGCCTAGTCTCCAGACACTGTAATTTGCAAAACGTAAGCCTTTCTTCGTAAGAGCACCCCTTTGTTCCATTCACTAATCTTGTTGCCCTTCTCTGTACTCGTTCCAGCAGCTCTACATCCTTCTTGAAATGAGGCCTCCAGACCTGTATACAGTACTCTAGGTGTGGCCTAACCATTGCCTTATACAAGGGAATAATCACCTCCTTATCCCTGCTAGAAAAATTCCTATATATCATTGACAATACACCACGAGCTACTCTTGCAGCCCGTCTGCACTGCTCAGAGAACTTCATATCTGCCTGCACAACCACCCCCAGGTCCCTTTCATTCTCTACCACTGTCAGTGTAGTACCACAGAGTTGATACGTTGCTCTGGGGTTGCTGTTTCCCTTACTTCCTTTGCTTACTTTACATTTGTCAATGTTAAACTTCATTTCTCACCTGTCAGCCCATCTGCTCAACCTTTCCAGATCCTGTTGCAGCAGCATAGTGTCAGTAGTGTCCTTGACAACCCTGCCTACCTTTGTATCGTCTGCAAACTTCGACATTAAGCTTGATATACCATCATCAATATCATTTATGAATACAGAAAACAATAATGGACCCAACACTGAGCCCTGAGGGACTCCACTAATAACATTAGTCCACGACGAGCAGTGTCCATTGATTACCACTCTCTCTTCTCCCCCTCAGCCACCCCTTTATCCACAGCAGCAATTTGCCTCCAATGTCACACTGCTCCAATTTGTGCAGCAGTCTTCCATGTGCAACAGTATCAAAAGCCTTTCTAAGATAAAAGTATATAATATCAAAGTTATTCCCTGCATCCAGTTCCTTTGTGACTGCATCATAGTATCCAATCAAATTTGTCAGGCAAGACTGCCCCTTAACACAACCATGCTGTGTTCGAACAATAACTGAAGTCTTGTCTAAATGATCCTGCAGTGCTTCTTTAACTAGTGCCTCCATTAATTTTCCTTTAACAGAAGTTAAACTCACAGGTCTATAATTACTTGTGTCAGCCTTTGATCCTCCTTTGTGAATTGGGGTCACATTTGCACAACTCCAGTCTGTGGGTACCTCCCCTGAGTCCAAGGAAGCTCTCATATTTATGGCTAAGGGTTTGCTTACTTCCTCTGCTGCCTCCTTTAATATAACTGGATAGATCCCATCCACCCCCGGTGCCTTCCTTGTGTTTATCTTCAACAATTTCTCCTCCTCTTTACTCTCAGTTATTACAACATTCTCTTGCTTACTGCCAGAGTTGAATACACTTCTGGCATTCCCCTCGCTAAATAACTCCTCATGTGTGAATGTCGATGGAAAATATTCATTTAGTTTGTTAGCTACCTGAGCAGGATCATCAACAGTTGACCCATCGATATCAAGTGGACCAATCTGATTCATCCCCTTCCTTCTAGAGTTTACATAAGTAAAGAACTCTTTGCTGTTTTTCTTTGCATCCCTTGCCAAAGATTTCTCGTAATCTGCCTTCGCCTGCCTAACCTCCTTTGTAACTTGGTTACAGATCAACTTGTATCTATCATAGGCTTCTGTGTCATGTGTTAATTTGTATGTATCCCATGCATGTTTCTTCTCTGCCATATGCCTCATCAGTTCATCTGACATCCATTTAGGCCTAAACCTTGAACAATATTTCTTAGTTATGTAGCCTAGTAGCTTCCAAGATAAGTTCTTTGAATGCTTCCCATTTTGCATTTGCTGTTGGTAACATCATCAGTTGGTCCCACTATATAGAATTTAAATACTGTCTCAGTCCATCATAGTTGCCTTACGAAAGCAATAACCCTTCCCTTTGCCCCTAATGGTAGTTACCTCTTTGAGTAAATCCCACTTCAGCACACTGTGATCACTGCCACCTAGTGGTTCATTTATCTGCAGATTCTTAATGCATGAAGATTAATTTATCAAATGCTAACAGGGAGCTAAGTAAATTTGTAATAACTGAGAGAAAAGCAGAGGAGAAATTGTTGAAGTTAAACATAAGGAAGGCACCTGGGGTGGACAGGATCTATGCAGTTATATTAAAGGAGGCAGCAAAGGAAGTAAGCAAAACCTTAGCCATAATTATGAGAGCGTCCTTGGACTCAGGGGAGGTCCCCATGGACTGTTGGTGTGCAAACGTATCAATAATTCACAAAGTGGGTTCAAAAGGTGACACAAGTAACTACTGACCTGTTAGTTTAACTTGTGTTCCAGAAAAAATAATGGAATCACTGGTTAAAGAAGCATTGCAGGATCATCTAGACAAGACTGCAGTCATAGTTAAGATACAGCATGGGTTCGTTAAAGGGAGGCCTTGTCTGAAAAATTTGATTGGATACTATGATGTGGTCACAAAGGAACTGAATGCCAAAAATAATTTTGTTATCATATACTTGCATTTCAGGAAAGCTTTTGATAATGTTGGACATGAAAGAATGGTGTACAAATTGGAGAGGTATGGGTTTAAGGGTAAGTTCCTACAATGGATAAAGGGATGGTTGAGTGGGAGACGATACAGAGAGTGGTAATCAATGGACATTGTTCTTTGTGGAAAAATGCTATTAGTGGAGTTCCCCAGGGTTCGGTGTTGGGCCTATTGTTGTTTTGTATATTTATCAATGATATTGATGAAGGTAGATCGGGCTTAATGTCCTAGTTTGCAGATGATACCAAGGTTGGCAGAGTTGTTAATGACAGTAAAAACAGTATGCTACTCCAACTAGATCTAGATAAGTTAGGAAAATGGGCTGAGAAGTGGCAACTGAAGTTTAACATTCACAAATGCAAAGTACTGCATATGGGTAGCAATAACAGAAATGTACCAACTGTGTGGTACTACACTCAGGGAAGTTCAAAGTGAAAAAGACCTGGGAGTAATTGTGCAGTCAACTATGAATTTCGCTGAGCAGTGCAGATGGGCTGCCAGGGCAGGTCATGGAGTCTTGTCAATGACATATAGGAATTTTACTAGCTGGGACAGGGAGGTGATTATTCCATTATACTAGGCAATCGTCAGGCCACACCTAGAGTACTGAGTTGCTAGAATGAGTACAAAGAAGGGCAACAAGATTGGTGAGGGGAACAAAGGGGTGCTCTTACCAAGAAAGGCTTAAGTTCTGCAAATTGCAGTGTCTGAAGAGTAGGCACCTGCGAATGATCTGATTGAGGTGTATAAGGCCTTGAATTGGTTGAACAAGCTGTTTTAGCTTCCTCTTGCTAAAACTAAGAACCTGAAGGGGCATAAATTCAAACCTATCCTACAGATGTAGGATATCTGTGCAGAAGTTTGCCTTTAACGAACAGGTGGTTAATTGGTGGAACAGGCTTGCATCTTTTATTGTGGAAGCTAATAGCCTAAATAAATTTAAGGCTGAGCTAGACAAGTATTTGGAAAGAATGGAGGGGTGAAATGGGAGGGTTTTTTTTCCTTTTTGGCTGATGCTACCTAAGTTTGCTTTCTTGCATCGTATGCCTCTACTAATGCTAATGCGACTTTTAATTTCACAGATATTGACTGGATGTAATGAAACATGTGGCAGAGTATAAAAGTGCATGGGAGACATATAAATTAACATGTGAGATGGAAACCCATGATAGCATTTGTTGAGGCATATGGTGCAAGAAAGCAAGCTTATAAAGCATCAGCCAAAAAAAAAAAAAAAAACCTTGCCATTTCACCCATCCAGTCACTCCAAATGTTTGTATAGTTCAGCCTTAAATTTTTTAAGCTATGAACTTCCACAACAACAGATGAAGTCTGTTCCAGCAATCAATTACCCTCAGGCTAAAGGCAATCTTCTGCACATCTATTCTACAACTGTCTTTCCTCAATTTGTATCTATGCCCTCTCAGGTTCTTAATCTGAGCAAGCAGAAGAACACATCAGCATTCAGCCTGCACAAACCATTCAAGGCCTTATACACCACCTCGCAAGTGCCTATTCTCCAGATGCAGCTACTTACAGAACTTAAGCCTTTCTTCTTAAGCCCACTCCTTTGTTCCTCTCACTAATCTTGTTGTGCTTCTTTGTACTTGTTTTAGCAACTCTACAACCTTCCTAAAATGAGGCCTACAGACCTGTATGCAGTACTGAAGGTGTGGCCTAACCATTGCCTTATACAAAGGGATAATCACCTCCTTGTCTCTGCTAGCAAAATTCCTATATATCATTGACAAAATTCCCTGACCTGCTCTGGCATCCTCTCTGTACTGCTCAGAGAACTTCATATCTGACTGCACAATTAACCCAGGTTTTTTCATTCAATCTGAGCTTCAACTTTCAACCTCCAATACCTATGCTGCTTCTCTTCCTGTATCTCTCACCTCAGATGTTGAATTGTCTTCAGATGAAGATTAGTGGATTAAATTGATTAAGCAGACCCTGCTTTAGAAGTGTATTAATTTGTATCTGTTAATACAATTTATTTCTTTATTTTTAATTGTTTATTTTAAATTTTAAGTATATATTAAGCTTTGGCGCTCAAAACCGGATATTCCAGAAATCAGGGTCACCCCTGGTCCCAAGCTTGCCGAATAAATGGTCAGGTTCCTGTATATGATATCAAAATTACTTTTTGCTTCCAGTTCCTTTGTGACCACATCATAGTATCCAATCAAATTTGTCAGCAAAACTTTCCCTTAACAAATCCATGCTGTGTCTGAACTACAACTGCAGTCTTGTATTGATGACCCTGTAGTGATTCTTTAATCAGTGACTCCATTATTTTCCCCAGAACAGAAGTTAAACAAAAAGGAATGTAATTACTCATGTAATTACTCAATTACACATGAATGTAATTACTTTGTGAATTGGGGACACATTTTCAAATCTCTAGTCCATTGAGATCTCCTCCGAGTCCAACGATGCCCTCATAATCATGGCTAAGGGCTTAATTCCTTTGCAGTCTCATTTAATCTAACTAAACAGATCCCAATGACCCCAGGTGCCTTCTTTGGGAACTTCATGATAATGCTTACCTTCAGCAATTTTCCCCTCCACTTTGCTCTCAATAATTGCAAAATCATTGAGTTTGATAAAATTCTGGCATCCCCTTCCCTCAATAACTCCTCATATGTGAAAGTAGATGCAAAATACTCATTCAGTTTGTCAGCTACCTTCAAATAGACTAATATGATTCATCCTCTTCCTTCTAGAGTATACATAAGTAAAGATGTTTTTACTGTTTTTCTTTGCATCCTTTGCCAAAGATTTCTTGTAATCTGCTTTACCTTCTGAACCTGCTTTGTCACTTGATTACAGACTATTTTATGTCTACCATAGACATCTGTGTCTCCTGATAATGTATATGCATTCCATGCATTTTTTTTTCTGCCATGGGTTTCATTAGTTCATTTGATATCCAAATACTTGCAGTATTTTTTTGTTGGTACAAAAAGCCTATTAGCATCCAAGATTAATTCCTTGAAGGCTTCCCATTTAGAATTCACTTTTTTTAACATCATCAGTTGATCCATCTGTATAGAATTTAAAAACTGCCTGAGACCACTGTAGTCACCTTTCTGAAAGCCAAAACTCTTCCCTTTACCATTGGTTGTGGTTACATCTTTGAGTAAATCCCCATCAGTACAATGTGAGCACTGCCACCTAGCTGTTTCTTTATCTGCAGATGTTTAATACACGAATAATCACTGCTGATAATCTGATCAAGAGTACTACACCCTCTGGTTTCCTCTCAAATATGCTGCTGTAAAAACAATCATCCAATTAATCCATGAAAGTCTTGCTAGTGTGTGAGTGACTGACAAACAAGTTCCACTCTATATCTGGAAAGTTAAAATCCCCCAATATAAGACAATCTGATTTACTGGCCTGCTCTGTTTCTCCATAGAGTTGTTCATTGTACTCAACAGAGTCATTAGGCCTATAACACACTCCTACTCTCAACTTTGCTTTCCAGGTGCTTATGTTGTTGTTGTTATTTGGTTTTTAGGAGCATTAGCAACTATGGCCATATTGCTCCAGGATATGCGGTGGTCATTCCCAGGTGCTTATGTCTCACCAAACTGACTCAACACTGCACTGTCCACCCATGTCAACTGGATGCACTTCCTTAGATTTTATGCATTTCTAACTAACAGCATGACCCCTACTTCTTTTCTATCCTTTCTGCACACATTGTATTCCCCAAATTACAATTCTGCATTCTTTATCTCTGTGTGACACCATGTCTCTGATATCCCAACAATATTCACATTTAATATCTTCACCAGCACCTCAAATTCATCAACTTTATTTACTATACTCCTAGCATTGGTGTAGACACAAGTATGCACCCATGTTTACTGTTAGTTACCCTAACACAACCCATGTATTTACTTGTTCCATGATGACTCCCAGCAGTCCTTGAAATCCTTAAGACCTTGCTCTCTAGGCTGCTGTTCATTCCAATTGAAGCAGTACAAATTTCCTGACCCTCCTAACACTGCCTCAATAACATCAGCAAATATTCTTGCACCCTTTCTATATAAACGTCTCCCATCTCTGTAGAAATAATCTCTCCTGTTAATAAACATGCTGAGAAAAATTCTACCCCATGAGCCTTGCACAGTCTCTTCAGGGCAGAAGCGATTGACAAGGCTCTCATCGTGTACTCCCTTCGGTCGTGTCTGGGGAGAATGGCAGACACTTTCAAATTTAACTGCAACTCGCTACTTTTTTTCAACATTGACCTGTGCTTGTTAAGTAAGTCTGCAGATCTGCTACTCTTAATGTCATTAGTTGATATAAAAATAGCGAAATGCTTAAAGTACGGTACTCACCTTGAATATAATCTGTAATAGTTTTATGAAAAGACTAATGGCTAAATATAAGGTGGAATGGTTAAGTTAATGCATTAAGGTGGGATGAGATTTAATTTAACGGAATTTTAAAATAAGTGCAAGGAAGCAGAAGTGCACTGCTCTGTCCCTGGTTGTCATAAAGTATAAAGTAGTTGATTTGGAACATAAAGGAATTGATAATGCCAATGGTCGTGATGACAGACTTTCGTTAAGTTATAATGTCTTCAGTTGGCGGTGTTAAGTGAGAAGTAATGTGTGCTGTATTTTAAGGAATTTTCTATACTCTCGTGATGCTCTTTGGAACACGTGGGAATCTCAGATGTGAGAGATTCCAAGCCGAGGAAAGGTGAAAGGGAAGTTTTGCATTTAGGACGTTGAGATTAGTATTGTGTCGAAACCATTCGATAATGAGGGCTTCATATTGAAGAATTTTGTGGTTGGTTTTAAGTCTTATAATGGTGATAGCGGAGTCAATTAAAGGAGTGTGATTGTGGGTTTGGGCATGAATTGTTAGTTCTGTACTAGCTTGTCCCGATCTAAGACTATTATAGTGGTAGTATGCACGAGTGTTGGAAGTTTTGGTAGTAGTACTACCAATATAACAGCATCACAGTTTGGTTGACATTTAATCAAGTAAATTATATTATTCAAATCATTGGTTGAGTATTTGTGTGTATCTTTGTAAGTGTTGAATAAGGATCCGCGTTTATTATAAGCTGAAAAAATAAGGGAGATATGAGTACCTGTAAACACATGGCGGAATTGTCCGGCAAGTTCATTATGGTATGGGAGGATGATGCATATATTTGCGTTGGTGGTGGGTTTTGGTGGATTGTTAATTTTACTTTTGGCGGTGGAAATAGTGTGTTGAATGAGTTGGGTTGGGCAGTTCCTAGCTGTAAATTTTTCCGTGAGGTACTGAAGTTCATTAGTTAAGTCATTTTGTGAGGTGCTATATTTGAGGGCATTATGTATTTGGTTGTAAAAAATACAACCAAATACATAATGCCCTCAAATGCTTTTTCGTGCAGAGGGTGGTGAAGCAAAATGTAGGTATTTGCCTGTATGTGTATTTTTTCTGAAAATATTTGTACCTAGTTTGGTACCTGTTTTGTAAACAGTAAGGTTGAGAAAATTAATTTGGTTGTTGGTTTAAATTTCAAGAGTGAGTTTTAACCTATCATGTGTTGAATTAAATTTTAAAAAGAGATTGTCTATAGTGGACCTATTATGAGTATATCATCAGTGTAACGGGTGATTAATTTTATTTCTGGGGGGAAGGGTTGTAAGATTTGGTTCTCTATTGCGGCTAGGTAAATTTCTTACAGGGGGTGGAAATACCTAAACCTATGGGTAAACCGAATATTTGTTGGAAAATTTTATTATTGAATCTGAAATATCAGGCGTCTAGTAAAAGTGAAGTGAGTTCAAGGATGTTATTAATGGAAAGAGAGGTACGTTTTGTCAAAGTGTTATCTGTTGTTAAGAATTTCCGTAAAGCCTGTAAAGTGTATGGGATATGCACATTAGTATATAGAGATATTACATCAAATGATGCTAGGATATCTCCATCATAAATTGTAGTATTGCTTATTTTCTGAAAGGCTTGATTGGTGTTGCTGATTTTGAATTCTGAGAATCTGGTAAGAGGGGATATAATTTTAACTAAGTAGGTCGATAAGTTTGCAAAAGCTGACTTACTGAAAGAGATAATTGGTCTTAATGGGTGGCCAGGTTTGTGTAGTTTGGTGATGCCAAACATGTGAGGAAGGATGTTGTTGCACATTCCTATCTGTTGCAGTGTGTATAAATTGATTTCTTTAGTTTGTCTGAGATTTCTTAGGATTAAATCTAGTTTATTTTTAAGTTTTGTGATATCATGATTGTTATCAATTTTATATGTGTTTTGGTCGGCTAAAATTTGTTCCATATTCTGAATGTAAGTGTTTTTGTCTATGATGACAATCGTGTTTCCTTTATCCTCTTTTTGTATAATAACATCTGAAATTTTGCTTAATTTTTGTATATCTAGGAGTTGTTGCTTTTTAACATTAGACTGGGAGGAAAGTTTGGAGTTTATTATGCTATTGGTTTGGTGTATTATTCAGCATTTTTCAGGATGATGTTCTAGTTTAGATTGGAGTTCTATTATACAGTCCTTGATGGGACAGTGTTGATCTTTTATGGCAAAGTTGAAGCCATATTCTAAACCGGTAAGTTCAGTTGAGGTGAAGGATTTTGGAGAGATGTTGAAGGTAGAAATTTTTGGATGGGGTCCTAATGTAAGTGTATGCAATTTCTTGATGTGTCGTTGTTCTACATTATGGATGGCTGCATTAATGCGTATATCATTAAGATTGGAGTGGGTGATATTTCCCTTTAAAGATGAAATCTCAATTGATGTATATTGTGTAAAAGGTCATGCTTCTTGTTGAATCTTTTCCTAAGTTCCTCGCATATGATGGCGATGGAGGTACGATGTATGATATGTGTGTATTTTGTGCAGCTGTTTTTCGGAAAAATGCGGGCGAATTTAGGAATAATATTATGGCAAAGACATTTTTGTAGGAAGGTAATATGTAATTTATTAGTGAAATGTTTGATAAGTGTTTTTGTGAGTTGTGTTTTTTTATCAGACATGTCCAAAGACATCAAGGGTACAACTGAGAGGCGGTGCAGATAAGGTGTTATTATAACGTTAAAATATCTTATGAACTGACAAGTATAAAGTTATAGAATTCTTATAGTACTGTGATAATAGACTAATATAAAAATAGCAAAATGCTTAAAGTGCGGTACTCACCTTGAATATAATCTGCAATAGTTTGATGAAAAGATAAATGGCTAAATATAAGGTGGAATGGTTAAGTTAATGCATTAAGGCGGGATGAGATTTAATTTAACGGAATTTTAAAATAAGTGCAAGGAAGCAGAAGTGCACTACTCCATCCCTGGTTGTCATAAAGTAGAAAGTAGTTGATCTGGAACATAAAGGAATTGATAATGCCAATAGTTTTGACGACAGACTTTCGTTAAGTTATAATGTCTTCAGTTGGCGGTGTTAAGTGAGAAGTAACGCGTGCTGTATTTTAAGGAATTTTCTATACACTCGTGATGCTCGTTGGAATACGTGGGAATCTCAGATGTGAGAGATTCCAAGCCGAGGAAAGGCGAAAGGGAAGTTTTGCGTTTAGGATTTGAGATTAGTATTGTGTCAAAACCATTCAATAATGAGCCAGGGACAAAGGTTGATGACGTTGTAGAGCGGATATCATCTTTTAAGGGCACAAAAGGTGATATAGTTGTACACGTTGGCACTAATGATATTAAGAGTAGGAGACTGGCGGAATTACTTAACAAGTACAGGTCACTGTTGAAAAAAAGCCGCAAATTAGGGTTGAATTTGAAAGTGTCTGCAATTCTGCCCAGATATGATAGGAGGGAGTATATGATGAGAGCTCTGTCGAGCAATTCGGCCCTGGAAAGATTGGGCAAGGCTCAAGGGGTAGAATCTTTTTCAGCCTGGTCTGTACTTGTTAACAGGAGAGACTGCTTCTACAGGGATGGGATTCACTTAAATAGAAAGGGTGCAAGAATGTTTGCTGATGCTATCGAGGCAGTGTTAGGTGGAATATGTGGGAATCTCAGATGTGAGAGATTATAAGCTGAGGAAAGGCGAAAGGGAAGTTTTGCGTTTAGGATGTTGAGATTAGTATTGTGTCAAAACCATTCGATAATGAGCCAGGGGCAAAAGTTGATGCCGTTGTAGAGCGGATATCATCTTTTAAGGGCACAAAAGGTGATATAGTTGTACATGCTGGCAATAATGATATTAAGAGTAGGAGACTGGCGGAATTACTTAACAAGTACACGTCACTGTTGAAAAAAAGCTGCAAATTAGGGTTGAATTTGAAAGTGTCTGCAATTCTGCCCAGATACGATAGGAGGGAGTATATGATGAGAGCTCTGTCGAGCAATTCGGCAAAGATTGGAAAGATTGCGCAAGGCTCAAGGGGTAGAATTTTTTTCAGCCTGGTCTGTACTTGTTAACAGGAGAGACTGCTTCTACAGGGATGGGATACACTTAAATAGAAAGGGTGCAAGAATGTTTGCTGATGCTATCTAGGCAGTGTTAGGTGGGTCAGAAAACTGCTAGATTGGGGGGATACAAGGACTAATAGATTAACAATAGCCACTGGCAGAGGTGAAAGTGATTCTTGCACTGCTTCTATTGGAATGAGCCGCAGCCTGGAAAATAAGATGCAGGAGATTTCAGAGACTGCTGGGAATCATTGGGGTACAAGTAAACATATGGGTTGTGTTACGGTAGCTAAGAAAAAGAACAGTGCATGTATACTTGCGTGTACACCAATGCTAGGAGTTTAGTAAATAAATTTCATGAATTTGATGTATTGCTCAAAACATCAAAGGCAGATATTGTTGGGATTTCAGAGATGTGGTGTCACACAGATATAAGGAATGCAGAACTCGAATTTGGGGAGTACAATGTCTACAGAAGGGATAGACAGGATAGGAAGGGAGGAGGGGTTATGCTATTAGTTAAGAAATACATAAAATCCAAGGAAGTGAAGCCAGTCGACATTGCTGGACAGAGCAGTGTTGAGTCAGTTTAGTGTGACATAAGCATTGGGAGATCAAAATTGAGAGTAGGAGTGTGCTATTGTACAGGGAAATAGAGAAGGCCAGTAAATCAGAGAGTCTTATAATGGGGGATTTTAATTTCCCGGATATTGAATGAAATTTGTCGGTTGTTCACTCACACACTAGCAAGGCTTTTGTGGATTTATTGGATGATTGTTTTCTACATCAGCATGTTCGGGAGGCAACTAGAGGCTGTAATACTCTTGATTTAATTATCAGTAGTGATTCTTCATGCATTGAGAATCTGCAGGTAAATGAACCACTAGGTGGCAGTGATGACATTGTGCTGATGTGGGATTTACTCAAAGAGGTAACTACCATTAGGGGTAAAGGGAAGGGTTATTGCTTTCGTAAAGGTGACTACGATGGATTGAGACAGTATCTAAATTCTATACAGTGGGACCAACTGATGATGTTACCAACAGCAAATGCAAAATGGGAAGCATTCAAAGAACTTATCTTGGAAGCTATTAGGCTACATACCAACTAAGAAATATTGTTCAAGGTTTAGGCCTAAATGGATGTCAGATGAACTGATGAGGCATATGGCAGAGAAGAAAAATGCATGTGATACATACAAATTAACACGTGACACAGAAGCCTATGATAGATACAAGTTGATCTGTAACCAAGTTACAAAGGAGGTTAGGCAGGCGAAGGCAGATTACGAGAAATCTTTGGCAAGGGATGCAAAGAAAAACAGCAAAGAGTTCTTTATTATGTAAACTCTAGAAGGAAGGGGATGAATCAGATTGGTCCACTTGATATCGATGGGTCAACTGTTGATGATCCTGCTCAGGTAGCTAACAAACTAAATGAATATTTTGCATCGACATTCACACACGAGGAGTTATTCAGTGAGGGGAATGCCAGAGGTGTATACAACTCTGGCATTAAGCTAGAGAATCTTGTAATAACTGAGAGTAAAGTGGAAGAGAAATTGTTGAAGATAAATACAAGAAAGGAACCTGAGGTGGATGGGATCTATCCAGTTATATTAAAGGAGGCAGCAAAGGAAGTAAGCAAACCCTTAGCCATAATTATGAGAGCTTCCTTGGACTCAGGGGAAGTACCCATGGACTGGAGATGTGCAAAAATGTGACCCCAATTCACAAAGGAGGATCAAAGAGCAACACAAGTAATTATAGACCTGTTAGTTTAACTTCTGTTTCAGGAAAATTAATGGAGGCACTGGTTAAAGAAGCACTGCAGGATCATCTAGACAAGACTTCAGTTATAGCTCAGACGCAGCATGGTTTTGTTAAGGGGAAGTCTTGCCTGACCAATTTGATTGGATACTATGATGCAGTCACAAAAGAACTGGATGCAGGGAATAACTTTGATATAATATACTTGGATCTTAGAAAGGCTTTTGATACTGTTGCACATGGAAGACTGCTGCACAAATTGGAGCAGTGTGACATTGGAGGCAAATTGCTGCTGTGGATAAAGGGATGGCTGAGTGGGAGAAGAAAGAGAGTGGTAATCAATGGACACTGCTCATCGTGGACTAATATTATTAGTGGAGACCCTCAGGGCTCAGTGTTGGGTCCATTATTGTTTTCTGTATTTATAAATGATATTGATGATAGTATATCAAGCTTAATATCCAAGTTTGCAGACGACACGAAGGTTGGCAGGGTTGTCAAGGACACTACTGACACTATGCTATTGCAACAGGATCTGGAAAGGTTGAGCAGATGGGCTGAGAGGTGGCAAATAAAGTTTAACATTGACAAATGTAAAGTACTACATATGGGAAACAGCAACCCCAGAGCAACGTATCAACTCTGTGGTACTACACTGACAGTGGTAGAGAATGAAAGGGACCTGGGGGTGGTTGTGCAGGCAGATATGAAGTTTTCTGAGCAGTGCAGACGGTCTGCAAGAGTAGCTCATGGTGTATTGTCGAAGATATATAGGAATTTTTCTAGCAGGGATAAGGAGGTGATTATTCCTTGTATAAGGCAGTGGTCAGGCCACACCTAGAGTACTGTATACAGGTCTGGAGGCCTCATTTCAAGAAGGATGTAGAGCTGCTGGAATGAGTAGAGAGAAGGGCAACAACATTGGTGAATGGAACAAAGGGGTGCTCTTACGAAGAAAGGCTTAAGTTTTGCAAATTACAGTGTCTGGAGACTAGGCACCAGCGAGGTGATCTGATAGAGGTGTATAAAGCCTTGAATGGTTTGAGCATGCTCAATTCTCATGGGATTCTTCCTCTTGCTCATAATAATCACCTGACAAGTTATAAATTCAAATTGAGGAAAGACAGATGTAGGATAGACGTGAGGAAATTTGTCTTTAGCCAGCGGGTGGTTGGTTGGTGGAACAGACTTCCATCCCTTGTCGTGGAGGTTGATAGCCTGAATAAGTTTGAGGCTCCGCTGGACAGGTATTTCGAACGAACAGAGGGGTGAAGTGGAAGTGGTTATTTTTTATTTATTTATTTATTTTTATTTATTTATTTTTTTTTTTTGGCTGATGCTGCATAAGCTTGCTTTTTGCATCAAATGCCAATGCTAATGCTAATGCTAATGAGGGCTTCATATTGAAGAATTTTGTGGCTGGTTTTAAGTTTTATAATGGTGATAGCGGAGTCAATGAAAGGAGTGTGATTGTGGGTTTGGGCATGAATTGTGAGTTCTGTACTAGCTTGTCCCGATCTAAGACTATTATAGTGGTAGTATGCGCGAGTGTTGGAAGTTTTGGTAAAACCAAACTTGGTAGTAGTACTACCAATATAACAGGCATCACAGTTTGGTTGACATTTAGTCAAGTAAATTATATTATTCAAATCGTTGGTTGGGTATTTGTGTGTATCTTTGTATGTGTTGAATAAGGATCCGAGTTTATTATTAGCTGAAAAAATAAGGGAGATATCAGCACCTGTAAACACACGGCGGAATTGTCCGGCAAGTTCATTATGGTAGGGGAGGATGATGCGTAAGTCAGCTTTTGCAAACCTATCCACCTACTTAGTTAAAATTATATCCCCTCTTACCAGATTCTCAGAATTCAAAATCAGCAACACCAATCAGATCTTTCAGAAAATAAGCAATACTACAATTTATGATGGAGGTATCCTAGCATCATTTGACATAATATCTCTATATACTAACGTGTATATCCCATACACTTTACAAGCTTTACAGAAATTCTTAACAACAGATAACACTTTGACAAAACGTACCTCTCTTTCCATTAATAACATCCTTGAATTCACTTCACTTTTACTAGATGCCCGATATTTCAGATTCAATAATAAAATTTTCCAACAAATATTCGGTTTACCCATGGGTTTATGTATTTCCGCCCGCCTGTCAGAAATTTACCTAGCCAAAATAGAGAACCAAATCTTACAACCCTTCCCTCCAGAAATAAAATTAATCACCCGTTACACTGATGATATACCCATAGTAAGCAATAGGTCCACTGTAGACAATATCTTTTTAAAATTTAATTCAACACATGATAGGTTAAAACTCACACTCTTGAAATTGAAACCAACAACCAAATTAATTTTCTCAACCTCACTGTTTACAAAACAGATACCAAACTTGGTACAAAGATTTTCAGAAAAATTACACATACAGACAAATACCTACATTTTGCTTCGCACCACCCCCTCTGCACACAAAAAAAGCATTTGATGGCATTATGTATTTGGTTGTATTTTATACAGCCAAATACATAATGCCCTCAAATATAGCACCTCACAAAATGACTTAACTAATGAACTTCAATACCTCACGGAAAAATTTACAGCTAGGAACTACCCAACCCAACTCATTCAACACACTATTTCCACCGACAAAAGTAAAATTAACAATCCACCAAAACCCACCACCACCACCACCAACGCAAATATATGCATCATCCTCCCATACCATAATGAACTTGCCGGACAATTCCGCCATGTGTTTACAGGTACTCATATCTCCCTTATTTTTTCAGCTTATAATAAACGCGGATCCTTATTCAACACTTACAAAGATACACACAAATACCCAACCAACGATTTGAATAATATAATTTATTTGATTAAATGTCAACCAAACTGTGATGCCTGTTATATTGGTAGTACTAGTACCAAGTTTGGTTCTACCAAAACTTCCAACACTCGCACATACTACCACTATAATTGTCTTAGATCGGGACATGCTAGTACAGAACTCACAATTCATGCCCAAACCCACAATTACACTCCTTTAATTGACTCCGCTATCACTATTATAAGACTTAAAACCAGCCACAAAATTGTTCAATATGAAGCCTTCATTATCAAATGGTTTCAACACAATACTAATCTCAACATCCTAAATGCAAAACTTCCCTTTCACCTTTCCTCGGCTTGGAATTTCCCAGATCTGAGATTCCCACGTGTTCCAAAGAGCATCACGAGAGTATAGAAAATTCCTTAAAATACAGCACGCGTTACTTCTCACTTAACACCGCCAACTGAAGACGTTATAACTTAATGAAAGTCTGTCGTCATGACTATTGGCATTATCAATTCCTTTATGTTCCAGATCAACTACTTTATGACAACCAGGGACGGAGTAGTGCACTTCTGCTTCCTTGCGGTTATTTTAAAATTCCGTTAAATTAAATCTCATCCCACCTTAATGCATTAACTTAACCATTCCACCGTATATTTAGCCATTAGTCTTTTCATAAAACTATTACAGATTATATTCAAAGTGAGTACCGTACTTTAAGCATTTCGCTATTTTTTTTTAGTCTATTATCACAGTACTATAAGAATTCTATAATTTTATACTTGTCATTAGTTGTTAATCTTCTTTGTACTCCCAAATGGTAGATCTATGCACCATATTTGTACTCTCAAATAGTAGATCTATGTGCAAGCTAACCAGCAGGCTAGCAGGTTGGCTAGTACGTAGATCTACTATTAAAAGTAATTTTACTAATGCAACTTTAAGTGCGTAATGTTGTATCTACCTAATAACATAATAATACTATACACACAGTTTTCTATATTGTTGCTCATTAATAATTTTATGCCAAGTGCTCTTTCACATGAAAGAAATGCATATTTCATACTTTTCTAAATTAGGGTTCTAGAGCATTATAAAAATATCAAATAGGGAATTTTCTATAAAAAAGCATTTGACATAAAATAACAAAATGGGTTTTATGAAAAACAGTTCATATTATAATATGACTTATTTTTATAAAAGTCATTTTGTATGTATATGAACTACAATTATACCTAAAATTATTATAAATCATAGTTATAGTAAAAAATAAATTTTAATAATAAATTCTATTTATTATTATTGTTAAATAATTAGAATTTCATCATTAATTTCACTTTATTTTTAAAGGATTAAAAATAAATACTGCTAAAATTATTTAAATCATACCATGAGATTTTACACTTGCAATTCGTTTTGTTCTGGGTGTTGCATGCCTTCTTATAACAGTCATCCCACCTTCCTCACTGTCATCATCTGATGACGATGATGATTCTGAAACAGCTCTTGATGTTACGGATTTGGCATCGCCATCCATAATATCAACTAAAATGGAACATTCCCTATCATCATTGCGGCAAAATAATGGGTGGCTACGGTCTTTAAATACCTTATCAAGAAAACATATTAAACAATTTCTTTCAGTTAATTTTTCTATATTGTTGCTCTTTAATAATTTTAAAATTCAATAAAATTTAAAAAGTTTAAAAATTAACTTAATTACTAAAACTTATTTTGTATATGATATACAGGAACTCCCGACTTATGTAAGGGTTACATTCCGCAGAACGCTACAATAAGTTGGATTTTACGTAAGTTGGGGAATTTCCCCCATGCTTGTGCAGCGCTAGCAATTGTGCTCGCTGAATTGGTTGAAGCAAAAAGAAATGTTCGACGAACATGTAAATAGAATTATTTATTTTATTTATTCAATTTTTTATCTCATGCACAGGAAAAATTGCAAAAGTGTGCAATTTAAAAATTATAAAATTACAAAAAAGAGAGAGGAGACAGGCACAATATCAGTAAGTTTTACCTCTCGAGCATCATTGCCCGAATCGACGTCTTCAGCTGATAAGTATGGCGCTGCAGAGGTTGAGGGCTATGGAGATTTAGATGGGGTTGGCTGCTCAACCTTATGAAAGAACATATTAACGAATGACTGGATGGTGGCTTTTTTTCTTTTCATTGTAGATTTCTTTGTAGCAAGCAAGCATATCATTCACATCTCTGTTAACTCTTAAGAATCGTTCGCTGTCAGGATCCATCTTCTCAAACCTCGCCATTGCCAATGCAATTTCACGAAATGCCACTGCCATCTCTCTGGTGATGAAGCATCTCGGCTGCTCATTTGGTTCAGCTTGAGCTTCATCAGCATTTTCTTCTTTCACTACTGCTACTTGCAAGTCAATATGTTATTCGTTAGATAATTCCTTCTCTTCTTCCTCTATTAGCTGCTCCATGTCTTTGGCATCAACCTCCAACTGAAGTAGCTCTGAAACCTTTACAATGTTATCTGTAACCTCTTCATATCATTCATCTTTTTCAAATCCTTCGTAGCCTTTTACGTGCTGTGGGCATATTTTCTTCCATGTGCCATTTAAACAACTTTTAGTAATATCTACCCAGGCCTTATTAATGTTTAAGAGGGCATGGTAAATATTTTAGATTTCCAAAAGTCTTTCAACGTAAAATTTTTCTCATTGTCTACTGCAGACAATGCCTAAACAAATGTTGTCCATAAATAGTATGCTTTTAAATTCGAAATAAAACACTGATCCATATGTTGGATGAGTGAAGTCGTGTTTGGAGGTAGAAATATGACTCTCACATTCATAGATGCATAGGATGTCCAGGAACATTACCTAATAGAAGCAAAATCGTGAAAGAAACGTCGTTGTCTTTACAATATTTTTTAACTTCCTCGGGAATGAAGAAGCATTTAAACCAATCCTCAAAGGGAGATATTGTTATCCATGCTCTCTGGTTCAATCAGAAATGCACAGGTAGGGTGGCTTTATTGATGCCCTTAAATGCACAAGGATTTCCAAAATGGTATACAAGCATGATTTTAATCTGTAATCTCCTACTGTGTTAGCCCCAGCAAGAGTTTGGCCTTATCTTTTGATGCCTTGAAACCTGGCATTGTATTTTCCTCTTTGGCAATACAGAGCAGTCTTGTCAATTTTAAAAATTTGCTGCGTTGAACAGCCGCCTTCATCAATAATTTTTTCCAACACATCACAAAATTTCTCTGCAGCTGCAGAATTGGCACTAGTGATATCACTGTATACTTTAATGTTGTGGAAACCAGCGCGATGCTCGAACCTATTAAACCACTCGTTGCTTGCCACGAACTGGGGTTGGGGTTCGCCGTACTTATCCTTAATATATTTATAAATCCTTGTTGCATTTGCTTGAATGATCATTAGACTCAGAGGCACTTGCTTCTGAATCTGATTTTCCATCGATATTATTAACAGCTGTTCCATCTTCGATATAGCACCTGAACGCTGTTTTGTGATCACTGTTAATCTTAAGTGCATTGATCCTTTGACATGTTCTTTTACACACATACTGTCTTTTAAAATAGTATTGACTGTTGAAGCAGCGAGACCTAATTCCCGTGCAATAGATAACAAACTTTGTCCTGCTTTGTACTTCTTATTCATTTTCATCTTCATTTCTAAATGAATTTTGTTTTGTTTCCTGGCACTACCACCACTTACAGTTTTCATTGGTCACTTTCCCTTCATGATTGTAATACGTAAATAGGAATGAAGAGAAGTTTCTGAAAATTTGTTTTTTATAGGATTGAAGATTTCAGTGAAGGGGAACTCATTTCACCATAATAGTGTAAAAACCCACACAATTGCAATTATTGGCATTATCGCAAATGCAATACGATCGAGTCTGCTACCTGTTTATAATTAGATGCACTAACAGAAAAGTCCAATAAATCAGAAAGTGAAAATTGCTTTTACTGTTTTTTGGTCCTGACCTCCAGAAAATGGCACCTCTGTAGCCAGGTGGGCAGGAGCAGCAGTGCGTAACACATGCTTCTTGATTAGACCGGGGTTCGAGCACATGACCACCAAATACAGAGGATGCGGAAAGGTCAGAGAACAATCACCGCATATCCCCGGAGCAATATGGCCTTAGTTGCTAATGCTCCTAAAAACCGAATAACAACAACAACAATCTCCAGAAATGCACTTTAGAAAAATATCACAGAGGCATTCAAAATTGATTCTTATAACGGAAAAATATGATAACAATGAAAGAGTAATGCAATTTCCATTATAAATATGACCTTTTAGAGAGATAAATAGCTTAGTAATATAGCAAAATTTTCAACTTCCAAGGACTTGGAACGAATTACAAAAAAAAACCAAAAAAAAAACAGTGTTATTGGGTTCACATATTATGATATTTTCACATAATATGTGAACCCAATTTCACAATAGCTCCATTTATTCCTATGGGATGCAGAATACATTTCCATAAATTTTTTATGTTTGCACTGGCCGGCAAAAACTTATGTAAAGTCGAATTTCTATAAGTAAAGTATTACGTAAGTCGGGGGAGTTCCTGTATGCTTTCCAATATAGTTGAGATATACAGTTGTAGAAGTTCATTACAGCAGAAATAAAAAAAAAATAAAAAAATGTGGTGGTGCAAGTTTGGTATGGCTGCCTTTTTTATGTGCTGTGGATTGTCTTGTTGATACATTCAGTTTTCACATGGATATGGGTTTTATGTTAAAATTCTAATTGTACTGAAGTGTGCAACAAAACTGGTTTTTTGTCCCTGCAACCAGCCATGAAATATAAAGTAATGCTCATCCCCAAACCACTAAGCCTAATCGCTCCATGCCACGTGATAGCACTTAATCTAATGTATATGCTAGCAATTCTTGCTTGCCAATATTTTTCGGACTCGCAAACCAACAACAGCTCTGCGAAAACATGTCTCTGGCTAACTAACAAAGTGTTTTGTTCAATGGAAATCGCAAAAGCAACCCTCTTAGCACTGAAGATGAACTACTGGCTCAAGGCTTTTACAGGTATCATTTTGACTCATTTTTTCTGGTATCATTAAATTCCCCAGAGTCAAAAAAGTGGGAAAAAGAAGGAACCGCAACCACATCATTAAATCGAGCAGTACTTCGAATGCCGATTATGCTCCACCAATAAACCAAGAGATCTCGTGGCTTGGCTCGACAACAGCAAATGGCGAGGCTGAGTGTAAAACAATACCAGTAAGAATTACACCCTAGAATCCATATGCATATCGAAGTAAAACAACTAAGACTAATAAATATCGCTGTGGACCATAGAAAGCAGAGGGAAATTATGCAAAAATCCAGAAAAACATACCTAAGGGAAATCCAATTAAATAAGATAAGCTGCCTCTACAGGTTAAACTCTCTTGCAGAACATCAGGAGTATTCAGAATAAAATCACCATTCTGGAAACCATAATCCTGTCTAATTTCTACAATCTTATCCGACTCATGAAAATCTGGACTTCGCCTGAACAAGATTTCATTATCCCCTCAATTGCCAACTACAACACTGCAGCAGCATCAAGAGCTACAAAAAAAGGTGAAGGAACTGCCACCTTCCTGAAGAAGTCATTGGTGATAGTGTCAGAATCCAAATGCCCCTCATCTGCCTTCGAGGCAATCCACATCAGAATTAAACTGTCAAATAACTTTCTGGACATCATATTGGTATACATACCTCCTAAGTCCTCCCTAGAAATATATTCTGAATTTGTAAACTGGACTATCACTAAAATCTCAAAAAAGAACTCCATTATTATTGGTGGAGATTTTAATTTACTGCTACCATTTAGTGATCTGTCTAAATTTGTAACATCACAGTTTGAAAGCTTAAGGTTAAAGACTTTAATTTCATTGCCTACCAGAGGTAACAACACACTCAACCAAATCTTCTCTAATGCTTTTATGTCTTCCAAACTCCCACTCTCAACTGCATTTGAATCTGACCATGATCCAATTTCAAAACAATTGTCCTGCAACATCCCATCCCAGTATGAAAATAACCCAGTCTACAAAAAGAGATAATTTAATCTCAAACATTTAAAACAGGACATCTGTCTAGAGCTCCTAAGCCTCTACCCCTGGGACAGTTTAGTCAACTGTCCTACAGAATTGCTTATACTTTCTTCTCGACCTGTTTGGTCTCAATCTCAAAAATTGCGGCATCAAAAATTACCGCCTCTTCTTTCAACTTAAATGTTTGGTGGACACGCCATTTTCAAATTAAAGCAAAAGGCTTTCAGGAACTTTAAAAAATCTAACTCGGAAAATGGCTATCTAAATTTCTTAGCTCACCTAATAAGTTTAACAAACTAAAGAGGAAAGAAATCCAACAATTCACAGCTAACAGGATTAAGAAAAACTCAACTGTATACTCCAAAATATCTCATCCATTACCATTAGATTTCAACTTCAGCTGTTGGTAGGAACACAACTTGCTTTAACAGCAAAACAAATCTCTGCCCAGAACTTAAATAAAGTATGCTATCAACAAATTAAGCAGTATTTCGGTCTCGAAAGAGGTTATGAAAATTGCAATTAAAATTCTCCCTTATAAAGGTGCTGCAGGACGCGAACCGATCTTCGTGATCAAAATCACTAGTGTCTACATTTTAGACCTTTTGGTCTTCTTTTTCAATCAGACCATAATAACAACTTTTTCCCCCAGAATGGGCTCACTACAAAATTTTCCCACTACTGAAATACAAAAACATCAAAAGCAACAAAGACATCAGGCCAATATCAATCTCACCCAACCAAATTCACTACAGAATTATTGGAAGATCCACATCGAGCAATCTTCTCACAACAAACAAAATAATTCTGAAGGCTCTTAATTCTAAAAATCAAATCAACATAATTTACACAGACATCAGCTCTGTGTATGATGCAGTCTCCACACACTTTCTTCTGAATCTCCTTAAACAGTTTTACCTCATTAATAGTAATCTATTCAATCTCTTTGCCAACCTCCTCAGAGAAAGAATCATTATAGTAAACTTCAAAACCAAATCCTATCATGTCATTTGCCCATCCGAATCCCCCAGGGTGGGATATTATCTGGATTAATGTTCTCTGCAAATCCTCCAACCGTTCCTACTAACCCATAAACATGTAATGTCTTAGGAGGAAATGTACCCATTAGTATCCCATTAGCATTGAGCCTGCTCAAACCATTCAAGGCCTTGTACACCTCAATCAGATCACCTTGCAGGTGCCTGGTCTCCAGCTGATGCAATGCAGAATTTAAGCCTCTTCTGGTAAGAGAATTAATTTGTTCCTCTCACCAATCTTGATGGCCTTCTCTACACTCGTTCTTGTAACTCTACATCCTTCCTAAAATGAGGCCTCCAGACTGCAATACTCAATGTGGCCTGATCATTGCCTTATACAAAGGGATAATCATCTCCTTGTCTCTGCTAGCAAAATTTCTATATATCATTGACAAAACTCCATGACCTGCTCTTGCACTCTGTCTGCATTGCCCAGAGAACTTCATATCTGACTGCACAATTTAGCCCGGGTCTTTTTCATCTGTCCACCTCTCTGAGTATAGTACCACACCGTTGGTATGTTTCTCTTGGGTTACTACTACTACCCATATGCAGTACTTTGCAATTGTCAATATTAAACTTCAGTTGCCATTTCTCGGTGCATCTATCTAACTTTTCTAGATCCTGTTGCAGTAGTATACTATCATTACTATTATTAACAACCCTGACAACCTTTGTACCATCTGCAAACTTGGACATTAAGCCTGATATACCTTCATCAATACCATTACTAAATGTACAAAACAACAATGGGCCCAGCACTGAACCCTGGCGGACTCCACGAATAACATTAGTCCACATAGAGCAGTATCCATTTATTACCACTCTCTGCCATCCCTCATCCAATCATCCCTTTATCCATTGCAGCAACTTTCCCTTGATGCCATACCATTCCAATTTATATAGCAGTCTTCCATGTGCAACATTATCAAAAGCTTTCCTGAAATCCAAGTATATGATATCACAATTATTTTTTGATTCTAGTTCCTTTGTCATCACATCTTTGTTTGTTTGTAAGCCTTGTCTGACAAATTTGGTATCCAACCAAATTTGTCAGACAAGGCTTACAAACAAACCCCATGCTGTGTCTGAACTATTACTGCAATTTTGTCTAGATGATCAAGCAATTCTTCTTTAATCAGTGACTCCATTATTTTCCCCAGAACAGAAGTTAAACAAACAGGCCCATAATTATTTGTGTCACCCTTTGAACTCCCTTTGTGAATTTGGGATACACCTGCACATCTCTAGTACACGGGGACCTAAACCCTTGACTCTAAGGATGTGTGGGGGTGGGGATTTAAGAGACTTTTTTATTTACATATATTTTATATTTGTATATTTTTATTTATTTACTTATCTATCCCCTTGTGATTAGATCCCCTTTTTAAACAACTCCCCTTTAAAATAACTCCCCACTTGCGCTTCTGACTATTGACGTCACAGAAAATTCTAAATTCAAGGGGAAAAACTCTTAGATGTATTTAATTCCCTTGGATAGGCTTGTGCTCAGAACAACAAAAGACACACACAAATGTTGTATATCAAAAAAATCAGTTCATTATACATATTTACATGAGTATATTAAAACCAAAATAATTAAATCATACATAAGACAACATGATTTAGTCTCACCTACATGTGTATATATATATATATATCATAATCATACATCAGTTAAAATCATTACTAGCTGATATCAATTCTTTCCTTTCTAGATATATTTAACCCTGCATCATTTAAATACCATTAGTAAAATATCAATTCCATTCTATCCCTTTCTACATATGTTTAATACTGCATCAGCTAAATACCATTAAAAAGAAATATCAATTCCATTCCATTCCTTTCTACACATATTTAATACTGCATCAATTAAATATCATTAACAAGAAATATCAATTCCATTCTATTCCTTTATACGTTATCATATATCCAACCTTCCAGAAACATCTTATATCTAATAATTTTCCCCTTGGTTAATCACTTTCCTTCCTGATTCTTCCCTAAACTATCTTTACAATTAGGTATTTCTAGTACATATCTCACAGTATATATATATATATTTAAAAGTCCTGCTGACCAATTTACTGGGTTCCTACAGTTCTTTGTTTATGTGAAGGTACTACTACAATCTAGCGACTTACTTGTAGAACTCGGCGGGGCGTCATCTTTCGTCCTTCCTGTCAGGTACAGCTTATCTTCACTGCTACTGGGACGGCGGAATAAGAGTTTTCCAACAAATGGAATGGAAAAAAATCCGAAAGTAGATATAGGATTGGAAGGAGTCATTGAGAATAGGCGTGGCGAAATTGGGAGTGAGATGAAGGAAAAACGGAGTGAAAGGATTGGAAAGGGACACAATGTTGAGATTTTTGTGGGTGTGAGTGAAAATGGTTTAGGAGGGCACAAAGTTGAGATTTTTGTCGGTGTGAGTGAAAATGGTTTAGACACACAAAGTTGAGATTTTGGCGGTGTGAGTTAAAATGGTTTAGGAGGACACAAAGTTGAGATTTTGGCAGTGTGAGTGAAAATGGTTTAGGAGGACACAAAGTTGAGATTTTGGCGGTGTGAGTGAAAATGGTTTAAGAGACAGAGTTGAGGTTTTAGTCGGTGTTTCTGAAGATGAGTTAGTCAAAGACACAAAGTTGAGAAGGAGAGTTTTACCTTGAGTGAAGGAGTGGGTAGAGAGCGAGAGGGATGATTTTAAGTAAGTCGGGCAGTCCAGATGTGTAAAGAAGTGTACAAAGGTATAGGACAGTGTAGTACTGTAGTGTAGTGTAGTGTACTGGGAATCGAGTAGTAAAAAAAAAAATGAAGGGGAAAGGAAGTGTCGATAGCAAGTGCCTGTGACAAGTAAGTGGACGAGGAGAAAGTGGAACATAGTCAATGTTAGCTCTTTGGAAAGTCTAGGAGTTGGGAAGAAATAGTGAAAGACAAAACGAGTCTCTCACAAGAAAAAGGTAAATAAAATCTGCCGTTAAAGATCAAGATTCCTGAAATCTTGGAAGGCAAAGTGCTGAACCGGATGGAATTGGAACACCGACCGACATGAGAGTAGCCATTCCGGAACAGGAGAAGTGTATCAAGCGGGCTGAATAAATGAAGCTGAAACCTACCTGGCAGCCCTACTACCCATTCCAAATTCTTCGAGAATAATAAGACGCCGCCCCAGACAGTGAAGATAAGCTGTACCTGACAGGAAGGACGAAAGATGACGCCCCGCCGAGTTCTACAAGTAAGTCGCTAGATTGTAGTAGTACCTTCACATAAACAAAGAACTGTAGGAACCCAGTAAATTGGTCAGCAGGACTTTTAAATATATATATATATACTGTGAGATATGTACTAGAAATACCTAATTGTAAAGATAGTTTAGGGAAGAATCAGGAAGGAAAGTGATTAACCAAGGGGAAAATTATTAGATATAAGATGTTTCTGGAAGGTTGAATATATGATAACGTAGAAAGGAATAGAATGGAATTGATATTTCTTGTTAATGGTATTTAATTGATGCAGTATTAAGTATGTGTAGAAAGTAATGGAATGGAATTGACATTTCTTGTTAATGGTATTTAGCTGATGCAGTATTAAACATATGTAGAAGGGGATAGAATGGAATTGATATTTTACTAATGCTATTTAAATGATGCAGGATTAAATATATCTAGAAAGGAAGGGATTGATATCAGCTAGTAATGATTTTAACTGATGTATGATTATGATATATATATATATATATGTAGGTGAGACTAAATCATGTTGTCTTATGTACGATTTAATTATTTTGGTTTTAATATACTCATGTAAATATGTATAATAAACTAATTTTTTTGATATACACCATTTGTGTGTGTCTTTTGTTGTTCTGAGCACAAGCCTATCCAAGGGAATTAAATAGATCTAAGAGTTTTTCCCCTTGAATTTAGAATTTTCTGTGACGTCAATAGTCAGAAGCGCAAGTGGGGAGTTATTTAAAAGGGGATCTAATCACAAGGGGATAGATAAAATATATGTAATAAATAAGTTCATAAATCCCCACCCCCACAGATGGTCCCATAATTATGGCTAAGGGTTTGCTTACTTCCCTCGCTGCCTCCTTCACTATAACTGGATAGAATCAATCTGCCCCATGTGCAATTTTTATGTTTAACTTTGAGATTTTCTCCTCCAGTTTGCTCTCTGTTCTTACAAAATCATTTAGCTCCCTGTTAGAATTTAGTAAACTTCTGTCGTCCCCTTCCTTACAGAATTCCTCTTGTGTGAATGAAGATGCAAAATACTCATTCATTTTGTCATCTGCTCTTATGTTCATTCATCTGCTGTTTTCTGGAACAACATTCCTTCGTTGTTTCAGTGCATGTTACACCTATATATAAACACCTGAAGAACTCATTGATTGATCCATAATTATGGCATTCACTACAATTTCCTGAATTAGTACAAGTTGTTCAACAGTCCGATAGCACATTTTCTAAAATTCTTACAAAAATATGGAATGGAGAAACATTATTACCAGATGAACTTAAAATTATAGAATTGAGATTTATTACCAAAGAAGATGCTAGTGATTTATGTCCGCAAGGGATTCGACTATTTTTAAGAAATAGTGATGTAAATGCATTAGTTGCAAATGCATTAGTCACACAAGATTTATACCAGTGATATCATTGAGAAGACCAATTAGCAAGTATGTGAAATAAAATTCATAAAACATCAGTGACTGAAACTGCAGGACTTCCATACATTCTACCATTATTGAAAGGAAAATTGTACATGATTACTACAAATATAGAAGTGGTCGATGGATTGGTAAACGGTGCAATTGGTACTTTGGTATATTTCGAATCTGAGGACAATGAAACAATTAAATGAGTATGGATGAAATTTCTTGAGTCAAAAATAGGACATGACCTTCAATCTCGTTATAAACTATGTGAAAGATAAACATTTACCTAGTTGAATCTGTACCTATTATAAAACGATCAACTACGATTCCATTCAAGAACAATATGAAATTAACATGTAGACGTACACAATTTCTTTAGTATGTGCTTGTGCTTTGGCTATACATAAACCTCAAGGAGGGACCTTCGACAAAGTTGTATATTAACTATGAGAAAGATCATCAACAGCAACTTGTATACGTGGCGTTATCTTGAGTGAATTCATTGCAAGGTTTATGTATTACAAATCTCCACGATGATTTCACATTTCACCACAGCAAAGCTACTAGTAATAGAGACTTTCATGCTGAACTAGATTTCTTGAAAAATAATAAGCTACCTCTCTACAGGATGAACTGCAAGATTTCATACCAAGTGGTATATCTATATCGTCAATGAAGGTACAAAGTTTAGGGGCCCATGTTCAAGATATCAAAATGGACACAATCTTACAGCAATCCAAAATATCGATATTAAGTGAAACGTGGTTGGATAATGATGAAGACAAATGAAATATGGTTGATCAAAACTGCCAGCTAAAGACTAGTAAATAGATTCAAGCTATGACAGAAGGAGAATACCATCAGAGAATGAGGAGCCTGATAAAAACCAAGCTGAATGGTAGGAACATGGTCAGAATTATAAATACCTACACAAACCCGGTATTAACATAACCTTTTAGGATCATAGATTTGACCAATACTAGGCTGGAAGAGGATAATGATGAATAATGGATCAGTCAGGATAATGATGAATAAGAGCTGTCAACACCACATGAAGTTGGCCATTCAGAGATTGTCTATGGCCCAAAAATAAGGACAGAGGCATTTCACAGACCTCATTGAACAACAAGAGAAGGTGAATAAGAACCTGAGGGATTGCTTCAAGGAAAACATATAACCAATCTATAAGACCAAATGGAGATAGATATGGCACACACTGTTCAAACTCAACAATTAGACCACACTCATGTAGACAGAAGAAACAATGAAAGAAAGACTGGCAAAGAAGCTGCTCCATGCTAGATACGATGGTGTCCAATGCCATCTTATCTTGAAGGCAATTCACCAAGACTACATAATTAAGATGGGAACAAGTGCATAACTCATGAGTGAGAGGCTCCATTGCTTCAGTCCTGAGACTGAAGCACTATTGCTTGCCATCCAAGACCAGATAATCAGAAACTACAAGAAATACATCATCCAGATAAATAGATGAGTGTACACATTGAGTATACTACATCACCTGGATGGAGTATTACAAGTACAAACCCCAGGCTGTTCTAGAAACCCCACTTACAAACTATACTGGGACCATGCTATTATAACGTACAAGACAAAAGAAGGAAAGCAACTATCTATCTGATTGACAAAGCAGTGCCCAATATGAGCAATGTCCAGAAAACCTATGAGAAAAGGATCAGGAAGTTAAAGAAATGTGGAACATGGAACAAGTAATGACCATCCAAATCACCATGTCAAAATCACCAGTATGGTGCCAAAACCTCTATAAGAACCAAGAACCACTTACATGGTTCTTGGTTATAAATTTCATGTAACCAAGAACCACTTACATGGTTCTTGGTTACATGAAACTACAGAAAGCCATGATCCTGAAAACTTGCAGGATAGTCAGGAAACTGGCAAGAGTAATAATTACTAACTGGACACAATCACTGAAAACACGGACTTGGTAAAAGAACCAGTTCAGGAGTGGAAAAAATCATATAAAGAGAAAAAAATAATAATTAGCATCAGAATTAGTTGAGGCATATGATGCAAGAAAGCACGCTTATACAGCAACAGCCAAAAAAAAAAAAAAAAAAAACCCTTCCCATTTCACGTATCAGGTCACTCCAAATGTTTGTCTAGTTCAGCCTTAAATTTATTTAAGCTATCAACTTCCACAACAACAGATGGAAGTCTGTTCCAGCAATCAACTACCTACTGGCTAAAGGCAAATTTCCGCACATCTCTTCTACAAGTGTCTTTCTTCAATTTGAATCTATGCTCCCCTCAGATTCTTAATCTGAGCAAGCAGAGGTATCCCACCAGAATTGAGCCTACTCAAACCATTCAGGGCCATATACACCTAGATCAGGTCACCTCACAGGTGTCTAGTCTCAAAATGCTGCAACTTTCAGAAATTAAGCCTTTCTTTGTAAGCGCACCCTTTTGTTAATCTCACCAACCTTGTTGCCCTTCTCCGTACTTGTTCTAGCAACTCTACATCCTTCCTAAAATGAGGGCTCAAGACTGTATATAGTACTAAAGGTGTGGCCTGATCATTGCCTTATACCAAGGGATAATCACCACCTTGTTTCTGCTAACAAAATTCCTATATATCATTGAAAAAAATTCATGACCCGCTCTGGTAGCCCATCTCCACTGTTCAGAGAACTTCATATCTGAATCCACAATTACCCCCAGGTCCTTTTCATTCTCCACCTCCTTGAGTGTAGTACCACACATTTGGTATATTTCTCTTGGGCTACTGCTACCCATATGATGTACTTTGCATTTGTCAATGGTAAACTTCAGTTGCCACTTCTCAGCCCATCTGGCTAACTTTTTTAGATCATCTTGCAGTAGCATACAGTCTTTACTGTCATTAACAACCTTGCTAACCTTTGTATCATCTGCAAACTTGGACATTAAGCCTGATATACCTTCATCGATATCACTGATGAATACACAAAACAACAATGGGCCGAACACCGAATCCTGTAGGATTCTGCTAATAACATTAGTCCACGTAGAGCAGTGTCCATTTTTTACCACTCTCTGCCGTCTCCCACTCAACCATCCATTTATCCATTCCAGTAACTTGCCCTTAATGCCATACTCTCCAACTTGTACAGCAGTCTTCCATGTGCAACAGTATCAAAACATTTACTGAAATCCAAGTTTTTTTTTTTTTTTTTGGTTTTTTTTTAGGAGCATTAGCAACTAAGGCCATATTGCTCCGGAATATGCAGTGGTCATTCCCTGACCTTTCCGCATCCTCCATATTTGGTGGTGACGGGCTCGAACCCCGGTCTAATCAAGAAGCGTGTGGTACGCACTGCTGCTCCTTCCCACCTGTCTACGGAGGCGCCTGAAATCCAAGTATATGATATCATAATTATTTTTTGCATCCAGTTCCTTTGTGACCACATAGTAGTATCCGATCAAATTGGTGAGACAAGACTTCCCCTTAACAAACCCATGCTGTTTCTGAACTATTACTGTTCTCTTGTCTAGGTGATCATGTATAACCTCTTTAACAAATGACTCCATTATTTTCCCCGGAACAGAAGTTAAACTAACAGTTCTATAATTATTTGCGTCACCCTTTGAATCCCCTTTGTGAATTGGCGAAACATTTGCACATCTCCAATTCATGGGGACCTCTCCTGGCTCTAAAGATGCTCTCATAATTATGGCTAACGGTTTAATTACTTCCCATGTTGCCGCATTCATTATAAGTGGATAGATTACATCTGCCCCAGTTTCCCTTTTTTAAGTTTAACTTCAATAATTTCTGCTCCACTTTGCTCTCAGTTATTACAAAATAACTTAGCTCCTTGTTAGAGTTCGATAAATGTCTGGCATTCCCCTCCTTGAATGTAGATGCAAAATACTCATTCAGTTTATCAGCTACTTCAGCAGGATCATCAATAGCCGAACCATCTATGTTAAGTGGACCAATCTGATTCATTCCCTTCCTTCTAGAGTTTACATAAGTGAACAACTCTTTGCTGTTTTTCTTTGCGTCCTTTGCCAAAGATTTCTTGTAATCTGCCTTCGCCTGCCTAACCTCCTTTGTGAATTGATTACAGACTAGGTTATATCAGTCGTACACTTCTGTGTCATCTGATAATTTATATGCATCTCATGCATTTTTCTTTTCCGCCATGAGTCTCATTAATTCATCTGACATCCATTTAGGCCTCAAACTTGGAACCGTATTGCTTAGTTGGTAGGAAAAGCCTAGTAACCTCGAAGATTAAGTCTCCAAAGGCTTCCCATTTAGAATTCACCATTGGTAACATCATCAGTTGATCTCACTGTATAGAATTTAAAAACTCTCTGAGACCACTGTAGTCATCTTTACAAAAACAAAAGTCCTAACCCTTTACCCTTAATGGTAGTTACATCTTTAAGTAAATCCCACATCAGTAAATGGTGATCACTATCACCTAGTATTTCCTATATGTTATTATTTATTGGTTTTTAGGAGCATTAGCAACTAAGGCCATATTGCTCTGGGGATATGCGGTGGTCATTCCCTGACCTTTCCGAATCCTCTGTATTTGGTGGACGTGGGCTCAAACCCCAGTCTAATCAAGAAACTGTCACTCCTGTCCACCTGGCTACAAAGGCGCCTGTTTCCTATACCTGCAAATTCTTAATGCATGAATAATCACTGCTGAAAATCGGATCAAGAGTATTACTCCCTCTGGTTGCCCCTCAAACACGTTGCTGTAGAACACAATTCTCCAATAAATCCACAAAAGTCTTGCTAGCATGCGAGTGACCAATCCACAAGTTCCAGTTAAAATTCGCCATTGCAAGACATTCTGATTTACTGGCCCATTCTATTTTTCTGCACAACTGTTCATTGTACTTATCAGAGTGATTACGACTATAATATACTCCTACTCTCATTTTCCCTTTCCCAGTGTTTATGTCACACCAAACAGACTCAACATTGCACTGTCCACCCGTGTCAACTGGATGCACTTCCTTAGAATTTATGTGTTTCTTAACTAACAGCATAACCCTTCCTCCCTTCGTACCTTGTCTGTCCTTTCTGTACACATTGTACTCCCCAATTTCCAATTCGCATTGGTGTCACACAGATATGTTTATATCTGTGTGACACCAATTCTCTGATATCCCAACAATATCTGCCTGGGATGTCTTGATCAGCACTTCAAATTCATCAAATTTATTTATTATACTTCTAGCATTAGTGTACATTCAAGTATACATGCATTTATTCTTACTCTAAGTTACCCTAACACAGCCCATGTATTTACTTGTTCCATGATGACTCCCAGAAGCCCTGAATTCCTGAGCAACTTGCTCTCTCGGCTGCTGCTCTTTACAATAGAAGCAGTGCAAGAATCACTTTCGCCTCTGCCTGGGGCTACTGTTAATCTTTTAGTCTGTGAATCCCCCCAGACTTGCAGTTTTCCGACCCACCTAACGCTGCGATAGCATCAAATATTCTTGCACCCTTTCTATTTAAGTGTATGCCATCCCTGTAGAAGCAGTCTTTCCTGTTAACAAGTACAGACCAGGCTGAAAAAATTCTACCCCTTAAGCCTTTCACAATCTCTCCAGGGCTGTAATGATTGACAAGGCTCTCATCATACACTCCCTCCTATCGTACCTGGGCAGAATTGCAGACACTTTCAAATTTAACCCTAACTCGCAACTTTTTTTCAGTATTGACCTCTACTTGATAAGTAAATCTGCAGATCTCTTACTCTTAATAATAATAACAATAAGGGGGACGATTAGCTGAGTGGTTATAGTGCACCACCAATATCATGGACCTAGGAACAAATCCCACTGTGTATGAAAAAAATTGCTAGGAGGAAAAAAAACACAAAAGTTGCTTCATTGGACCTACTTCCTCCAAGGTCAACGTAATGGCTGGGACAGAGAGTGGCACCATCTGGTGTCACTGTCAATAATGAACACCCAGTACAGGATACAAATGGTAATAGTATTCACCATATAGAACAAAGTAGCCGCAGTCTTTGGCTACACTGATAAAAAAAAAAGAAAAAAAAAAGTAGATAAGAAAATACAAACTACATGCTTCCCTCCTCACATAGGTAACTATCTGGCTGACCTTTGACTTTATTCAAAATGTCAGCCTCTACTACTTGCAAGGACAACTTGCTTCAGCAATCAATGACTCGCTGGCTAAAAGAACTTCCTACAATCTAATCTAAACCTCAACTCTTGTAACTTGAATTGATGAACCCTAGTGAAAATTCCCCCTTCATTCATTTTGCTAATCCCTCTCAGAGACCTTGCTTCTATCAGGTCACCTCTTAGGTTCCTGGTTGTCAAGCTCTGTAGACCACATAATTGGAGTCTTTCCTCATATGGTCACCCATCTGCCGATTTCACCATTTGAGTTGCTCAATCTTTGGACACCTTCAAGAGGCTGAATGTCTTTTTCCAAATGTCTCCATACTTGAACACAGTATTCCAAATGTGGTCTTACAATTACCTTATACAGTAGGATTATGACCTCCCTATATGGATGTTATGTTAAACAGGATAACGATTATAATGTTTGACACAATATCTTTCCATGGGCTTTCCTAGCAGCCTGTTTACACTGTCAGAAAACTTCATATCAACTTCAGAATGCCCGTATTCTAACTCAGGGATCTCTTTTTTCCTCTGCTGTTTTTAATTCAACTCCACTATGTGTGTGTATACATATATATATATATATATATATATATATATATATATATATATTTTTTTTTTTTTTTTTTTTTTTCTTTTGGTTACTGTTCCCCAAATGCATTTTGATACATTAAACATTAGCTGCCACTTTTCTGCCCATTCCCGAAGCCAGTTCAGGTCATTCTGAACAAGCATTGCTTGGCACTAATCATTAATGACTCCACCTATCTTTATGTTATCTGCATATTTTGACATCATGCCTTCTATCCCTTCGTCAATGTAATTTATGAAAATGAGAAGCATCAGTGGCCCAAGAAATGATCTTTCAGGGACAACACTCCTGACATTACACCAATCACAAGAATATCCATTAATTACAACATTCTGCCTTCTGTCATGCAGCCAACCAGCAAACCATCTTAAAATCTTACCAGTAATCCGAATGTGTTCAAGCTTATACAATAACCTTTTATCAGTGGCCAAGTCAAAACCTTAAAAATAAACTATGTCAAAATTGTTCCCTAAATACATCTCCTTAATAACATTAGCATTAGCATTAGTAGAGGCATTTGATGCAAGAAAGCAAGCTTATGCAGCATCAGCCAAAAAAAAAAAAAAAAAAAAACACTTCCACTTCACTCCTCTGTTCGTTCAAAATACGTGTCCAGCTGAGCCTTAAACTTATTTAGGCTATCAACTTCCACGACAACGGATGGAAGTCTGTTCCACCAACCAACAATTCGCTGGCTAAAGGCAAATTTCCGCACGTCTATCCTACATCTGTCTTTCATCAATTTGAATTTATGCCCTCTCAGGTGATTATTCTGAGCTAGAGGAAGAATCCCATCCCCATTGAGCATGCTCAAACCATTCAAGGCTTTATACACCTCTATCAGATCACCTCGCCAGTGCCTAGTCTCCAGACACTGTAATTTGCAAAACTTAAGCCTTTCTTCGTAAGAGCACCCCTTTGTTCCATTCACTAATCTTGTTGCCCTTCTCTGTACTCGTTCCAGCAGCTCCACATCCTTCTTGAAATGAGGCCTCCAGACCTGTATACAGTACTCTAGGTGTGGCCTGACCATTGCCTTATACAAGGGAATAATCACCTCCTTATCCCTGCTAGTAAAATTCCTATATATCATTGACAATACACCACGAGCTACTCTTGCAGCCCGTCTGCACTGCTCAGAGAACTTCATATCTGCCTGCACAACCACCCCCAGGTCCCTTTCATTCTCTACCACTGTCAGTGTAGTACCACAGAGTTGATATGTTGCTCTGGGGTTGCTGTTTCCCATGTGTACTCCTTTACATTTGTCTATGTTAAACTTCATTTGCCACCTCTCAGCCCATCTGCTCAACCTTTCCAGATCCTGTTGCAGCAGCATAGTATCAGTAGTGTCCTTGACAACCCTGCCTACCTTTGTATCGTCTGCAAACTTCGACATTAAACTTGATATACCATCATCAATATCATTTATGAATACAGAAAACAATAATGGACCCAACACTGAGCCCTGAGGGACTCCACTAATAACATTAGTCCATGATGAGCAGTGTCCATTGATTACCACTCTCTGTCTTCTCCCCCTCAGCCACCCGTTTATCCACAGCAGCAATTTGCCTCCAATCTCACACTGCTCCAATTTGTGCAGCAGTCTTCCATGTGCAACAGTATCAAAAGCCTTTCTAAGATCCAAGTATATAATATCAAAATTATTCCCTGCATCCAGTTCCTTTGTGACTGCATCATAGTATCCAATCAAGTTGGTCAGGCAAGACTTCCCCTTAACAAAACCATGCTGTGTCCGAGCTATAACTGAAGTCTTGTCTAAATGATCCTGCAGTGCTTCTTTAACTAGTGCCTCCATTAATTTTCCTGGAACAGAAGTTAAACTCAGAGGTCAATAATTGCTTGTGTCAGCCTTTGATCCTCCTTTGTGAATTGGGGTCACATTTGCACATCTCCAGTCTGCGGGTACCTCCCCTGAGTCCAAGGAAGCTCTCATAATTATGGCTAAGGGTTTGCTTACTTCCTCCGCTGCCTCCTTTAATATAACTGGATAGATCCCATCCACCCCAGGTGCCTTTCTTGTGTTTATCTTCAACAGTTTCTCCTCCACTTTACTCTCAGTTATTACAAGATTCTCTAGCTTACTGCTAGAGTTGAAAACACCCCTGGCTTTCCCCCGCTAAATAACTCCTCATGTGTGAATATCGATGCAAAATATTCATTTAGTTTGTTAGCTACCTGAGCAGGATCATCAACAGTTGACACATCGATATCAAGTGGACCAATCTGATTCATTCCCTTCCTTCTAGAGTTTGCATAAGTAAAGAACTCTTTGCTGTTTTTCTTTGCATCCGTTGCCAAAGATTTCTCGTACTCTGCCTTCGCCTGTCTAACCTGATTACAGATCAACTTGTATCTATCATAGGCTTCTGTGTCATGTGTTAATTTGTATGTATCCCATGCATGTTTCTTCTCTGCCATATGCCTCATCAGTTCATCTGACATCCATTTAGGCCTAAACCTTGAACAATATTTCTTAGTTGGTATGTAAAGCCTAGTAGCTTCCAAAATAAGTTTTTTGAATGCTTCCCATTTTGCATTTGCTGTTGGTAACATCATCAGTTGGTCCCACTGTATAGAATTTAAATACTGTCTCAGTCCATCGTAGTCGCCTTTACGAAAGCAATAACCCTTCCCTTTACCCCTAATGGTAGTTAACTCTTTGAGTAAATCCCACTTCAGCACACTGTGATCACTGCCACCTAGTGGTTCATTTATCTGCAGATTCTTAATGCATGAAGAATCACTGCTGATAATCAAATCAAGAGTATTCCTCCCTCTAGTTGCCTCCCGAACATGCTGATGTAGAAAACAATCATCCAATAAATCCACAAAAGCCTTGCTAGGTGTGTGAGTGACCAGCCCCCAAACTCCAGTCAATATCTGGGAAATTAAAATCTCCCATTATAAGACTCTTTGATTTACTGGCCCACTCTATTTCCCTGTACAGTTCCTTATTATACTCATCAGAGTCATTAGGCCTATAGCACACTCCTACTCTCAATTTTGATCTCCCAATGCTTATGTCACACCAAACTGACTCGACACTGCACTGTCCAGCGATGTCCACTGGCTTCACTTCCTTGGGTTTTATGTATTTCTTAACTAATAGCATAACCCCTCCTCCCTTCCTATCCAGTCTATCTTTTCTGTAGACGTTGTACTCCCCAAAATCTAGTTCTGGATTCCTTATATCTGTGTGACACCAAGTCTCTGATATCCCAACAATATCTGCCTTTGATGTTTTGAGCAATACCTCAAATTCATCAAATTTATTTACTAAACTCCTATCATTGGTGTACACGCAAGTATACATGCACCTATTTCTATTCTTAGCTACCCTAACACAACCCATGTATTTACTTGTACCGCAATGACTCCCAGCAGTCTCTGAAATATCCTGAATCTTGTTTTTCAGGCTTCTGCTCATTCCAATAGAAGCAGTGCAAGAATCTCTTTCACCTCTGCCAGTGTCTACTGTTAATCTATTCGTCTTTGTATCCCCCCCCAAGCTAGCAGTTTTCCAACCCACCTAACACTGCCTTGATAGCATCAGCAAATATTCTTGCACCCTTTCTATTTAAGTGTATCCCATCCCTGTAGAAGCAGTCTTTCCTGTTAACAAGTACAGACCAGGCTGAAAAAAATTCTACCCCTTGAGCCTTGCACAATGTTTCTAGGGCCGAATTAATCGACAAGGCTCTCATCATATACTCCCTCCTATCGTGTCTGGGCAGAATTGCAGACACTTTCAAATTCAACCCTATTTCACGGCTTTTTTATCAACAGTGACCTGTATTTGTTAAGCAATTCTGCCGGTCTCCTACTCTTGATATCATTAGTGCCAATGTGTACAACTCTATCACCTTTTGTGCCCTTAAAAGATGATATCTGCTCTACAACGTCATCAACCTTTGCCCCTGGCAGACACACCCTGGTCCTGTTCCACCTATCCTTTTTACAAAGCATGTTCCCCGTTTCCCTGACAATAGAGTCACCAACAACTACTAGTTCCTTTGGGACCAGCGCATTCTACCTTGGGGGTTGCCGCTGTGTTTCACGATGACCAAGTGCAAGCTCTGGCGTTGATGTGGGCAGCTGAGAGATTGATGGGCCCCTCAATTTAGTTCCTTCGAGGGCATCCACCCTGTCCTTCAAGCTCTCATATAGGCCCATAAGAACGATGAGTTGTTGCCTGATTTTGATACACTCCTTGCATCGCGCACACACACAGACATCCCCCATGGCAATATCATGTCCCGTACCTGAATGCTCCACAAACATCATGCAAGCTGTGCATTTTAGAAGGCTGTGATTCAGAAGGCAACTGCCCCCTCAGTTCTCCTCTGAGCCACAGCACTTCCATTAGCTTGAGCCTTTTGTTTTGCTGATAACTGAGATGTAAAAGCTAAAGCTAAACATGTCGACCTCCATAGATGGATAAAAATGAGAAGTAGAAATAATGATCATTCAGCATCCAGTGTAGCATAGCATAAAGTTAATTGCTTTCAGGCCTTAGACAGAGTGATAAGTTTGAAAAGTCAGAAACAGTCTTCCGCAGATGAGAGTTGAACTAATGGCCCTATCTTCCATATTGCACAACTGAAGGGCAAGCCCAATGGATTCAATGCCTTGCCATGTGATGACTGCCCTTATCCTGGAGAAAGGTAGGCCTATCCATTACTACCTCTAGATAGGTATCCCATGATTTCTGTCAACTCAGTGTATAGAGGAACGAAGCTGGAGACAGAAATAACAATGTACAGGATGAAACTACACAGCAAGTGGTTGGAAAGGGTCTCAGCTGTTCAGTTCACCCACAGTGAATAGCAGACCATGGACTTCAACAAAGAATGTGATGGCTATTGCAATCTTCAAAAAAAAGTCAAGCAGGATGTGAGCAACCATGTGCAAAGAAGAAAGAACTGGGACACAATTTACCAGCACTGTTGGAGAAATAACAAGTAGAAGAAAAACGAGATTGAGCAGCAGCTGAAGTGGAAATAGAGGTCATGATATCCAGAACAGAAAAAGTGGAAGGAAGCCCTGGCAGAATTCAAGGGAATGGACTCCAAAACTTACACAGCATCAGCCAAAAAAAAAAAAAAAAAACCTTACCATTTCACCCATCAATCTGATCCAAAATTTTGTCCAGTTCTTTCTTGAATTTATTTAAGCTATCAACTTCCATAACGACAGATGGAAGTTTGTAGCAGGAATCAACAAATAGAAAATACAGATATCCTGTGGACCATGTTTGGCAAAGAAAAGAAATAAAAGAAGGGAAGGCAAAAATGAAGTAAGATGACATTAACTGTGAGACTCAGTCTTGTTATTGTGACATACAGTAGGCAGATTGTTAGGTTACTACCTCTCATAATGTTAAATGACAGCCTCCATGATAGCATGTATGTCGATTGCAGCATTACGATTGATGGCACCAAATACAGCTATATGGAGGGCCTCTAACCACGAGAGATGGTGAGAATTATTAGTGCAATATATTATTTCAATGCTGCAAGAGGGATTATATTTGAAATAACACTCACACCAGTAATGCTGAGAGAGAGAGAGATGACTGAATTATCAAAACCAGCATGCTGAATAGCCCTCTCATGTCATTAATACGATCATACAATCTACATTCACTTTGATCAACATTACACATACAACAATCCGGGTAAGTAATCCGATATACAACCTTCACAATATGCAAAAGTGAAATAGATAAGTTTAACTCTGGATAAAACCAATTGAAATTTGCTGCTAGGGGGTTGCAAGCCATCAACAGCATATTGGCATAGCACATTGGCAAGGTGTGTGGACACACCCATTTAGTGGGAAAGATAGGCAGTGGCAACCAGATCATTACCCTGATTAACATGACAAACAGACTCATTGTCAACTATCTAGAGTCAGTCCAGAACATGACCAGACATGATCGGGGGGAACCACATTTAGATTAGTCAGTCCTGATTTTGGTGTTGATTACCTGGTCTTGGATGGCGAGCATAATCCTTCAATCTCAGGGAAGAGCATTCTGCTCGTGAGTCATGCATTGGAAGCAGTTTTATCTATGTGATCTTGATGGGGATCATTGTAGTGTCTGCCGTGGAGTGTCTTCTCTGCCAATCTTTCTACAAGATGCGCAGGGAAGATAGACAAGCGGTATACCCCACTCAACCTAAGTGAGGAGGGGACTCCTCGCTTAGGTTGAGTGGGGGATCTGCAGTTGCAGTAGTTGCAAGGAAGTTATGGCCTGCCTGACCAAAAAGTACCATCAGAGACTCAGAAGCCTGCTGACTAATCTGAATGTGGTTCCCCTGATCATGTCTGGTCATGTTCTGGACTGACTCCAGACAGCTGACAATGAGTCTGTTTGTCATGTTAATCAGTGTAATGATCTGGTTGCCACTGCCTATCTTTCCCACTAAATGGTGTGTCCCATTTAACCCCATTCCAACCTAACCTAAGCGAGGAGGGGACTCCTCGCTTAGGTTGAATGGGATATACTGCTTGTCTATCTTCCTTATGGCCTGGTGGAGTATTGCTATGTGTTTCTGAAAGTAATCCTTTAGGTTAGCAATCACTGTTTTCTGTTGCTCGATGAAAGCTATCAGGCTCCTTCCTCCTTCTTTCCGAGCAACTGTCAGTTTCTCCACGGCAGACTTTGGGTGGTGTTCGCAGTCTTGGTCAACATTGTCCTTCTCTTTCCCATGATATCCTCAAGCTTGGTGTTAGTCCAATCTATGACTGCGAAGGAGTACGTTAGCACTGGGATTGCATAGGTGTTTATGGCTTTAAATGTATTCCCTACGTTCAGCTTTGCTTTCAGCAGGCTTCTGAGTCTCTTGATAGTACTTTTTGGTCAGGCAGGCCATAACTTCCTTGCAACTACTGCAACTGCAGAGCCTGCATCATCCCCAAATATTTGTAGGCCTTTCCCTCGGCCATGGATTCAATCTCTTTACCAGTCTGCAGCTGGTAGTTTCGGTTGACTAATTTTCCCTGGTGCAATCAGTGGGCCTTGTATTTGTCTAGACTAAATTCCATCCTAATATCATTGCTGAATTCTTTGGTGATCCAAGTAATTGCTTGATTTGCTTCTCGGTTCCAGCATACACCCACCTGATCTACATTGATGATGTCATCAATGTAGATCAGGTGGGTGAGCGTGTACAGGTTCTTCCTTCCTTCTTTAAGGTTATATCCATACTTGCTGCTGTTAAGCATGGTGGGTAGTGGGTTAAGTGGTAGACAGAACCACAGTGGGCTCAGGGCATCACCCTGAGAGATTCCTCTCCTGATTGGGATTAGCTTAGCTTGGTTGCAATGTTCTTGACCTGGTGGTACTCCATTTTGCCATCATTTCTCCTAGAAAGTTTGTCACCATCAGATTGACTCTGTAGATGTTCAGCACCTCTATTGGCCAGCTAAGAGGCACTGAGTCAAAAGCTTTGCAGTAATCAATCTAGGCTGTGTATATTTTGGGTGCTTCTTGAAGGATTGCTCCATAACCACGGATTCTATGATTTAATTGCTGTTTGCATCCTTTCTGCTGTTAGGCCATTATGTTCTGGCTTTCCAAGTGGTCTGATATCTTCCTGGATATGCAGCTGGTCAGGATCTTGTACATTAAAGAAGCACTGCAGGATCATCTAGACAAGAATTCAGTTATAGCTCAGACGCAGCATGGTTTTGTTAAGGGCAGGTCTTGCCTGACCAATTTGATTGGATACTATGATGTAGTCACAAAAGAACTGGATGCAGGGAATAACTTTGATATTATATATTTGGATCTTAGAAAGGCTTTTGATACTGTTGCACATGGAAGACTGCTGCACAAATTGGAGCAGTGTGGCATTGGAGGCAAATTGCTGCTATGGATAAGGGGATGGTTGAGTGGCAGAAGACAGAGAGTGGTAATCAATGGACACTGCTCAACGTGGACTAATGTTATTAGTGGAGTTCCTCAAGGTTCAGTGTTGGGTCCGTTGTTGTTTTCGGTGTTTATGAATGATATTGATGATGGGATATCAAGTTTAATGTCCAAGTTTGCAGATGATACAAAGGTTGGCAGGGTCGTTAAGGACAATACTGATGCTATGCTGCTGCAACAGGATCTGGAAAGGTTGAACAGATGGGCTGAGAGGTGGCAAATGAGGTTTAACATCGACAAATGTAAAGTGCTGCATATGGGAAACAGTAACCCCAGAGCAACGTATCAACTCTGCGGTACTACACTGACAGTGGTGGAGAATGAAAAGGACCTGGGGGTAATTGTGCAGGCAGATATGAAGTTCTCTGAGCAGTGCAGACGAGCTGCAAGAGTAGCGCATGGTGTCTTGTCAATGATATACAGGAATTTTTCTAGCAGGGATAAGGAGGTGATTATTCCCTTGTATAAGGCAATGGTAAGGCCACATCTTGAGTACTGTATACAGGTCTGGAGGCCTCATTTCAAGAAGGATGTAGAGCTGCTGGAACGGGTACAGAGAAGGGCAACAAGATTAGTAAATGGAACAAAGGGTTGCTCTTACGAAGAAAGGCTTAAGTTTTGCAAATTACAGAGTCTGGAGACTAGGCACCGGCGAGGTGATCTGATAGAGGTGTATAAGGCTTTGAATGGTTTGAGCATGCTCAATGCCAATGGGATTCTTCATCTTTCTCAGAATAATCACCTCAGAGGGCATAAATTCAAATTGAGGAAGGACGGATGTCGGATAGATGTGCGGAAATTTGCCTTTGGCCAGCGGGTGGTTGGTTGGTGGAACCGACTTCCATCACTTGTTGTTGAAGTTGATAGCCTAAACAAATTTAAAGCTCAACTGGACAGGTATTTCGAACGAACGGAGGGGTGAAATGGGAGTGGGTGTTTTTTTTTTTTTTTTTTTTTTGGCTGATGCTGAATAAGCTTGCTTTCTTGCATCATATGCCTCTGCTAATGCTAATGCTAATGCTAATGCTAATTGTTGAGATGCAGATGATTGGCCTGTAATTCTCCAAGTTTCTTGTATCTTCATCTTTAGGCTTCAGATATGTGATTCCTTGAGGCACCCAGAGACAATCCCGTAGGAATTGTATCTGGTTGCCTTATAATTAAGGAGAACTGCTGTAAAATGCATTCTACTTTTCGTACCCCCCCTCCCCCTTTTACCGTATCCCTTATGCTAAAAGAGGTGTTTTTGTTTCCTTGTGTATTCCAATGAAAACATTACTAAGAAACACACAGGACAAACTTGACTACCAGCTCGTGTTAGCGATAAGAGTCCAAAATTCAGGAAGGCCGAGGCTTCACACGTCTGAATATTGTATCAACCCCCCCTTTTTACTGTTGTCGCTACGCAAGATAAGCAGTCGTTAGGGTGAAGGTAGTTTACCAGTATTATCACATTGAGTATTATCACAACGCCCTGGTCGAAGCTGTAGTCCCTATTCCCTTCCGTTGAATAGGGTTACCGAGGGCCGAGACCATTGTCCTAATATAAAAAACCCACTAGCCAGTCACATGAGTATACTGGGGTTATGACAGAACAAGTGACTAAGGAAGGAAAACGTCCCGCTATACAGACGTGTTGTCCAGAGGAGCCCGAACATAATAATAATAGTAAGAAGTATAACCCCCCTCCAGTATAACACTGGTGCCAATTGTGTCCAGGATTAAATATTTTGTGGGATGAAAAACTGTCTACAAAGAAGAAGAAGTCGCAAATAGAAAGAATCTAAAGGGATTACTGATAAGTAGTAAGATTGCTGATTTCGTGCATTAAGAGAATAGGTAGGAGGCATTACTCCTTTGCAACAACACAGGACATCTACACTAATTAATAAATTATTGCTATTCTTATAATTAGATTTAATAAACAAATGACTACATGCTATAACACACTCTTGTTCTAAATAAGTGATTACTAACATCATAATTTTGTTTCAGCAACAGGTAAGTCACATTATTTTGGAAGACAGGGGCCCAAAATTAGCAATTAAATTTCCCAATTCCTAGTAAATTAAAAAAATGGAGGATCAGATGCCTCAAACGACACGAACATCATCCCCCCCCTACCTCAAACACAACAGCCACCACCCACCCCAGAACCAGACAGACCGCATTCAGCGAATATTGCGGGATTTTTAAGTCTTGTGCCATTATTCTTTGGCAAAAATGATGAAGGCCCTTCAGTCCAACTGTTTTTCGAAACTTTGGAGAGTGTTGGAGAATTAGCACTCTGGGGACACAGAGAACTTTTGGCAGTCTCGAAATCTAAACTTCGCGCTTCGGCAGCGGACTTTTTAGCCCAATCCTTTGAATTACGCGGGGAAAAGAATTACAACATATTTAAGAATGCTTTTTTGGCGCAGTTCGAAAAAAGGGAACCAATTATCACCTCCCTTCAGCAGTTCGCCAGTGCTGTGCAAGCACCTTCGGAAACCATTGCGAGTTATAGCGCGCGCGTGAGGAATTTGGCAAGGGCAGCTTTCAAATTTCAGGGAGAGACACCTGAAGTATTAAACATTTCAGACCAGGCAATGCTGGCCCAATTCCTTAGGGGCATATCGGGAAAAATTAGAAAAATGGTGCTCACACACAATCCTTTAACTTTTTCACAGGCAATTGAGATTTCGAAGAGAGAGGAAATTAATGACCAGCTTACTCACACAAAAACTGTCCCTTTACATGTTATAAATAGTCCTGTAAGGGACGAGAGTGAACGGGTGCGACAGGAAAACAATCCCAAACACATTCTTGAACCCATTCAAGATCAAATACGCGACTTACAACAATCGTTAAGTTCATTATCAGTAAATCACGCAACAATCAACAATTTAGAGACACAGATAGCTGCCCTGAGTCAGCAGATGCAAACTATGAAGGTGGGAAAATTTCCCCCTCCCCACGGTCAGGCACCACTAGGCGGTACATACCTACACTCGGACAGCGCATTAGATCCGCTCACCGACGCTAACGCGACCTTCAGACCAGAGGTCGTTGACCGTCCAGAAAGACGCTTCATTGCGCCGTACTACGGTACACAGCAGACAGCCAGAAATACAGTAAACAATCGCGAACGAAGGGAAAGACGCATTTTCGGCGGCCGTCCGAGCTTCTATCAACCCACTCAACTTTTCCGCAGCCGCCCGTGCACGAATTACGAAACTGACATGTACACTGCATCTCCAAAAGTTAGGACGTCCTATGCTAATAATCAATATTGTAATTTTAATGAAAATCGAGATCAAGTCGCCAATAGAATGCATTATGATGATCAAAATAGGGGTAATATAGACTCTGACTCTAGGACAAGGAGAGGGACATATAGGAATGAGTATATTCAGGGGCAAATTCGGCCAAAAACATTTCAGGGCAGACAAAATAATTATACAAATACTGGAAGATACAGGCGAGATAGAGATAGGAATTTATGACTAAAAAGCGGTTCTACACTTAATAGGAAGGATTCGCAATGTAATAAAACCCTTTTGCTAACCCCTAACTTTAGTAAAGTTAGTAAGCCAGAAGTCAGGGACATCAGAACACAACATGGCATTTTCATTCTGGAGGATAATACTAAATTACCTGTGGTATTGGGTTCTGTACAAATCATTAAAACTAGATTTCTTTTAGACACAGGTGCTGCCGTTACTTTAATGAGTGCAGATTTATTTAATAAAATTAAAAATGATACATCGTTAGATTTCAGACCTCCAGAATTAACTGTAACCGGAGTTTCGGGAAATATTGTGCCAATACACACTACAGTAACTGCTAATATTAAATTAGATAATGCAACTTTTAGGGAGAAAGTTCTGGTTACTTCAAAAAATTTTAGTGGCAAATATGATATCATCCTCGGTTTGAACATATTAAGGAAGTTTTCATTCAGCCTAGACTTAGGTAAAGGGATCATACGATCAGTTCCATTAGGGATTTGCCTGAGGGAAGAGGATATTCGGCAACAATTGGTGAATTCCACACCTACAGTTGCGACATGTAAGCTTAGCAACCTACAGTAACTTACATGTAAACAGCACATGTTTACATGTAAGCTTAGCAACCTACAGTTGCTAAGCTTACATGTAAACATGTGCTCCCAGCAAGCACAGAACGGGTGGTAACAGTATCTTGTGACCAGCTTGCTACTCCTCCCAAACAACTAGTATTAGCAGGGCCAAATTCGAACTTAAGCCGGGATGATTTAGCAGTGAAATATTCGATAGACCAGGTAGACGAAAGTGGGAAAATATCTGTGCTAGTCGCCAATTTAACAGCGGAACCGCTGCATCTTCCAAAAGGCATGGGTATTGCGTGTCTGGAGCACCTGAATCCTCAATCAATTAACCCTAAGAGCCAGGAAATAGGCAAAAGGGAAGTTTCTCCAGTGACCATAGAGGACTTTAAGCTTGATCACCTGACTGCCGATCAAAGACACCAATTATCAGACCTGTTACGCAAATACTGGGATGTGTTCGCCAAATCACCAGCCCAACTTGGAAACTCAAAAGTTATCCAACACAGAATTAAATTGACAGACAACATTCCTGTAAGACAGAATGCTTATAGAACCCCCTTTTTACTAAAGGATGAGATTCGCAACCAGGTCCAAGAACTCCTGGATTCAAACATCATTGAACCCAGCTGCTCTCCGTACGCCGCGCCCATCGTTCTGGTGAAGAAGCGAGGTGGGGGATACAGGTTATGTATTGATTTCAGGAAACTTAACGCCAAGACGATCCCCGACTCGTACCCTATCCCTTGCATGAGTGAGATACTTGAACTTCTAGGAGGTGCGCGCTAATTCAGCTCTCTGGACCTCGAAGCCGGATTCCACCAGATTGAAGTGCACCCTGCGGACCGCCACAAGACAGCTTTTACTACAGAGGAATCGTTGCTACAATACCGACGCATGCCTTTTGGGCTAAAAAACGCGCCATCTAGTTTCGTGAGAGCAATGGGGCTTGTCTTGGAAAATTTACAACGAGATTCCATTTTCGCTTACTTAGATGACATAATCATAGTGTCAAAAACCTGGTCCTCACACCTTTCGAAGCTTGAGAAAGTTTTCCAGCGCCTGAGAAAGTACGATCTGAAGCTGAAACCAAAGAAGTGCGAGTTCCTAAAACAGCAATTAAAATACTTAGGTCATCTCATTAATAAGGACGGTGTCCGTCCTGATCCAGCCAACGTGAATGCCGTTCGAGAGTGTCGAGAGCCAAGAACCATGAAGCAAGTGCGATCGTTTCTTGGGATGACAGGATTTTACAGAAAGTTTGTCCCAGAGTACGCAGAGATAGTCAGGCCGCTAACCCAACTTACAAAAAAGAACACCCCCTTTTCCTGAAACAGTGCCGCCCAAGAGGCCTTCGACAAGCTGAAGGTCGCTTTGACCACACCACCCCTATTAATTTACCCAGACTTTTCTAAACCGTTTTTTGTGTCCTCTGACGCATCTAATTATCAAAGACAATCAAAGACAGCCAATCGCTTACGCCTCCAGACTACTAAAGAAAGCAGAGACTATGTATAGTACCACAGAAAAGGAAGCTTTGGCAATAGTCTTTGCGGTATCGCAGTTCAGACCATTCTTAATAGCCTCCAGTTTTACACTAATAACAGACCACCAACCATTGAGCTATCTTCTTCACTTAAAGAATCTATCCCCGAGACTAGCTTGCTGGAGCATGCTTCTACAAGAATACAATTTCAAAATCGTATACAGGCCGGGTCGACTTCACTCAAATGCAGATTTCCTTTCAAGGCCAGTGTTAGAGGAAGAGGAAAGGAAAAAAGGGCTTAAGAAATCCAAAACTGCTGAATTAGTTGCTCCTATAGCAGCAAATCCCACCATAGAGTCACTGATCATGCCGCAACAACAAACCAGAACTTTGATTAGGAATCTCCAAAGAGAGGACCCTAATTTGCAGGGGTTAATTGAGCAATTAGAAGGAGCACAACAGGCAACAAGTAAAATCCCAGATTCCTTCTATCTGAGTGAGGACAGGATACTGTATCACTACACTTTACCTGACCATGGAGCTACTCGCTCAGAGCCCTGTGAACAGTTAGTAGTTCCAACCAGCTTGAAAGCAGAAGTGTTGAAGTCCTGTCATGACGGTTTTCTCAGCGGGGGCCACCTGGCCCTACACAAGACGTTAGAGAAGGTCAGAAAACATTTTTTCTGGCTAGGCCTTTTTGGCGACGTCAAGAATTAAGTGGAGTCTTGTCCATCGTGTATGGAGCGTAGAGGGTATAACCCTAAGGCAAAAGCAGCCCTGATGAGAGTTCCTAATGAGAACTCACCTTGGGTCTGAGTGTCCTTGGACATTTTGGGACCCCTTCCAATGACTTTGAAAGGACACAAATATTTACTGATGGCAATAGACAATTTTACCCGTTACGCAGAAGTAATCCCACTTCATACCCAGAAGGCTGAGGAAGTGGCCACAGCTTTCATAAACAATGTGATCTCGAGACATGGGATTCCTAAATACATCCTAACAGATCAGGGCACTAACTTCACGTCATCACTGTTACGACAGGTGTGTAAAAAGCTAGATAGTCATCAGCTTCATACGAGTTCCTTTCACCCCCAGGCCAATGCAAAGGTCGAACGCTTAAACCGCACCTTGGCAAACATCCTGTCTCATGTGGTGAACGAGTCTCAAACGGACTGGGATGTCATGGCCCCACTAGCAATCGCTGCATACCATGTGGCAACCCATAGTTCCACACAGGAATCGCCAAACTTTTTAATGTATGGCAGAGATTTGGTGTTGCCTTCTGACTTATGGCATTCCAAAGAGAGACATTCATATGCGTCTTTGGAAAACTATGCAGAACTATTGTGTGCACGCCTTCGCAGATCCTATGAAATCGTCTCTCAGCACCTGGAAGAAGAGGCAGTGCAGAGGCAAGAGGATTGTAGAGCATCTGTTGCAGTAGACAAAAACATCCGTGTAGGAAGCCTTGTTTACCCCTAAGATAAAACTGGGCACTACAAAGAAATTGGCGCGTTTGAGCACAGGTCCCTACCGCGTGATCAGTCAGCCATCATTAGTGAATTATGAAATACAGCACCTGTACAACCCAAAAGATAAACAAATTGTGCACGTGGACAGATTGACAAAGGTTATTGACAGGAAAGTGTTTCCCGAACTGAGAGTAGAGGAGTCAGAGGAATCAGAAGATAGCAATTCACCAGACCAAACAAGCACTACATCAGTGCCCAAAGAGACATGGATCTTTGACGAACCTTTTGTGGAGGATTGTGATCTTATCCCACCTATAATTCCCCGACCAACAAGGACCAAACCGACAAGCTTACCCATATCAATCCCATTGTCATCCCTCCCACAAAGAAATCAGGAGGGCCAACCAAGGACAGATCAGTTAGTAAGACCAGAAGGAGCTGTGCAAGCACCTACTCAGACCCACGGATATAATTTACGTAGTCGCGACCGTGTAACTCATGCCCCACCAGAGGAAATTGTGGTGTCCCAGTCGCAAGTAGAGGAACTAGTGCCAGAGACAGCTTCAGTGGAAAGAGCAGATACAGTGGTTGATACCTCCAGCAATGTAGCTGAAGCAGAAAGAGGTGTCACCCCAGATCAGAGTAACAACACTCAAGCAAACACAAGCCAAAGTGAGCCACCAGATAGGATAGAAAGAGCAGTTCAGTGGATATTGGGTCCACATCTTGCTGAGAGATACCTTCGACCAAGCGATGGCAGTAGTTCTGATCTGGCAGGTATTCTGAGAGATGCCTGGAGAGACTAAAGTGAGGATAGTGAAGTGTATCGATTTCAAGGAGAAACAAGCCATAATTACAGTTACTAGCAAAGTGAATACTTTGGCAAGACAGTTGTGTACACCGAACGACCAGTTTCAGAACCAGTACCAGTAAATTCAAAAAAAAAAATAAATAATAATAATAATAAGATTGGTGACAGAAAGTGGAAGCGGGAAAAAGGATTGAGAAGTGTAAATGGCACAGGTGGAAACACAGAAGAGAGAAGATATGAAAAAAAAAAAGAGAAAAAAAAAAATCTTTTTAGCATTCTTGTAAGGCATTCAATGTACAAAAGGTTCGATTCCGAATCTGTAGCTAATAGCTAAATCGGAGAAGGAGGAAGGGATATACACATGTATACACATCCCCTGCATAATGATACATGTGATGAAAGGAGCAGAGAATACTGAGAACTAGAAGGGCAGATGTGAAGAGAGTGCATGAGTTTTTTTTTTAAGGAGAAAGTGAGGAATGATTGGGGATTTAGTTAGCATTGCTGCTTAAACCTTGATATGATCATTGAGAAAGTTTCTTCTTTATTTCACCTATCACTTTGCTAGCACAAAATATATTTGTGTATATACATATCATGCATACCAATGTGAAGATAATATTATTCAAAATTAAATAGGAGGGAGAAAGGAGGCATTTAGTCTAGGATATACCCGGGATCCCCTAGTTACTTTTGTTTTCTCTCTCTCTCAGTGTATGCCAAAAGAATTTTTTTTTCTCTATCGGTCAAGGGAGAAGATTCAAAAAAAAAAAAATCTAGAGGAAAATAATATTTGGCTTCTTTTTGGAAAAAAAGGATAAGGCAATTGGCCTGGGGACGGCTGGTTCCTCCCAGTCGCTGCTTGTCTTTGTTTTTTTTTTTCTCTCAGAAAAAAAAAAAAATTCTTTTTTTGATACGTAGGTGAGGTTAATTGAACCTAATTTTCAAAACTTTGCAAATTGAGAAAGGAACAAAAGGGATCAGGAAAGTGATAGTTGTAAGAGATAAAGGGTCAAATGAGTGAGTGAGAGGTATAAATGAGATGAGTTACCCCCCCCCTTAATGTTTGAGAAAAAAAAAAAAACACACACAGCTGTAGGCTCTTATGTATACCCACATTTGTAAAGTGAAAAGCTTCTGCCAACACTGATGGTTTCTCTTTATCTTTGTAGACTCACAGCCTGGATTGACAATAAGCATGGCATTCGCCTCAAGAAAACTGCTAAAGGTTTTGATGCTCGAGATTCTCATTTTATCAGCACAGGCCGATATTGAGATTTGCCAGGTAAAACGTGGCGCATATGTGTGTGAAATACGCAAGCCTGAGGCGGCATTGCTCACATCAATTCCCCAACCAGTTGTTCCCTAATGGATTGTGGAACATGTGTCAAGCAGTGGATATCCAGAATCCTTCTGCCAAATAACACTTTGGTCCCACCAGGACATTTCCTCCTGAAGCAGACCTTGAATGAGAGTGGAACTTCGGTAGTATACCAGTGCGAAATGAGTGGGGAGCCGTGTGAGTGTAGCAGAGACCTCTGCAAAGGCAGCCTGGAATACTGCTATGAAGCAGAATGCGACCAGGAGTCCTCATGTGTTTGTCAGAGGCAGGCAGCGGAGACATATTGGCTTGCAGTGTTCGCATCCGAGACTATCAGAAATCCGCCCATTGTCTCATATAGGATGTGCGTGGAGACACACTCCCCAGCTATTTCTCAGGATATTTTAAAACAGGTCGGGCTTGGGAGACGTTTGCTATCCGACGAACAGGCCCATTTTGAGGAACAGGGCTTGGAAGTGATGTTCACAGATGCTGTTTTCACTACACTAGAGAAAGGTACGCTAATCATAAGGAAGTTCGGAAATGAGAAGACATTCGTGATTAACGAAGAACCATTACAGGCGGAGGTGCCTCGCGAATTTGTACTAACTCCAGGCCCATTGAATTTCCTGTTTATATCACGACTAGGTAAAGTGATACAGGGGACAATACACCTGACAGGTCGAGACGAATGCAAAAGAATGAGCTGCATTTTATGCTGGGAATTGATAAAGAATAGACACTGTCTTCCCCCCATCATTCCATACACTGTCTACATTGTTCTTGTAATTGTTGCAGCAGTGATATTATGGTATTTCAAACTAATCCTAGGATCAATTGCCCAGACGACCAGAGCACTTATCATGTTGATTAGCCTTACCTGGAGGGCGTTCAAGTTCACCTGGCGTGTGACAGGCCTTGCCGGCGTGTCCACAGGGTCAGCACTCAGAGCCACCTCTGAAAAGGTACAGGGATACCTAGAGGAGCGTGCTCACCTAGAACCAAAACCTATCTTGCAGGTAACTACTTTGCAAATCCTCCTGTGTCTAGCAGCATTTATTCTCGTTGTAAGCTCAACATGCACAAACCATCAAATTCTACATGCCACGGTAAAGGAGTGTCAGGCGGACCTATCTCGTCCTTGCAAAATGTCAACAAAGGTCCGTATAACGTTGTTGAACCTGGAATATAAACAATGCCTATGGTTTGTTTCGGACACTCAACAGACTCTCTTCCAGATGCAAATCACTTTCAAACAAGTTCGATGTCACTGGCAGACGAAGCGAATATACTACACCTTCCCCACAGAACTTCATCTTATTAGTCAGGTTGCATGCCCACAAAATGCTTACTGTGGTTGGGGGCGACATTGCAAGCAGGGCTATAAGTTTGCCGAAATAACCAAGGAATCCCTGAGTTGGCCAGGAATTACAAACTGTATCGCGGGAGATAGTGGCTCGAGTTGTCACATCATTGACAGTCAGCCCTGTTTACATTACCGAGTTTGGTTAGTCCCAGACTTCAGAAAAGTTTATGAGGTTCGGAAAGTTGAAGGAATGTCGTGCCGATACATTGTTGAAGTGCAAATCCATGCCAATGAAACAACTGAGACGCTGGCTATAAGAAATTTCGCTACCACTCAAAAGAACATCGAACTACAGGTACTGGGAGCATTGGACCAACCTACCGACATCCTTGAACACCATCTGATCCTGAGGGTAGGAGACACCACAGAGGCCTACCTTGATCAGGTGGCCTTAGCATCCCGACCCAAATATGGGGAAATCGGTGATGTACAGTCGAACTATAGTGTCTCTAAGCAATTCATATTCGATGACCGAATGATACAATGTAATTTCTATGAAGATAGGGTTAGGTGTCAGAAAAGCGAATCTTACCTAGAGCAGATGGTAGCCAACAAAGTAAATAAGCTTCCAAAAACTCAAGTTTCCCACCAACTAGAGTTGGAGCCTTCAGGGAAGCTTACTTCAAAAATGTTGCAATCAGCCCCATTAACGTTGGATGTATCCTTCTCAGGCTATGAGTTCTTTTTGGAAACCCACACCGTGTGCCCCAAGTTTGGCGAAGAGATCAACACGCCCGTAGGATGTTTTGCGTGTGATACATTGGCGACCTTCACCTTCCAAGCATTTTCAACATGCCTTCCCGGAAGGGTGTCTGTCAACTTCCAAGATATATCTGTATCCACCAGATCCATACAGCTAACACAAGAACTCACCTCCTTCACCATACAATTTAAAACAGACACCAAGTGCCACAACGAAAAGCTGTGCCTCATCGGCAGAACCATTACTGCCTGCACCGTTGTAGAGTTCTGCCTAGAAGACCCCACCCTACAGGTGAGCCACCCAAACTTTTCGCATGATTCTCATTCATCCAGTTTTTCACCAGGTCAGACACCATGGGTGACATGGTTGCACCACATAATCGGCGACGGATTCACCTCATGGGTCAAAATACCTATGATACTTCTTTCAGTGACTCTTGTCGGGCTATTCATTGTGTCCTCCTGTATGGCATGTCTTCGGAAGTGAACTGTGTGAAACCCCCTACACACACAAAAAAAAAAAAAGAAAAAAAAAAAAACGTATGAAAGATGCGAAAGAGAGGAGAACTAGGAGAATAAATGAGGTGTTTGAATGAACTCACCCTTCGAATGGAAAGAATGAAAGAGTACAAGTAAGGAGGTTCTCCTTCTGAAAAAAAAAAGGGCTGAAAGTGCGAGGAAAATGACGAATGTGTGAGATTAATACTCTCGTGTACTAATTTCTCTAATTATTTGCAGCAGCCAATATATCCACCTTTAGATTCCTGAGAAAACTTCTTTTTAAACTGTGGTCCTTCCTCCGTGCCCCCATATATTGGTGGTACGAGATCAAGGGAACCAAGGACGCTAGGCAGGACCCGACCTTTCCGGTCGACTCCGAGGTTCAAGTACTCAACCAACCTAAAGCCATTTTTCCCCCACCCCAACGGCTCGTTAGACAATGGCTGGAACTTAGAGAGACCGACCACGTCCAGAACGCCAGCGAAAAGGCAGGGAGACGTCCCCAGCATCTTTGTCGCCAATGCCATCGCCGACGTAGTCACCTTCCCAGAGAGGCCCGGACACCACCCACAGGACCGTCCTTCTGCACCCCGCCCCGAAAACGCAGGGCTATCGATCTGGATACCCCTACTCGGACAAGCACCGTATCCATTCTTCCAATACGTGAGAAGGAACCAGAGGACAGGAAGAGAGATTTCCTAAATAGTCGCTTCGAAATCCGGGTGGCCCCGACTCATATCGGTTCGGCAGGACCATCCCTTTGCCCGACCCCTGTCTACCCCACTCCCTCGAAAATGACAGCAACAAAGGAACCAGCCAGGGAGCATCCCTTCCGGCCTACGATCAGGTCCTCACTCTCCCAGATGTCATCAACAGGGAGCTCTCGCCCGTCACCACTGGTCCCCTTTAAGAATTGGGCGTTTGTTGACATCCAGTTCTGCAAGGATGAGAAAGGCTTCCCTTCCCCAAAGGAAGCAGCTCTCATCGGATGTGATGAACTGCATCGAAACATCGTGTTAAAGGGAGCAACAAGGTTCTCTTCACTCCCGGAGCACATTAAACTATGCAACCTCTGGCTCTGTGACCAGCGGCTGGGCCTCCCATGGGGACACGGAGAGTGTAAGCCTACGTTTTTCGGATCATGGATTAGGCCACTCACCAGGGCCTATAAAACAATTTTTACCGAGGGGACAGAGCGAGTACGCTTTGTGCAGGCAATCCTCCCGGATAAGGTCATCATAGACATCAATGACTTTGCATGCCCCCAGAAGGAGTCATTGACACCGTCTGAGAGAAGGGAACATTTCACGTGCCAATGGGATCACCCAAAGAAGTTTTGTGCGGTATATGCTGCCAAGAGGTATACCCAATGGCTGAAAAGCGAGGGTATTGTGGAGAAGAGAAGCAACCCACCAGAGTCCGAATGGTGGGATGATTAGAAAAAAACAAAGGCACAGTAGTTCTGTTTTTTAAAAAAAGAAAAAAAAAAAAGAAAACAGAACAGTAGTTTTTGTGTATAAAAAAAAAAAAAAAAAAAAAAAAAAAAGAACAGTAGTTTTGTTTAAAAAAAAAAAAGGAGCAGTAGTTTTGTTCAAAAAAAAAAAAAAACCTAACTTAGGTATTCTTGTCAACTTTACAAGTATGAGACTTCTTTCATGGATGATACAGTGATTCATTTTAATATTAGTTTATGTCTATGTTATTGTGATGTTTAGTTACATGTATACAATTATAATGTACTGGCTTAATTAACTTCAGATGCTTTGTGTCCATAACCTAAGGACAGTTACTAATTGTGTGATTGTTTTTGTTTTATGTCGTGCCTGTGAGCCAAATAAAGACTATGGATAAAAGCAGTGCCCAGAACATTCCTTGGAAGGAGAAGCACCCAGTATATCTCCTTGGCTTGCCGAAGGATAACTTCGCCGAATCATGGACTACGGAGGAACTTTTCCTTGACCGCCTGACAACCTCAGCTTGAAATCCAGATCCGTTCCCTGTTGTACTTTAAAGTGCTCACTTGTGCTCTAGCGATAGGAAGTCAACCAGAAGCAGTACAAGCTTCTGTTTTAGAGGAAAGAAAGAAAAGAAAAAAAAAACAATTTCTCAATAGACAAGTGCGGACAATGGCCTCCGTGTGGAGAGTAATTAACGTGGAAAGTGTAAATTCATCATATCCACTCACCGAACCAAGTGTTGTACCTTTGTTTTATGTACCTTGTATTTCTGTTTATTACATCCATAGAATATGATAGTGGTTAATTGCTTTTATATGTTGTAAGAGGAGTAACGTTCATGTTTATCCCCCCCGAGCAAACAGTCAAAAACCCCGTAGGAGGGTCGAGAATGTCAGTCTTAGTTGGGTACTCTGAGATTCTTAGTGGCAGTAATGACGGGTGTAAAATGCATTCATTTTACATTCTACTTTTCGTACCCCCCCTCCCCCTTTTACCGTATCCCTTATGCTAAAAGAGGTGTTTTTGTTTCCTTGTGTATTCCAATGAAAACATTACTAAGAAACACACAGGACAAACTTGACTACCAGCTCGGGTTAGCAATAAGAGTCCAAAATTCAGGAAGGCTGAGGCTTCACACGTCTGAATATTGTATCAACCCCCCCTTTTTACTGTTGTCGCTATGCGAGATAAGCAGTCGTTAGGGTGAAGGTAGTTTACCAGTCCAGAAAAATATGAGCTTTCGCTCTCTCTGGCAAATACTGGTAAGCTTATCGATCGTGTTGGCATGAGAATAAGGTGCCCCCACCCTCGATCGGACACCGGGAGTTGACGAAAGTTCACGCGATAAGGTGCATAATACCAAGAGGGTGGCAGACCTAGGGGCAGTAGGAGGAGAGAAGATCAGCGCGACAGCATGAGTTGGAGAACGTGAAGTCAAAAAGGGAGAACAAGCAGGGGGGAAGAAAAGAATAATTGCGAGCTAAGCAAGGAAATCTAGGTGAGAAGATCGAGTAAGGTAGAAAGACAATGGAGAGACCGACCTCGAGCCCCGTAAATAGCGGATGGAGTCGGCTTAACTTCGGTAAGTTCTAATTACTCCCTACAGTTGTTCATAAACTTTACTCCTCATTGAATATGATTTATTATGCTAGTATTGTTAAGTATAGAATACCCTAATACTGCTATCTTAAATAGCGCATCATTCGCATTGTCGGTTTCACAAATTAGCGATAGGTAAAGTGATGTATCTTATAGCGCGGTATTTTAGTATTGACACCCACTATGTTTGTATAACCTTTATGTCATATGTCAGTTCTTGCCTGAGATGAAGTACCCACACGAAGAACACCCATGTGAGGAGCCCATTAACTTCCAAAGATCAATAATGCTAAAAACTCTTAAATCCATGAAAGCAGTTATATTAGTGTAACTAGATGATTTAGGATTTGCTTGTCATTGCCACTAGGGCAGTAGTTATTATACATGTATTAGTTCTATAGTAGATTGTATTAAACTATGTTTTGTTTAAAAATATGCCTCAGACCTATCCTCTATTCACACGACGATCAGTAGATATTCAGGATTAGATTAGATTCAGGATTTGAATAGAACTGTTACCGCGGGTACTCGAATTTCTACCTATAATTGGAAAGAGTTTGAGTATTATCACAACGCCCTGGTCGAAGCTGCAGTCCCTATTCCCTTCCGTTGAATAGGGTTACCGAGGGCCGAGACCATTGTCCTAATATAAAAAACCCACTAGCCAGTCACATGAGTATACTGGGGTTATGACAGAACAAGTGACTAAGGAAGGAAAACGTCCCGCTATACAGACGTGTTGTCCAGAGGAGCCCGAACATAAAAATAATAGTAAGAAGTATAACCCCCCCTCCAGTATAACACTGCTCTGCAAGGTGATTTTAGGTGTAAGTAGGCTTCACAGTACTAGTAGTTGTGGATGTTATCTATCCCTGGAGCTTGCCAGTTGTGAAAGTTCTTGATTGTCTGTTTTACTTCTTCTTCCCGAATCTCCCACTCTCTCTCATCTCTTGTACATCATTGAATATCTTTCTTTTTTGGTTCTATCCAGGAGGCTCAGCCGTTATGTCTTACTTAGGTCACTAAGTAAGACAGTGAACTAACTTCACCATTAGGTCACTATTGAAAAAAGGCCGTGAATTAGGGTTGAATTTGAAAGTGTCTCAAATTCTGCCCAGACATGATAGGAGGGAGTATATGATGAGAGCCTTGTCGATCAGTTCGGCCCTGAAAAGATTGTGCAAGGCTCAAAGGGTAGAATTTTTTTTCAGCCTGGTCTGTACTTGTTAACAGGAGAGACTGCTTCTACAGGGATGGAATACACTTAAATAGAGAGAGTGCAAGAATATTTGCTGACGCTATCGAGGCAGTGTTAGGTGGGTCAGAAAACTGCTAGCTTGGGGGGATACAAGGACTAACAGATTAACAGTAGCCACTGGCAGAGGTGTAAGTGACATCACTGCGGTACAAGTAAACACATGGGTTGTGTTAGGGAAGCTAAGAATAGGAACAGGTGCATGTATACTTGGGTGTACACCAATGAGACAGTTTGGTAAATAAATTTGATGAATTTGAGGTATTGCTCAAAACATCAAAAGCAGATATTGTTGGGATATCAGAGAAATGGTGTCACACAGATATAAGGAATGCAGAACTGGAATTTGGGGAGAGACAGAAAGTGTATAGAAATGTTAGCCAGGATAGGAATGTGTACAGAAATGATAGCCAGGATAGGAAGGGATGAGGGGTTATGCTATTAGTTAAGAAACACATAAAATCCAAGGAAGTGAAGCCAGTTGACATCGTTGGACAATGCAGTGTTGAGTCAATTTGGTTTGACATAAGCATTGGGAGATCAAAATTGAGAGTAGGAGTGTACTATAGGCCTAATGACTCTGATGAGTATAATAAGAAACTGTACAGGGAAATAGAGTGGGCCAGTAAATCAAGGAGTCTTTTAATGGGGGATTTTAATTTCCCAGATATTTGACTGGAATTTGGGGGCTGGTCACTCACACACTAGCAAGGCTTTTGTGGATTTATTGGATGATTATTTTCTACATCAGCACGTTCGGGAGGCAGTATAGGCAAGTAGAGGGAGTAATACTCTTGATCTGATTATTAGTAGTGATTCTTCATGCATTAAGAATCTGCATATAAAGGAACCACTAGGTGGCAGTGATCACAGTGTGCTGAAGTGGGATTTACTCAAAGAGGTAACTACCATCAAGGGTAAAGGGTAGGGTCTTTGCTTTCATAGAGGCGACTATGATGGTCTGAGACAGTATTTAAATTCTATACAGTGGGACCAACTGATGATGTTACCAACAGCAAATTCAAAATGGGAAGCATTCAAAGAACTTATCTTGGAAGCTACTAGGCTTTACATACCAACTAAGAAATATTGTTCAAGGTTTAGGCCTAAATGGATGTCAGATGAACTAATGAGACATATGGCTGAGAAGAAAAATGAATGGGATACATATAAATTAATGGGTGACATGGAAGCCTGTGATAGATATAAGCTGGTCTGTAACCAAGTCACAAAGGAGATTAGGCAGGCAAACCCAGATTATGAGAAATCCTTGGCAAATAATGCAAAGAAAAACAGAAAAGAGTTCTTTACCTATTTAAACTCTAGAATGGTGTTTCCCAACCTTTTCTTTACCATGCCCCACCTACGTCTTTCTAAAATTCTGATGCCCCCTATGTAACGTTGGGAAACACCGATATACATATTTTTTATATTCAAAAATTGAATTATTCCCTAAATAAAGCCTAATTACAACTTGTTCAGGACACGAGACTTAGATTTTAGGAAGAAATCATTAGGAAATTATTAATAAAAAAATAGTAAGTAAATTTTCAAAACATATAATAGACATTGTGATATCCAGTCGATTTCTTTTCTTTAGTAACAAATCATTTATGGCACTAAATCCACATTCAGCTAAATATGAAGATGAAAACGGTAACAATAGCTCTCTTGCAAAGTTGGTTGAATTTGGGTATTTAATTTCTGTTTCATCACAAAGCCATGCCATCGCTTCTTTTATATTGAATAAAGTTTTAACTGACTCATCATTTTGCATTTCTGAGAATTCTTCTTGGTACGGCATTGATACATTAGACAAATCCACTAACATTGGTTGCATCATCCAGGTTGGAAAATCAATTTGTTTTAAATCAAAAAACCTTTCTTTTAAATCATCGGACAGAATTTTCAGATGATCAACAATAACAAATACAGCGGTATCAGTCACTTCACATTTTTGCAGACAATGAAACTGTTCAAATTTTTTTTAAAAATATATTTTTGACATAATTTAATAAATGTAATGAAACCAAATGTCTTCGCTTTTGCATCGACGAGAGTTTTATTTGTTCCTTGAAGTTGTTTATTTAATATATTTAGTTTTTCAAAGATATCGGCTAAATAACTCACAAATGTTTTACCATCGACCGTTAACAGATGCTTCATTTTAGGTTTGTCACTTAAAAAGTCACTAATAGTATCAAATAGTTCCATAAATCTTTTCAAGCAGTTCCCTTTCGAGAGCCACCTTACTTCAGTGTGAAGTAAAAGTCTCACATGGTCTTCATTTTGTTCTTCACAAAAAAGCTTAAAGAAACAAGTTTTCCCTATGAATAACACAATGCACAAGAAGCATTTCTGGATTCTCATCTTTCATCAATTTTAAGCAGCCATTTTTCTTGCCCATCATATTAGCATTAGCATTAGCATTAGTAGAGGCATTTGATGCAAGAAAGCAAGCTTATGCAGCATCAGCCAAAAAAAAAAAAAAAAAACCACTTCCACTTTACCCCTCTGTTCGTTCAAAATACCTGTCCAGCTGAGCCTTAAACTTATTTAGGCTATCAACCTCCACGACAAGGGTTGGAAGTCTGTTCCACCAACCAACCACCCGCTGGCTAAAGGCAAATTTCCGCACGTCTATCCTACATCTGTCTTTCCTCAATTTGAATTTATGCCCTCTCAGGTGATTATTCTGAGCGAGAGGAAGAATCCCATCAGCATTGAGCATGCTCAAACCATTCAAGGCTTTATACACCTCTATCAGATCACCTCGCCGGTGCCTAGTCTCCAGACACTGTAATTTGCAAAACTTAAGCCTTTCTTCGTAAGAGCACCCCTTTGTTCCATTCACTAATCTTGTTGCCCTTCTCTGTACTCGTTCCAGCAGCTCTACATCCTTCTTGAAATGAGGCCTCCAGACCTGTATACAGTACTCTAGGTGTGGCCTGACCATTGCTTTATACAAGGGAATAATCACCTCCTTATCCCTGCTGGAAAACTTCCTGTATATCATTGACAATACTCAATGAGCTACTCTTGCAGCCCGTCTGCACTGCTCAGAGAACTTCATATCTGCCTGCACAACCACCCCCAAGTCCCTTTCATTCTCTACCACTATCAGTGTAGTACCACAGAGTTGATACGTTGCTCTGGGGTTGCTGTTTCCCATGTGTAGTACTTTACATTTGTCAATGTTAAACTTCATTTGCCACCTCTCAGCTCATCTGCTCAACCTTTCCAGATCCTGTTGCAGCAGCATAGTGTCAGTAGTGTCCTTGACAACCCTGCCAACCTTCGCATCGTCTGCAAACTTGGGCATTAAGCTTGATATACCATCATCAATATCATTTATAAATACAGAAAACAATAATGGACCCAACACTGAGCCCTGAGGGACTCCACTAATAACATTAGTCCACGATGAGCAGTGTCCATTGATTACCACTCTCTGTCTTCTGCCACTCAACCATCCCTCTATCCATAGCAGCAATTTGCTTCCAATGTCACACTGCTCCAATTTGTGTAGCAGTCTTCCATGTGCAACAGTATCAAAAGCCTTTCTAAGATCCAAGTATATAATATCAAAGTTATTCCCTGCATCCAGTTATTTTGTGACTGCATCATAGTATCCAATCAAATTGGTCAGACAAGACTTCCCCTTAACAAAACCATGCTGTGTCCGAGCTATAACTGAAGTCTTGTCTAAATGATCCTGCAGTGCTTCTTTAACCAGTGCCTCCATTAATTTTCCTGGAACAGAAGTTAAGCTCACAGGTCTATAATTACTTGTGTCAGCCTTTGATCCTCCTTTGTGAATTGGGGTCACATTTGCACATTTCCAGTCTATGGGTACCTCCCCTGAGTCCAAGGGAGCTCTCATAATTATGGCTAAGGGTTTGCTTGCTTCCTTTGCTGCCTCCTTTAATATAACTGGATAGATCCCATCCACCCCGGGTGCCTTTCTTGTGTTTATCTTCAACAGTTTCTCCTCCACTTTACTCCCAGTTATTTCAAGATTCTGTAGCTTACTGCTAGAGTTGAATACACCTCTGGCATTCCCCTTGCTGAATAACTCCTCATGTGTGAATGTCGATGCAAAATATTCATTTAGTTTGTTAGCTGCCTGAGCAGGATCATCAACAGTTGACCCATCAATATCAAGTGGACCAATCTGATTCATCCCCTTCCTTCTAGAGTTTACATAAGTGAAGAACTCTTTGCTGTTTTTCTTTGCATCCCTTGCCAAGGATTTCTCGTAATCTGCCTTCGTCTGCCTAACCTCCTTTGTAACTTGGTTGCATATCAACTTGTATCTATCATAGGCTTCTGTGTCGTGTTAATTTGTAAGTAAACCCCGGGGGCTCACATCTGGCGAGTATGGGCTTGGCACACCCAGGGTCCTGAGCTGGATATCATCATTCTTCTCTTTCCTAGTGATTCCCTTCTACTTTTGACTCTCTCTCTCTCTCTCTCTCTCTCTCTCTCTCTCTCTCTCTCTCTCTCTCAGGGTTACTCGGGAACTTTTTTTTTTTTTTTTTTTTTTTTTTTTTTCCTGGTGCAGCATAAGCCTCAGGCTTCCTTGCATCATATGGATATTAATAATAATAATAATAATAATAATAAGTATCCCATGCATTTTTCTTCTCTGCCATATGTCTCATTAGTTCATCTGACATCCACTTAGGCCTAAACCTTGAACAATATTTCTTAATTGGTATGTAAGCCTAGTAGCTTCCAAGATAAGTTCTTTGAATGCTTCCCATTTTGAATTTGCTGTTGGTAACATCATAAGTTGGTCCCACTGTATAGAATTGAAATTATTAGGAGCACCATCTGCAGCGCAAGATGTTATATTTTTCATTGATATATTATTGTCATCTAAGTATTTTTTTAGCTTATTATATATATCTTTGGAGGTAATGATGCTCTCTAACGATTTACAGAATAACATTTCTTCAGCAAAATTACCTTTATCAATATATCTTACATAAGTTATCAGTACGGCTTCACTGTCTCTCAAAGTTGAGTCATCCATTTGCACTGAGAATTTTCTTGTTTTCAGCTTTCCAACAAGTTGTATTTCAATATCTTCACTCATTTCATCTATTCTTCTGCTAACAGAATTGTTATTGAGTGGCTTAGCTTTCACGTCTTTGTCATCTTTTTCCAGAACTGTTTTAAGAAATGCTGATATTGATGGTTTGATTAAATTTTCTCCTATAGTATGATTTTTCCCAGATTTAGCAATGAGTAAAGAAATTTCATAACTAGCCTCAAGAGTACGATTGACAGTTGCAGTATGAGCAATAAACAGAGACTTTACCAACAATTCTTCTTTTGTACAAGTTAAGTCATAGTAGGCGGCTGTTTTAAACTCTAGACGAGCAATTTTTGAATTGCCCCCCTGAACAATCAAATTTCCCCCATGTGGGGCGTGGGACCCACGGTGGGAAACACCGCTCTAGAAGGAAACGGATGAATCAGATTGGTCCACTGGATATTGATGGTTCAGCAGTTGAGGATCCTGCTCATATGGTTAACAAACTAAACGAGTATTTTGCATCTAAATTCGCACATGAGGAGTTATTCAGGAAGGGAAATGCCACAGGTGAAGTAAACTCTGGCAGTGAGCTAGATGATTTTGTAATAATTGAGAGGAAAGTGTAGGAGAAAATGTAGAGGATAAACATAAAAAAGGCACCCGGGGTGGATAGGATCTATCCAGTTATATTAAAGGATCCAGAGAAGGAAGTAAGCAAACCCTTAGCCATAATTATGAGAGCTTGTTTGGACTCAGGGGAGATACCCATAGACTGGAGATGTGCAAATGTGACCCCAATTCACAAAGGAGGATCAAAGGCTGACACAAGCAATTATAGACCTGTGAGTTTAACTTCTGTTCCAGGAAAATTAATGGAGTCACTAGTTAAAGAAGCACTGCAGGATCATCTAGACAAGATTTCACTTATAGCTTGGACACAGCATGGTTTTGTTAAGGGGAAGTCTTGCCAGACCAATTTGATTGGATACTATGATGCAGTCACAAAAGAACTGGATGCAGGGAATAACTCTGATATTATATATTTGGATCTTAGAAGGGCTTTAGATACTGTTGCACATGAAAAACTTGCACAAATTGGAGCAGTGTGGCATTGGAGGCAAATTGCTGCTATGGATAAAGGGATGGTTGAGGGGGGGGGGGTGAACACAGAGAGTGGTAATCAATGGACACTGCTCATCGTGGACTAATGTTATTAGTGGAGTCCCTCAGGGTTCAGTGTTGGGTCCATTATTGTTTTCTGTATTTATAAATTATATTGATAATGGTATATCAAGCTTAATGTACAAGTTTCCAGATGACACAAAAGTTGGCAGGGTTGTTAAGGACAATACTGACACTATGCTGCTGGAACAGGTTCTGGAAAGGTTGAGCAGATGGGCTGAAAGGTGGCAAATGAAGTTTAACACTGACAATTGTAATGTACTACATAAGGGAAACAGTAACCCCATAGTAACGTATCAACTCTGTGGTACTACACTGACAGTGGTACAGAATGAAAAGGATCTGGGGGTAATTGTGCAGGCAGATATGAAGTTTTCTGACCAGTGCAGATGGGCTGCAAGAGTAGCTCATGGTGTCTAGTCAATGATATATAGGAATTTTTCTAGCAGGGATAAGGAGGTGATTATTACTTTGTATAAGGCAATGGTCAGGCCACACCTTGAGTACTGTATACAGGGTTGGAAGCGTCATTTCAAGAAGGATGTATAGTCTGCTGGAATGAGTACAGAGAAGAGCAACAAGATTAGTGAATGGAACAAAGGGTTGCTCTTATGAAGAAAGGCTTAAGTTTTGCAAATTACAGAGTCTGGAGACTAGCCACCGGCGAGGCACTGATAGAGGTGTATAAAGCCTTGAATGGTTTGAGCATGCTCAATGCCGATGGGATTCTTCCTCTTGCTCAGAATAATCACCTGAGAGGGCATAAATTCAAATTGAGAAAAGACAGATGTAAGATAGATGTGCGGAAATTTGCCTTTAGCCAGCGGGTAGTTGGTAGAACAGAACAGCAGGTGGAACAGACTTCCATCTCTTGTTGTGGAAGTTGATAGCCTCAGCTCGACAGGTATTTTGAACAAACCGAGGGGTGAAATGGGAGTGGTTTTTTTTTTTTTGGGCTGATGTTGCATAACCTTGCTTTCTTGCATCATATGCCTCTACTAATGCTAATGCTAATGCTAATACTTAGCTGCTCATTATGTTGCCCCACCCCCAGAGCTCCTCAACTGTTTTCTCTTCGGGTGGTCTGTTCCCTTCTTTCCTCTCTTCTTTGAGATTCCTTCAGAAGCCTGTTTGGTCCTCATCGTAGATTCGGTTGATTATTTTCCTCTGGTAGCTCTCTTTGTATTTGTGTAGTCTCTTGCTGAGAGTGAGGGGGTTCTGCTTCAGAGTGTCCACATACTATCCTATTCTCTGATTTTTTGTCTCATGTTTGCTGTAGACACTGTCTGTCTTCACGTTGCTCTTCACTTTTGCAAACAATTTCTTATTCCTATTACCCCATTGGTACCGGGTCAATTCTCCTATCTTGACTCTTAATTCTGGAGTAATCGGAAATCTTCTTTCCAAACCAAGTGGTTCCTTCTGTTTTCAGTTCTTCTGCTGCTGGTCTCTCATTTCTCTTCCATTAATCCTAGTGGCTGCTATGGCAGCACAGTATACGGCGCCATACTCGATGCAGTATGAGGTTGTGTGGATGGCCTCCTGTGTTGCACCAGTTTTCTAGTTATGTAGTATTATTTGCCGATTGAGGTGGTCTGTGACTATCCACAAGATTCCATTCTCCCTCAGATTTGGTATCACATGGGTGTTTGTGGGGGACCATTCCTTCAAATTCTATTAATCCCATCTTCCACTCATCCACTATTCTGGATATCATGACCTCGTCTCTTTCCATTTCAGCTGCTGTGGGTTGTATTTCTTCTGGCCCTTCCTACTCTGATTCGGTGGCTGTATGTTCTTCCTCCTGTTGTTCGGTGGCAGTATGTTCTTCCTCCTCTGATTCCATATTGACCATATTCTTTATCATTTGTAGTTGATTTAGTGATATTATCCTGTGACAGTGAACTGGTCCGCTATTCGCTGTTCGGTGTTCTGAATATCCGGGAATTATTCCAGCCACTTGGCATTAAGTGTCGCCCTGTAAAGTTGTTATATTGGTATCCAGCTTCATTATTTCGTAGTATGCTTGCATGATGTATTTATTCATTTCAATGCTCCACTTTATGTTTGGGCGTTTTCTTCCTTCCTGGGTGGTCAACAAGGGCAGTTATGCAGAAAGCACTTCCAGTTGGTGGGGCTGGACATTCTTGCCCTTTTCTTGTGGTAGCCATACATGGGACAGCACCACTTCCTCCACTGTCTTCCTCGGGAGACCGTCTCTGATTTTTTGAGCAGAGCACTCTGCCTAAGGCCCGAATGCGAGTGACTTTATCCTGTGCCACACTCGATGCAGTATGATTAATATTTCTCTGCAACATTATCCATCTATGGAGGTGGACCTGTTTAGCTTCGGCTTATATACAGTGGTAGTTCTCGGGAGTGACACCAGATGGCACCACAATCTGCCTTAGCCCCCCACTCCAGCCTTGGGGTAGGTAAGTCCATTATAGAATCTTTGACATTTATTTATTTATTAATTTATTTATTACTATTAATTTATTTATTACTCTCATTCTGATTTATTACTAATATTATACCAGTCTCCCAGCATGATGGAGCTGCTTTCGCATCTGCCAAGGCAGGACTTGAAACCAGGTCCATTAGGCTGGTAGACCAGTGTTGTAACCCCCTTGGGCATCACACCCCTTGTTATTATTATTATTTTTATTTATTTTTTTTATTTCATTAGTTCTAGTTGAGGTAATATTGTTTTAGTAAGAGAACACTTACATGGAACTCCAAAGAGCCATGATTTTTTCACCTGGAGGATAGTAAGAGAGTTTCTCGACCAATAGTAATAAGAATAATAATACTAACCAGACATAATCAACCATCCCACGAACATGGTACAAGTACCCATTATGGATGGAATAAAATCTCATATAGGTGAAATTTATTTATTTGTTTATTATTATCATTATGGCTCTTATATTATTTCTCCCTTATTGGGGCTTACACCTCGTGACGAGTATTGCTACCAAGTACACAGGGTGGTTGTTGTTATGTCTGATGTTACTGTTGGTCAAGAAACTCTTTGACTATCCTACATGTGCTAAGGATTGCGACTTTCTGGAGTTCCTTGTAGGTGTTCGCTGGCAGACCTATTGCTGCTAAGCTGTTAGGTAGGGTGTTTGGCATGATACCTGGGGTTCACATGATCATCGGGATGGTCGTTACTTGTTCCATATGTCACATCTCTTTGATCTCCTGCCTTAGGTTCATGTACTTCCTGATTTTTCCTCATGGGTTTTTCTGGGCATTGCTATTGTTGGGCACTGCTATGTCAATCAGGTAGGTAGCCTTTTCCATCTTGTCCACAAGGGTTATGTTCGGTCTGTTGTGTGGCATGGTCTTATCAGTTATTATGGCAGGGTTCCAGTACCGCTTGTGGGTTTGGGTCTCTTTAGTACTGCTTGGGGTTCATACTTGTAGTATGGCACACTTTCTTTGGTCACCTGGTATTTCCTCGCTAGCTTCTGATGTATTATCCTGGTTACCTGGTTGTGTCTATGAGGGTATTCAGTGTAGGTGATCACCTTGCAACCCACGTTGATGTGTTGGATCGTTTCTGAGACCAGGTGGCATCATCAACATGTGTCATCTGACATTCCGGGCTCTTTGCAATGTATTTTCTATGGTTTCTGGTGTTGACTACCTGGTCTTGGATGGCCAGCATGAATCTTTCAGTCTTGGCGAAGAGCGTCCCGCTTGTGAGCCATGCATTGGAAGCAATGCTGTCGGTATGATCTTGATGGAGGCCATTGCAGTGTTTGCCATGGAGTGTCTTCTTTGCCCATCATTTTTTGTGATATCTGGGTGGGTGAGGGTTCCTCATTTAGGTTGAATGGGGTATATGACTTATCTATCTTACTTATGGCCTGGTGGAGTGGTGCTGTTTTGTTCTCGAAGTAATCCTTCAGGTTAACTATCGCTGTTTTCTGCTGCGCTATCAAGTCTATCAGGCCCCTTCTTCTTCTGAGCTATTGTTAGTCTCTCCACTGCTGACTTTGGGTGGTGTTGGCGGCTCTTGGTCATCATTGTCCTTGTCTTTCGCATGATAGCTCGGTGTTAGTCCAGTCTATGACCCCGAAGGTGTATGTTTGTACTAGAGTTGCACAGGTGTTTATGGCTTTAACTGTGTTCCCTCCATTCAATTTTGCTTTCAACAGGGCTTCTGAGTCTGCTGATATTTTTCGCTCAGGCACTTCTTGATTTCCTTGTGCTCTAACTGCTAAGCCTGCATCATCCCTAGGTATTTGTAGGTCTCTCCTTCTGTCATAGCTTCGATCACTTTACCAGTCAGCAACTGGTAGTTTTGGGCAACTAATTTTTCATGGTACAGTGTGTGGGTCTTGCATTTGTCTAGACCAAATTCCATCCTGATGTCTTTGGTGAACCGGAGTAGTTGCTGGAATTGCTTCTCGGTTGCCACGTAAAGCTTGATGTCATCCATGAACATCAGGTGGGTGAGGGTGTACAGGGTGCTCTGCTAGGTGCTTCTGTGTGCAGGTGAGCTTCTTGTACCAGTTGTGAATATTATCAATTTCTGGGGATTGCCAGGTGTGAGTCTTTCTGATCGACTGTTTTACTTGTTCTTCTCGAATCTCCCACTCTCTCATCTCATGTATCTCATTCGTTTTCTTCCATTCTACTTCTATCCAGGGTGATCTGCTGTTATGTCTTAATTCACTGCTCCAGATATTTTCCCAGAACCCTTCAATGGTCTTCTTCTCGGGTGGTCCATTTCCTGCTTTCTCATGTTCACCCAGTTTACTGAAGAAGTCTCTTTGGTCCTCATCGAAGATTCGGTTGTTTATTTTCCTCTGGGAGCTCTCTCAGTGTATCGGTGTAGTTTCTTGCTGAATGCAAGGAGGTTCTGCTTCAGTGTCCAAGTTATTATTATTATTATTATAACAAATAAAAGGGGCATGGTGGCCCAGTGGTTATGACACTGGACTGCCAGCCTGATGGACCTGGGTTCGAGTACCGCCTTGGTGGAAGCGAAGGCGGCTCCATCTTGCTGGTAGACAATATATAGTAATAAGTTAGAATAATAATAAATTAATTAACTGTAATAAAAAAAAAATTAATAAAATAAATAAATATCGTGAAAGTTGCTCCAAGGGACATACCTTGTCGGAGTGGCAGCTACGGCAGATTGTGGCACCATCTGGCGACACTCCCTAGATTTACCACAGGACAGAAGCCGAAGCTAAACAAGTGCCCCTCCATAGATGGATGATGTCTCAGAGAAATATTAATCATACTGCATCGAGTGTGGCAGAGGATAAAGTAACTCGCGTTCAGGCCTTAAGCAGAGGGGTCAGTTCGAAAAATAAGAGATGGTCTCCAGAGGAAGACAGTGGAGCGAGTGGCGCTGTCCCACCATATCACTACGACAAGAGAAAGGCAAGACCATCCAGTCCCACCAACTGGAAGTGATTCCTGTGTAACTGTGCTAGTGTCTACTCAGTATGGAAGCAAATGCCGATGCATGAAGTGGAGCATCGAAATGAATACATATATCATGCAAGCATACTATGAAATAAAAAAGCTGAAGAGCGATATGACAACTTACAAGCCGAGACTACACATCCCGGAATGGGATATTCAGGTCACCGAACAACAAAAGGACCATTGTCACAAAGAACCTGATAGCTCCTGCAATCTTGGAAAAAATCAAGCAGGATGTGAGTGATCAACTACAAAGGTTAATGAATACGGAAACATGGGAGGAAGAATATACCACCACCAAATCAATGAAGGGAGAGCAATAAGAAATAAAACCCACAGCAGCTGAAGTGGAAAGAGACAAGGTCATGATATCTAGAATTGAGGACGAATGGAAGAAGGCCCCCAACAGAATTCGAAGGAATGGACCCCACAAAGTTTCATGTGATACCGAAGCAGAGGCCAAATAGAACCTTGTGGAGAGTCACAGACCACCTGAATTGGCACATAATACCACTTTAGCTCGACAGCAATGGCACAACACTGGAGAAAACTGGGCAATAGGAGTAAGAAATTCATTTGAAAAGTGAAGAGGATCCTCAAGAGAGACAGCGTCCACAGCAAACATGAGATAAAAAAAAAAATCAGACAATTTGAGAGTACTCGGACACATTGAAGCAGAACCTCCTTGCACTCAGCAAGACACTACACTGATAAGTGAGATACCAGATGAAAGTAAACAACTGAATCTTCGATGAGGACCCAAGAGGCTTCTACAAGAATCTCGGAGAGAACGGGAAAGAAGGGAATGGATCACCTGAGAAGAAGACAATAAAGGAATTCTGGGGAAACATATGGAGCAGGGAAGTAAGACATAACAGCCGAGCACCTGGATAGAACTAGAACGAAAGAAAATCAAGGATGTACAAGAAATGAGAGGGTGGGAGATTTGGGAAGGAGTAAAATGGACAACCAAGAACTCTCACAACTGATGAACTCCAGGAATAGATAACGTCCCCAACTATTGGTACTAGAAGCTCACTTGCACACACAAGCACCTGGCAGAGCAGTTCACCCGAAGTTTCTCACTCAAGGAATCACATATCTGAAACGTAAAGATGAAGCACAAGAAACCCTGTGAAATATAGGCCAATCATCTGCCTCCCAACAATTGTACAAGATCTTGATCAGCTGCATAACCAGGATGATATCAGACCACTTGGAGAGGCAGAACTTAATGGCCGAACAGCAGAAAGGATGCCAGCGGCTGAGCAAAGGACGCAAGGAGCAATTAACCATAGATGGCGCGGTTATGGAGCAAGCCTACAAGCACCACAACATTTACACAGCCTACGTCGATTACTGCAAGGCCTTCAACTCCGTGCCTCATAGCTGGCTAATAGAGGTGCTGAACATCTACAAATTGAATCCAATAGTGACAAACTTCCTAGGAGAAATGAAGGCAAAATGGAGTACTACCATTAACATCGAAAACATCACAACCAGGCCAATCCCCATCAGGAGAGGAATCTTTGAGGGAGATGCCCTGAGCCAATTGTGGTTCTGTCTAGCACTTAACCCGCTATCCACCATACTCAATATTAGCAAGTATGGATATAACCTCAAAGAAGGGAGGATGAACCTGTACACTCTCACCCACCTGATGTACACAGATGACATCAAGCTCTACGTGGGAACCGAGAAGCATCTCCAGCAACTACTCCAGATCACTGAAGAATTCAGAATGATATTAGGATGGAATTTGGTCTAGATAAATGCAAGACCCACAGATTGCACCAGGAAAATTAGTAAACCGAAATTACCAGCTGCAGACTGTGAAAGAGATCAAAGCCATGGCAGAGGAAGAGGCCTACAAATACTTGGGAATGATGCAGGTTCAGCAGTTACAGCACAAGGAAATTAAGGCCTGCCTGCCTGACCGAAAAATACCATCAGAGGCTCAGAAACCTGCTGAAAGCAAACTGAATGGAGGGAACACCATAAACACCTATGCAGTCCCAGTGATAACATACACCTTCAGTGTCAGAGATTGGACTAACACCAAGTTGGAGGATATCATGAGAAGGACAAGGGCGATAATGACGAAGAGCTGCAAACACCACTGTAGATCTGCCGTGGAGAGACTGACAATTGCCTGGGAAGAAGGATGAAAGGGGCCTGTAGACCTCATTGAGCAACAGAAGACAGCAATGGTTAACTGAAACACACAGAAGCACACCAGAAACACACAGAAGCACTCCACAAGGCCATAAGCAAGATAGACAAGCGATATACCCCACTCAAATTAAGCGACGAGTCCACCCCCCCCGGTGCCTCCGTAGCCAGGTGGGCAGGAGCAGCAGTGTGCAGCACATGCTTCTTGATTAGACTGGGGTTCGAGCCTGTGACCATCAAATACGGAGAGGTCAGGGAATGACCACCGCATATCCCCGGAGCAATATGGCCTTAGTTGCTAATGCTCCTAAAAACCAAATAAGGAGAAGAAGAATCCCCCCCCCCAACCAGGAGGTACAAACGAAGCTAGAAAGATGGGCAGAGAAGACATTCCATGGCAGAGACTACAATGATTTATATCAAGATCACATAGATAAAACTGCTTCCAATGCATGGCTCATGAGCGGGACGCTCTTCACCGAGACTGAAGGATTCATGCTCGCCATCCAAGTCCACCAGAAATTATAGAAAATATACAGAAATCAACACCAGAAATTATAGAAAATACACCACCAAGGAGCCCGGAGTGTTCAATGATACATGTCGACGATGCCACCTAGCCTCAGAAACAATCCAACACATCACCACGGGAAGCAAGGTGATCACCCAGACTGAGTACACTCATAGACACGACCAGGTAGCAAGGATAATACATCAGAAGCTAGCGAAGAAATACCAGTTGACCAAGGAAAGTGTACCATACTACAAGTACGAACCACAGGCAGTACTAGAGACCCCAACCCACAAGCTGTACTGGGACTGCACCATAATAACGGATAGGACAATCACTCACAACAGACTGGATATAATCCTTGTGGACAAGAAGGAAAAGGCTACCTATCTGATTGACATAGCAGTAGCCAACACTGGCAACCTGCAGAAAACCCATGAGGAAAAAATCAGGATGTATATGAACCTAAATCGGGAGATCAAAGAGATGTGACATATGGAACAAGTAACGACCATCCCGATCATCGTGTCTACAATAGGTATGGTGCCAAAGACCCTACAGAACAGCCTAGCAGCAATAGTCCTCCCAGCGAACACGAACAAGGAACTCGAGAAAGTCGCAATCCTGCACACCTGTAGGATAGTCAGAGAGTTCCTCGATCAACAGTAAAACCAGATATAACAACAACCACCCTGTGTACTTGGTAGCAATAACCATCACGAGGTGGAACCCCCAATCAGGGAGAAATAATATAAGAGCAATAATAATAATAGAGATGTGAAGCAAATAACATTATTATTTTTACTTAATCATTAAAAATAAAAATCAAGATAAAAATGATTTTTAACAATATTGAATCATAAAACAAAGAGTACCAAGCAGTGGGATCTGTTTGTTTCATTTTGCTGAAAGTGGCAAGATGGATCAGAAGGCAAAAATAGTTGCAATAATGGTCATGCTGTTCTTTTACAGTATATAATTGTTTACTTCCAACACTGCACAGATAAAACTAAAGGGTGTCTAATAACCCCTATTTAGCAATAGTAGAGGCATATGATGCAATAAAGAAGGCTTGTACAGCTTCAGTATATAATTGTTTACTTCCAACACTGCACAGATAAAACTAAAGGGTGTCTAATAATCCCTATTTAGCAATAGTAGAGGCATATGATGCAATAAAAAAGGCTTGTACAGCTTCAGACAAAAAAAAAAAAAAAAAATACCTTCTCATTTCACCGATAATTCACTCTAAAGGTTAGCAGAGTTCTTCCTTGAATTTATTGAAGCTATCAACTTCCACAATGGTAGATGGAAGTTTGTTCCAGCAATCAACTATCCGCTGGCTAAGCTGTTGTTATTTGGTTTTTAGGAGCATTAGCAACTAAGGCCATATTGCTCCGGGGATATGCAGTGGTCATTCCCTGACCTACCTTTCTACATCCTCCATATTTGGTGGTCACGTGCTCGAACCCCGGTTTAATCAAGAAGCGTGTGCTACGCACTGCTGCTCCAGCACACCTGGCTACAGAGGCGCCTGCTGGCTAAGCTCAAATATCCACACGTCTATTCTAAAAGTATTTTCTTAATTTCAATATATGTCCACCAGATTCATAATTTGTGCATGAAGAGGAAACCCCATCAGCAGTGAGTCTGCTCAAACCATTCAAGCACTTATACACCTCAATCAGTCACCTCACAGGTGCCTAGTCTCCAGACGTTGCAGTTTTCAGAACTTAAGCCTTTCTTGGGAAGAAAGGCTTAAGTACCCATTTGTACCCCTAAACAATCTTGTTGCCCTTCTCTGTACTTATTCTAGCAATTCTACATCCTTCCCAAAATGAGACCTCCAGACCTGTATATAGTACTCAAGGTGTGGCCTGACCATTGCCTTATACAAAGGGATAATCACCTTTTCCTTACTAGCAAAATTCCTGTATATCGTTGACAAGATCCCATGACGTGCTCTGGCAACCTGTCTGCCCAACTTTCCTAGATACTGTTGCAGTAGCATACTGTCATTACTATCATTAACAACCCTGCTAACCTTAGTATCATCTGCAAACTTTGTAAACATTAAGCCTGATATACCAGGCTTAATTTTAGTTTCTTTTACAGGTGAATCATGTCTCCAGTTCTGAGTTGAGTGAGGCCAAAATTGCACCCTGCTATGAGGTTTGTAGGATCCATTATAAGAATTCAAAGGTGATATAGGGCAAAACTGTCGTAAGAGTTTAAAGTCATGGAGAGCTGAACATGGAATCCATGGAAAACTGGATGCAAAAACAGTAAAAATAAATTGCATTAGAAGTTAATGACAACAGGCAGTGTCACAAATAGGAAGAAAACAGGAAGGCCATGGATTCCAGACAATATTGTGACAGTGTCTGACATGTTTTCAAGGAGCACACATAAATTATTGCATGAAAGAGCTTGTAAAAGTGGACTCTCCGATTATGCATTTGTGATGACCATCCTCACAAAAGAACTTGCTTTCAAACTATGGAAGCCACATTACATTCAGCAACTCGTTTCTGATACTGTAAGAGAAGGACGAATTGGTAGAAAATAATGTTGAGATGGAATCAAGCGTAGCTAGAGCTGTTTGATAACATTTTTTTGGAGTGACAAAGCTGTTCTTCCAATTGGCTACTTTGTTATCTGAAAAAAAATGTCATTATTGGGAGCACACATAAATTATTGCATGAAGGAACTTGTGAAAGCAGACTCTCCCATTATGCATTTGTTAGACCAAGTACTGGCCACACGCATAGTTTTGGTGCTCCGTTATTTGTTGTGCCGTTTATTGGTTTCAAGTGTCACATTTTCATTTATTTTGTGTCCATTAAGTTCCTCTTTTCAAGATGTGTCCATGGACATCAACTTCGTGAAGATCGGCCAAGGTAATCGAAAGTTATGAAAATTTTTATTAGCATTGATCTCGCCGGGTCACAACGTGATTTTGCATTGCATATTGTTATATAGCCAATTTTGTTAAAGTGAATAGTATAACAAATAATTCCTAAATATTGATGATAATAATTATCGGGAACAGTAATTGAACAGTTCTACAACCACATGTAACTTTCATAATGAATTTTGGATATTTTGCTAGTTTTCCTTGTTTGACTTTAGTATGCTGGTTAATAAACAAAGGCCTTTGTTCTCAATTTACACCACGCGGTCAAGCCCTGATTGGTCAAGCCCTGTTTTGAGTGACCGGTAGCGTGAGTTGGTAGCTACGTACCTCAAGACATCTATATCCAGAATATTTATTGGTGCTAAATTTATTTGATTTAAAATATGAATAGAAATTATTAATTTAATTACATTTAAGATATTGAGAACACATATGTATATATATAATAATATGCGCAGTGCCGTGCTCCCAATGGCTCCCCAGGACAAACAATAAACCAAGCTCGTCATCCAGTATTCTTCATATCTAGGGGTTAAGACTTCCCCCCCTCCCACTCGCAAAACTCCAAGACTCTGAACTAAACACTGCACCCCAGCAGCAAAGCAACTGCCCCTCAGAACCTTTCATCCCGCAGATTTCATCCTGCTGCAAAAAATTATTTTGGCACCATTATCCAATTCTGGGTATGGGAACACAAGACCTGGAGGAGATGCCAGACAGTCAACAAGGCCAGCCAGAGGGTTCCCAGACATCTACCGACAAGCGAGCGGTGAAACCCACCCTGGACAAACCAGAAGAACAAGACGAAACCAGACAAGACACCACCTGCAAGAGGAGAAACAAGAGGTACAATATTGAAAAACCAGACCGGGAAATGAGGAGCAATAGTGAAGCTAGAGATCGACAGGAGCCAAGCAAAAACACAGAAGAGCAAAAACAAGGGGAAAAAATCTCCCTCCCGGATCTCTCATTGCCACAGGGAACAGTCCTTGAGCAAGTGCTCACCCTGCGAGCCACTCTAGAAAACATAATGAGAGATAACAGTAGCAGAATTTCTTCAACCTTAAGAGCAGACATAGTCCTTCAATGGACTAAATTAGAAACAATCCTCCTGCAAACAAATGTGGAGCACCAGAGGGCGCTTGCAGCCCTAGAAGCATATAAAGATGCTGATGGTGGCAAACAAATGCTACAGCGCGCCCAATCATATGCCCAAGCGCTGAGGCATACCCCAAGTGAGAGGGAAAAAACCAGTGAATTACAAGTGCCAAAGAAGAAAGTACTCACAAAAACTCCAAATATAGTGATAGTGAGACCTATCGGGGACAGCAACCAATCAAGTGAGCAAATCAAACAAAAAGTCATAGATAATATGAAGGAAGACTTTCAAAACACCAGGATAAAGTCTATCCGCAAAACCAGGAACCCAGGGATCGTGATTGCGACTGAGAGCGAGAAGGAGATAGAAGAAATAAAAGCAAATGAGAAAATAACCACATTAGGGCTAAAGGCAGAATTACCAAAAAAGAAAGGCCCAACTATACTAATATTTGATGTAGAGTATGACATGGATCCGCAGCAATTAACCAACGAGATTTATAGAAAGAACTTACAGAGCCACTTCCCAGAGTTGGAACCCTCTGAGCTGATTTTTCCAAAGTTCAAAATAAAAGCAAAGAACGGGATGGGAGTAAATTGGACGGTGGAACTGGCGCCAACTGCTTGGCAAATCTTAAGCACCCAAAACAGAATATATATAGAATGGAGCAGCCTGAGATACAGGGAACATATATCCATTCCCAAGTGCTTTCGCTGCTGCAGATATGGCCACACCACTCATACTTGCACACAAAGAGAGCCGACCTGCGGCCACTGCTCTGGCAAAAGGCATGAGTACAATACCTGCCCCAACAAAACCGACGCACCAACCTGCGCAAACTGTAAGAGTCTGAAACTGGAGCACTCACACTCCATCCGCGATACTGGGTGTCCAACATACCAAAAAATCAAGAGTTCCTACCAACAGAGAATAGATTATGGCCACACACCATAAACAATTCAACTCCAGCGTTCTCACATTCCACCAGCTCAATGCACAGCGTGCCAGAGCGGTGGCGGAGCAAGTCCGACTAAAAGCTGACGATGAAAATGCTGACATCCTCATAATATTGGAACCGTACACGCACCAAAAGCAAGTACGGGGGTATCCTATTAAATACAAAATTGTGCAGTACACAGATGAAACCCCATGGGCAACTGTGATAATCAGGAACCCCCATATCACGGTCACAAAAATCCCACAATTCTGCACACCATGGGCAGCATGTGCCCACCTTGTCACCTCTCTGGGAAGTCTTTATGTGGTTGCTCTATACTGCAGGCCAGGGGCAGAAATCGACTATGCGATAACATACCTGGAGAATCTTCAAACTGCACTAAGCGGAAACAAGATAATAGTGGGGGCAGACGTCAACTGCAGATCTCCCCTCTGGCACAGTACCACGCCTGAAAGAAGAGGCTCAACAAATGGGCAAAGGCTCGAGGAGCACCTGGCCAACTCCATATTTGTTGTTAAAAACCAACCCTTCTGCCTCTCGACCTTCTGCAACACTTTATGGGAAGCAGAGATTGACATAACATTAGCCACAAGAAACATAGACACCCACATCACAAATTGGACGGTTAGAAATGCCTGGACGACCTCGGACCATCGTACAATAACCTTCACATTAGAAAGGAACTTGACAAGAACAGCTGCCGACAGGCACACGCTAAATAGATTTGCCCTAAGCAAGGCAAACTGGGACACCTTCCGAGAGACTCTTCGCACAGTAGGCCAGCAATACCTGCACACACTGAGGGAGCAGGAATGCGGGAGCGAAAACCCGGAACGACTCCAGAAGGATTTAACAAAAATAATAACAGAAGCAGCAGAGAAAGCCATGAAGAGAAGAATCCCCATTGCAGGGGCCACGCCCTGGTGGACTCCAGAGCTCACACGAATGAGGAAAATAGTACAACACAGAAGGAAACAATTTCAAAGGGCTAGGAGGAATTGGTCGCAACAAGAAGTCACTGAACTCAGAAACCAATATAGAATCGCTAGAAATTGTTATACTGAACAGATAAAGAAAAATAAAAGAGAATCATGGGAGAGGTTGGTACAAGGGTCAGGAAACAGCAACCCCTGGGGGGTGGTATACAAAATTACCACTCACAAACTCCCCAGGGGGGAAGTCGTGACAGCCACCAAAACAGCACAAGGAAATTTAACCATAACCTGGGAGGAGTCGATTGGGAACATCCTAGACAACATCCTTCAGGAGCTGCCAACAACACTAACAGATGAGCAGCAGGCTATCTGCCAAGCAAACAATTCCTATAATAATGACCAAATAGAACTCCCCTTCACCTTAAAAGAAATTCAAGATGCAGCAAGCCGCGCGAAAAATAAGAAATGCCCTGGACTGGACCTAATTGAACCGGAGATGGCAAAAGAAGCAACGGAACATATACCTGAATTACTGCTAAAACTATTCAATTGCTGCCTGGAAGCAGGTAAATTTCCACTACAGTGGAAAAAAGCAAATTTAAAACTGATCCTAAAAAACCCAACAAAGCCACCAGAGACACCTAGTTCCTACAGACCCATAGCCCTGCTACCAACCCTCAGTAAAATATTCGAACGGCTGCTACATACAAGAATCACAAGGCATTATAATGAAGCAAATCGTAACATGTCAAAGCAATAAGGATTTACTCCTGGCAAATCCACTATCGAAGCAATACAGAACCTCCTCTCTAGAGTCGCCCATTGTAAAAGGAAATACTTCCTAGTCATCGCAGTGGATTTCGCTGGGGCGTTCGACACCCTCTGGTGGCCGAGCGTCTTGGCGAGACTCAGAGCTGCCAACCTTCCATTGAATCTTTATTATTGCATGAAGGATTACCTGGCTGATAGAGCAGTGCAAGTTACCACACCATATAAATGCCTCAGTCGTCCAGTCTGCAGGGGCTGCCCCCAGGGTTCTGTCCTGGGGCCGCTCCTGTGGAACTTTGTCCTGGACGAATTCCTTGCCATGGATCTGGGTGGTGTGGAGGCCCAGGCCTATGCAGATGACTTGATCTTGACCATCGAGGCTGACAGCAGATCCTCCTTAGAAATCCAAGCAAATGATGCCCTGCAAAAGCTGCTAGATTGGATGAAGCTACACTTGCTCAAACTAGCACCCGACAAGACAAATTCGGTGCTGCTAAAAGGTACGCTAGACTTAAGGAGACCACCACAAATTAAGATTGAGAACAAAACAGTTAAGCTGTGCGAACAGATTAAATACCTGGGAATAATCTTGAACAGAAAATTAAATTTCAAGCCACACCTAGAATATATTAAAGAAAAGATAAGAAGATATGCGGCCCTCCTCGCTAGAGTCACTCGCAGGGACTGGGGACTCAGACGTACTACCCTGTCTTTGTACTACAAAGCTCTCTTCATCCCTGCCATCACATATGGCTCCCCTGTCTGGTACTCGAGGGCGGCACTAGAAGTGAATAAGCGGATCCTCGAAACAATTCAGAGGACCATCCTCCTTACCATGTCGAGAGCAACTAGAACGACTAGCACGGCTGCCCTCCAAGTCCTGGTAGGAGTTCTACCCCTGGATCTCGAAGCTACCCGCTGTGGTCTGCTCTACCATCTTGCCAGAAACACATCGGCTACGATGTATGACCTCACCACTGACATCACTAATGACCGCAACTATGAGAAGAGAAGAATCACCGACCACCTCATCCAGATTTGGCAGAGGAGATGGAGCAACACAGAAAAGGGTGCAGTGACCAGAAGATTCCTCCCCACTGTCACCAAGCTGTACCCTAAGGCGCCAGTGTGGTTTCACCCTGGTCGAAATACCACCTTCCTCCTTACAGGACATGGCCCGTTTAAAGCTAAACTTCACCAACTTGGTATCATAAATAACGCGGACTGTCCCTGTGGCAACCCGGAGTCCTGGAGACACGTAATGTTTGAGTGCGATTTGTATGATGACCTGCGACTACAGCTAATAACGTCAATCCAATATATCCCAGACAACCAAGAACCCAGACTGCTAGACACTCAAGAGGACTACAAGGCACTCAGTCAATATGCCCAGGATCTATTTTCTAGAAGGAAAACAATGATAGAAATATACCAAAGGCAACCCAACTAGAAAGAATGCAGGAGGTCAAACAAGTAAAAAAAAAAAAACAATCAAAAAACTCACCATACCACAGAAAGACAAGACATTAGGATGATTTGAATGGCCTACTGTCGACCCAAAACTGCACTCCCTTGTGCGTTTTTTTTTTTTTTTTTTCGGGGAGGGAGAGGGGGAGGAGTATTTGCTCTTCTCCTCTCTTCCTCATATTTTCACTCTGGTGGGGCATGGGCATGCCCCACTGAAAATGGGGGGTCACCTTTCTATCCGACCCCTCTTCTTCCTATTTCATCCCCCCAGTCTTCACCCTCCCCTCCCAACACTTTCTCTTGTACAGCGACTGCCCTACATGTCCAAATTTAAATCACATCAAATTTTGCCCGACCTTTTAGGCTCTCTAGAAATAGTTCTTTCAGCGTAAAACCCCACGCAGCACTTTCTAAATGCAATTTTACTTAAACCGATAACTCCAACTTAGCGATAACTCCAACCTTTATTTTAGGTCCTCGTCACCGAAATCCCAGGAAAGTAAGTGGCAGGACCTGCCAGAGTATAATTAGTCTCTTGGTACACCCGGCCGGCGCCCCCGTCGCTAGGTATGGTAACGCTGGGTCCCACTGGGGGCCCGGCGGCCAACAGGCCGGATGAACAATGGGCACAACAAACTACATACCACATGACCCATACATTATTTTTAAACCTCTGGCATAGACAGGGTACTGTCACTCGATACAAAGAACATACGCGGAGATGGGAGAAATCCCCGGAGCCGTCAGACCCTCAACATACCTATACCTATACCTATGCATTTGTTATGACTACCTTTGCATTCGGATGCACGTAACTGCGCTCTGTAAGAATTTTGGTTAAAATATGTGTTTAAATTGTGGTTAAAATTCCAAATTGTGTCTCCCTGAAGATAGTCATCTGAGGAGGTGAGAAACGTTTGGTTCCTTTTAGGGAAATTAGCCAGATACTAGCCTCCACACTCTCCACCAATCACCCCACAAGGCACCATGACCAACAACTGGCATGATACTGTCAACAACATTCTCAATGCCACCTTAAAACCCATCGAAGAGAACAACACTACTGAAGAGCAACAGCTGTGCCATGCCAACAAAACCTACCAATCGGCCCGAGTGGAACAACCATTCACTTTGCAAGATTTAGAAACTGCTGTACAAAAAATGAAAAATGAAAGAACCCCAGGACTGGACATACTTGAACTAGAACTGGTAAAAAAAAGGTGGCCAAGTATGCCCCAAACCTGCTGTTAGACTTATATAACCACTGTCTTCATCAGGGATGGTTCCCCTCGGATTGGAAGGTAGGCAGCATAAAATTAATCATAAAACACCAATCAAAGCAGCTACATATACTGGAGCCCTACTGACCTATAGCCCTCCTGACTGTACTCAGAAAAGTCCTTGAACAATTTCTTAGACAGAGACTTGAAGTACATTACATTGCAGCAAATTTAACAACAGACAAATAATTTGGATTCAAACCGGGGAAATTCACTCTGGATGCACTAGAATATATCACGAATGTCGCGGAAAACTGCCAACGAAAGTACCTTCTTCTCATCTCTGTGGACTTTGTGGGGATTTTCGATGCCCTCTGGTATGGATGCATTCAGAGCTACCTGAACAATAGGAGGGTCCTAGTGCAGCTCCCTACTACAAGGTTGAGTGCCAGGTACACAGTGGCTGCCCTCAGGGCTCTGTACTGGGTCCCCTCCTATGGAACTACGTGCTGGATGAGTTCCTCTCCCTTGAACTGTGGGGGGGGGACGTGCAAGTGCTCGCATATGCAGATGATCTCTCCCTAATCCACCCTGCTGATTCAAGAGCACAACTGGAAACCCTTGCCAACTCAACACTTTCCACTCTAAGAGAGTGGAATGAAACTCATCAGCTTAATATCTCTGCCACCAAAACTCAATCTATCTTACTAAAGGGATATCTAACTCCTACCAGGCCACTGCAGATAAAGATCTACAACAGGACGATAAAGTTGGCCACAGAACTCAAGTACCTAGGGATCATCCTGGACCGAAACTTATCATTTACATTCCACTTAAAATACATCCAGAAGAAAATGAAAAACTATGCTGCCATGCTTGCCAGGATTACCCACCGCGACTTGGGGCTGAAAAGATGAATTCTAGCAATTCTTTACAAAGCAGCCATCATTCCTGCGACTGCATATGCTTCTGGTGTCTGGCACCATAAGGCCTCTACTGCGGTAAATCTTTGGCTACTCAACTTTATTCACCGACCGATTTTATTAACCCTCACCAGAGCATGCAGCACCGTATCTACTCATGCCCTGCAAGTACTCACTGGGATCCTCCCCCGTTGATCTTGAAGTGGTTTGCCTAGGCATGTTACAGCAGCTTGGATGCAGAAATCCAACTACCTTCTAGAATAACACCACAGACCCAATTGCAAACCGGACAGTGTTGAAGAAAAGACCCCAGATCTATTTGCGATCAATATGGCAGCACCGCTGGAAGTTCCTCCCTGATCTACAGCAAATATACTCACAGTATCCGGCATGGCTTTGTCCTAGATTGTACAGCACATATCTCCTAACAGGACATGGAGCGATCTATCACAAATTACACTTTCTGGGACTCGAAGACAACCCAATGTGTGTATGTGGCTCTGTGGAGACCTGGGGACACCAGATGCATGACCGTGAACTTTATGAAGATCTTCATGTTCAATTAATCACCGAAGTGTGCCTCAACCCCAAAAACTGGGAACACTACTTACTGGAAGATGAAGCCTCATATATAGAACTCACCAAGTTTGCCCAGAATCTATATGCCAGACAATTGACCATTCTTCTGCCTGCAAACCTTGAATAGACATGTCAAACACAGCTTCCCAGAGACCCCCAACCAGACGTCAGTTTGACTGCCTGATCCATCATGCAGGACAAAACTGGAACTCTTCCGAGAAGTGACAAAACTCCACTTCCCAGAACATTGACCTACGGATGGGGCAACGATCCCATGGGTGACTCCCAACTATGACATTTTGCACAACCTACATGGATGATAAATGGAATGATGCAGAAAACTAAATATATTGAGGTAACGTTCAGAGATGCCTGGATATATTTAGTTTTCTGCATCAGTCCATTTATCATCCATGTAGGTTGTGCAAAATGTCACAGTTGGGAGTCACTCATGGGATCGTTGCCCCATCCATAGGTCAATTTTTTTGAGAAGTGGAGTTTTGTCACTTCTCGGAAGAGATCCAGTTTTGTCCTGCATGATGGATCAGGCAGTCAAACTAACGTCTGGTTGGGGGTCTCTGGGAAGCTGTGTTTGACATGTCTATTCGAGGTTTGCAGGCAGAAGAATGGTCAATCATCTGGCCTACAGGTTCTGGGCAAACTTGGTGAGTGCTATAGATGAGGCTTCGTCTTCCAGTAAGTAGTGTTCCCGGTTTTTGGGGTTGAGGTGCACTTCGGTGATTAATTGAACACAAAGATCTTCATAAAGTTCACAGTCATGCATCTGGTGTCCCCAGGTCTCCACAGAGCCACATGCACACATTGGGTTGTCTTCGAGTCCCAGAAGGTGTAATTTGTGATGCCGAGACCCAAGTCTCATCCTTGGTACCCAACGAAAGTGACTGACCGACATCGTTCCTGAGCAATAACCCAAGGAAGAGACTTGGGTCTCGGTGTGACATTTCCTATTAAGACCAAGACCTGCCCAGACATGATTGTTCTCAGCCAAACCAACATTGGATCGCCTCTGCTGGGCTACAGGTTCTCCTGGATGGTGTGGACCTGACCCTGTGGTCTGGTCTGCCTCCACCCCTGCACACAGGCCACATTGGCGACCTGAGCCAGCTCCCTTGTCTGGCTCACTGTTTCTCCTCTTCCAGGAAGGGGAGGGGGAGGGGGCCAGTTTGCTGTCCCCTCCGCTCCCTGCCACCCCATTTCTTCCCTCTGGTGGGGCATGGGAATGCCCCACTGTAAACTGGAGTTGCCTCCCTTTCAGCTCCATTATTTCTATCTATCTCCCCCCCCCCAGTCTTCAGCCTTCTCCCCACTCTATCTGACAGCAACGTGAACACACCCTACACAATCTAAATTCACCAATCTAAATTAATTTTGCCTAACATTCTATACTTCCCCTAGCTTCCCGCAACATGTATGCGGTCATATATTTTTTTTTTTAGGTCCTAGCCACTGAAATCTCGGGAAATTAGGTGGCAGGACCTGCCAGAGTGAACTATACACTAGTAGGTACCTGGTCTGCCTCCACTGGGCAAAAGTGGGGCAACATCGGGCCTCAGTAGGGGTCTGGCGGCTAAATGACCAGAAGAACAACGGTACAAGGCATCACACATATACAAAGTCCACACACTTTTAAATCTCTGGCTTTTCCAGTCAACTGGTTCACCCACAATGTAAACTACACGGAGATGGGGAGAACCAATCTCCGCGTAGTAATACACTGACAGTGGTAGAGAAGGAAAGGGACCTGGGGGTGGTTGTGTAGGCAGATATGAAGTTTTCTGAGCAGTGCAGATGGGCTGCAAGAGTAGCTCATGGTGTATTGTCAATGATATATAGGAATTTTTCTAGCAGGGATAAGGAGGTGATTATTCCCTTGTATAAGGCAATGGTCAGACCACACCTAGAGTACTGTATACAGGTCTGGAGGCCTCATTTCAAGAAGGATGTAGAGATGCAGGAACGAGTACAGAGAAGGGCAACAAGATTAGTGAATGGAACAAAGGGGTGCTCTTACGAAGAAAGGCTTAAGTTTTGTAAATTACAGTGTCTGGAGACTAGGCACCGGCGAGGTGATCTGATAGAGGTGTATAAAGCCTTGAATGGTTTGAGCATGCTCAATGCTGATGGGATTCTTCCTCTTGCTCAGAATGATCACCTGAGAGGGCATAAATTCAAATTGAGAAAAAACATGTAGGATAGACGTGAGGAAATTTGCCTTTAGCCAGCGGGTGGTTGGTTGGTGGAATAGACTTCCATCCCTTGTGGAACTTGATAGCCTAAATAAGTTTAAGGCTCAGCTGGACAGGTATTTCGAACGAACAGAGGGGTGAAGTGGAAGTGGTTATTTTTTTATTTTTTTTTTTTTTTTTTTTTTGGCTGATGCTGCACAAGCTTGCTTTCTTGCATCAAATGTCTCTACTAATGCTAATGCTAACCCCTGGTGCTGTTTGATCCTAAACACACTTTACACTTTATGCATTTGTGATGACCTCACAAAAGAACTTGCTTTCAAACAATGGAAGCCACATTACATTCAGCAACTCATTTCTGATACTGTAACAGAAGGATGAATTGGTAGAAAATAATGTTGGGGTGGAATCAAGAGTGGCCAGAGCTATTTGATAACATTTTTTGGAGTGACAAAGCTTTTTTCCAATTGGCTACTTTGTTAGCTGAAAAAATTGTCATTAGTGGGCAGAAAACAATTCAGACATTTGTGTTGAAAGGCTAGGGACATTCCAAAGATTAACAGTCTGATGTGGTTTCTGATCATCCTCAGCTGCTGGACCTTTCATTCTGTAAGATACAATGAATGCCAAAAGATACCTCACAGCATTGTAAGAGTGTGTGTGTGTGTGGCCAGTTATTTCACAGTGGGACAACACTGAAAGTCTTAATTTTATACAGGATTCAGCACCCCTCTCATTTCACAAGTGATGTCTGTATGTGGCTTCATAATCATTTTCCAGGGCTTGCCCGCTGCAGGATTTGACGCATTGTGTTTTTTTGAATGTGGTGGGTAAAGGAAGTGGTTAGCATAAACAACCATGCAACCTAAGCACACTGGAAGCAACAATCACCAATGAGTTCACAGACTTCCAATTAAATTTTTGGCATTTGGCAGTAGTGAATATGCCAGTTCATTTAAGAGACTGTGTTGAAAATGTACATGTGAAATTTTAAAGTGTAGTATCAAAAACCTCAATAAATTATGAATCACTTAGCATTAGTTTCATTAAAATCAATTACAACAGAAAGAGTTATGATAATTTAAGAATAGGGAGTGATTTATCAGATACACTGTTTGTCTATATTTAGGAGTAGAGTAAATTTCACACATCTGAACTAATAATTAATGTACAGTCATTATTTTAGTGTAACATCTATCGGATCTGGCAATAGTGCTAGGATAGTGAAGACAGTAAGCAAAAAAAGGACAGATTTCACTGCTTCAGGTGGTCACTTTTGATGCAATAGAAGTGGTAAATACAGTATTTTCCAAATTAAATTAATTTTTTTTAAATATAAACATTGACTTGGTAAATATTGTTTTTATTGTTTAATTAATTCACAATCTCTTTATAACTGGGTAGGTAGGTAATTTTTAATGTATTATTTATTAAAATAATAGATTATTATTGCTTTTTTAATATATTTCTTTTCAACTTGTCACTGCATGAGATTTGGAATAAATGGATGTTAGATAGTTAGGATTTTAACTGGTCATGTATATAAATGTTTAATAGGTTTGTAATGTCAAATTAAAATGGAATGAGAGTTTTTTTTTTTTTTTATCTTGAAAAAGAAAATTCCTTTTACTTTAATTAACTGTTATTAAAGTTTGTATTATTTTTATTTTTATTTTATTTATTTATTTATTTTTTTATGTCAGTGCACAATAATTCATGAAAATAAAATTATTTGCTCAAAAAAATTCAGACCGCTTTGGATAAGAATTGTGAAATTACAGATGCTACAACATTGGAATTTTATTTGAAGCAATCATGCTACATACTATAATTAAACAAGAAAGCATAAAAGTATGCTTTAAAAATATTTGCTTTTTAAGTTAGAATTTTTTTACTTGAAGCAATCTTTGCTAAACAAAATTTTATAGGATAGTATGCATATGTTCATATAAAATTTGACATATCAGACATACTAGGTATGATCAAAACACCAGAAATGTACTGTAAAACTGTCCTGTGGACAGTATTACCTTGAATATTATTTCCCATGGTCTGTACTGATTTTCTACTTCCATTACTGGTTCAAGAATTGGTTCCCATGAAGATACTTTCTCATTAAAATACAGTATTTCCATTTGTGTCTGTCCCCTCAGGTAGAGCTAATTAAAAAAAAAAATCACAAAATAATGAACATTTTTATAAATTCAGAAAACACAACTATTTTCAAGTTATAAAGACTCATTTACTATTCAAAGGAAAATAGTCTAGTACCATAAAATCAAAAATCAATTCTTATTCATAGAAAACAGTCTAGTATTATAGAATCAAAAATCATTTCTTATTCACAGAAAATAGTCTAATATCATAGAATCATAAAATTATTTCTTTTGTGATGAACTTCCAAATATATTAATAAACGTTAATATATTTAAGTGACATATTTATAAGAAAATATATTTATAATTTACGCTTATGTATATATTATTTATAATCAAATTCTTTAAAAAACTTCTCAACTTTATATAACTACACTGATTGTAATGTCTTGTATCACATATTAGGTAAAAAACAAAACCAGTAGAAAATTTTTTAAATGTGGGAAAAAAGTGCAGGATTACCTCTTAACTGTACCTCATTCTTTAAAATTTCTGCTGGGTTTTGGCAGCGGTGATTTTCAAAAAGCAAACAGTGTCACCTGCAGAACCAATCTATGAGAAGTATTATTACCATTTCTCTTGTTTATAAGGTACTGTAATCAGCCTAGCATCAGCATGCTGCAGCTGCTAATGTTTTCTTTGTTGGTGAATTTGGACTATCTTATTAAATTTTTTCTATCATGGTGTCTAAAACAATTACTTGAATAATAATGGAATCTGAAAAACCATTATAGTTTTATTCTTGTGCTTTAAGTTAGACTAAATCATTTTTTCATTATTATCCTAAATTATTGAAAAAGTATTAGAATTTTATATAGTCTCACGTTATACATATTACATATATAATATAAAATCAAAGTTTCAGTTGATGGATAAAAATAAAAATAAATAAGCAAGGTATGACAGCTGCACCAAAACGCACCAAGCAGCAGTAAAGCAGCACAGTTCTTTGCACAGATGAAGGTGAAAAGTACATAAAGTGCCAAAGACTAGAAGGGTAAGGATAGTAGAAAAAAAAGTATTGTAGGTTAGTAAAAGGCAAAAGAATTTTAATATCTTAAAGTTATGATGAACTAAGACAATTATGAGCTGAATTACAAAGCCAATTAGAGGTGAGGGAACTGTAAAGTACAATGATAAATACCAAATGATTAAACAAATAAAATAAAAAATAAAATAAATAAATAAAAGATGGTAAAGCTGTCATCAGATATGGGTGGGCAAATTTAGTTATAGGTCGAAAACATGGATAGCAAAAATGCAAAATCTGATGTCAGCTGAAGTAAATATTGATACGTGGTCAGGTATTTCATCAGGGGACTACACCTTATCATGTATCAGGAACTGCATTTCAATACTTTCTTTCAGAAACTGATATATATATCTCAGTGCCGAATAATCAATAAGCAAAATAAGCATGTGCTTAGGGCACCAAGGGAAAGGGGGTATCACAGTTTTTTCCCCTAGCTATCATGGCAACTTTAACTCTTTTACTGCCACATGCTAATGTAGTTGATTAATTGTAATTGTTCTTATCCAGCATGTTCAACTTTTCTCCACGTTGTTAAAAACATTTTTCTTTCAAAAAAATCACTCTTGTCGTGATACTGAAGGTTAAACAAAATCCACTCTCAATTAGTGTATTTATTACAAATTTAAAAACTAGCTTTCATGATTTTCGTGTGTATTTTGTAACATTTATTCTTCTGTAATTTTCAGACCTAATATGAAACATGTTCAATTAAGTGGTGCAATAAAGAGAAAACTGGCAAAAAAGAATCAAATAAAGGCTTTGGATTTAGTGGCAAAAAGACTGGAAAGCTAACTAATTTCTTCAAAAAAGTTACACAACCTGATCTTCCAAATCAAAACAGATCTCTGCCATCAGAAGTTACTTGTACTGTATCTGACTATGACAAGATTGAAGACAAACAAGGCTCCACATCTATCAGTGCCGCTCGGTCAACTTCAAGATTAGAACATAATGATGATGTTGAGGTGTCATAGGCTGGCTCAACTGGCAGAGTCTCACTACTGATCACACTTTGCCCATAAATTCTCTTGATATATCTAGGGTAAATGTTGAGGAAAGTTGTTCTAAAAGACTGTCCGAAGTTGAATAGATTGCTGAAAATGAAAATCTACTGGACCAAGGTGAAATTATTCAGTCTGCAAAAGATGTAAATAAAACAAAAGATCCAAGGTTGTGGCAAGATTTTCCTGCTGATGATGTGGCTTATTGGATTGCTTGCAGACCCAGTGCCTGTCAACACCATAATGGGCCACATGACAAATCTTGCTGAACTTTCAAAAGTGGCAAACAAGATATTGTTCACAAAAACATTTCTTTGGGGGTAAAAGTCAATGGTGAGCAATACAAGAGAGAATGGTTACTGTATTCACCATAAACAGGGTTAGTTTACTGCTTTGGTTGTAACCTTTTTGCTCCTAAATGTTCCCCATGTTTTGTTGAAAGAGAAGGGTTCAGTGATGCGAAATACTAGTGTAATGAAAGAAGCACTACTCACCAAGACTCTATGCTAACGTACTTAAATTGCATTCTAGGTTTGGGCTTGTGTCAAGAGTTCGAAAAACAAATTAAAGAGTGCAAGTACTGGGAACATGTCTTGGAGCGTGTAATAGCTGTTATTCATACGTTAGCTGAACATGGCCTAGCTTTTTGAGGGACAGATGAAAATTTTGGTTCGCTGCAGAATGGGAATTTTTTAGGGCTGCTGAGCTCATAAGTTAGTTTCATCCATTTTAAAAGAGCACATTTTGAAATATGGAAATTCTGGAAAAGGAAATCCTTCTTATCTGTCCAAAACCACGTGTGAGGAGCTCATTGTACTAATGGCTCAGAAGTTCCATGTGTTCATTTTTGATGAAGTAAATTCTTTTGGTTATTTTACCATGTTAGTTGATTCATATAAGGGGATGCAGCAAAATATTTTAGAAGAAAATAAGTTTGCCATATATGTGTCCTGTGCAGCCCATTCACTAAATCTGGTAGATTGAAGTGCTGCTGACTGCTGTCAAGTGGTAGTTAATTTTTTTTCTACAGTGCATTTGCTCTATACATTTTTTTCTGCCACAACCAACCGGTGAAAAATTCTTAAAGCTTGTCTTGGAAATAAACTTGTGTTAAAATCCCTCTCTAACACAAGATTGGAGGCATATGCGATGGCAACAGCAGCAATTTTGAAGTGTTTCTTTAAGATATACCCCAGGGGCTCACATCTGGTGAGTATGGGATTGGCACACCTAGAGTCCTGGGCTGGATATCATCATCATTCTTCTTTCTTGGTGTTTCCCCCCCCCCTCTCTCTCTCTCTCTCTTTCTCTCTCTCTCAGGGTAATTCAGAAATTTTTTTTTTACCTGGTGCAGCAAATACCTCAGGCTTCCTTGCACCATATGGCTAATAATGATAATATTGGAAGCTTTAGAGTGTTTAGCTGAAGACCATTCACAAAAGGGGGGCACTAGCATGAGCATTAGTAGAGGCATTTGATGCAAGAAAGCAAGCTTATGCAGCATCAGCCAAAAAAAAAAAAAAAAAAAACCACTTCCACTTCACCCCTCTGTTCGTTCAAAATACCTGTCCAGCTGAGCCTTAAACTTATTTAGGCTATCAACTTCCACGACAAGGGATGGAAGTCTGTTCCACCAACCAACCACTCGCTGGCTAAAGGCAAATTTCCGCACGTCTATCCTACATCTGTCTTTCCTCAATTTGAATTTATGCCCTCTCAGGTGATTATTCTGAGCGAGGGGAAGAATCCCATCAGCATTGAGCATGCTCAAACCATTCAAGGCTTTATACACCTCTATCAGATCACCTCGCTGGTGCCTAGTCTCCAGACTCTGTAATTTGCAAAACTTAAGCCTTTCTTCGTAAGAGCACCCCTTTGTTCCATTCACTAATCTTGTTGCCCTTCTCTGTACTCGTTCCAGCAGCTGTACATCCTTCTTGAAATGAGGCCTCCCGACCTGTATACAGTACTCTAGGTGTGGTCTGACCATTGCCTTATACAAGGGAATAATCACCTCCTCATCCCTGCTAGAAAAATTCCTATATATCATTGACAATAGACACCATGAGCTACTCTTGCAGCCCGTCTGCACTGCTCAGAGAACTTCATATCTGCCTGCACAACCACCCCCAGGTCCCTTTCATTCTCTACCACTGTCAGTGTAGTACCACAGAGTTGATACGTTGCTCTGGGGTTGCTGTTTCCCATGTGTAGTACTTTACATTTGTCAATGTTAAACTTCATTTGCCACCTCTCGGCCCATCTGCTCAACCTTTCCAGATCCTGTTGCAGCAGCATAGTGTCAGTAGTGTCCTTGACAACCCTGCCTACCTTTGTATCGTCTGCAAACTTCGACATTAAGCTTGATATACCATCATCAATATCATTTATAAATACAGAAAACAATAATGGACCCAACACTGAGCCCTGAGGGACTCCACAAATAACATTAGTCCACGACGTGCAGTGTCCATTGATTACCACTCTCTGTCTTCTCCCCCTCAGCCACCCCTTTATCCACAGCAGCAATTTGCCTCCAATGTCACACTGCTCCAATTTGTGCAGCAGTCTTCCATGTGCAACAGTATCAAAAGCCTTTCTAAGATCCAAGTATATAATATCAAAGTTATTTCCTGCATCCAGTTCCTTTGTGACTGCATCATAGTATCCAATCAAATTGGTCAGGCAAGACTTCCCCTTAACAAAACCATGCTGTGTCTGAGCTATAACTGAAGTCTTGTCTAAATGATCCTGCAGTGCTTCTTTAATAAGTGCCTCCATTAATTTTCCTGGAACAGAAGTTAAACTCACAGGTCTATAATTACTTGTGTCAGCCTTTGATCCTCCTTTGTGAATTGGGGTCACATTTGCACATCTCCAGTCTGTGGGTACTTCCCCTGAGTCCAAGGAAGCTCTCATAATTATGGCTAAGGGTTTGCTTACTTCCTTTGCTGCCTCCTTTAATATAACTATAAGACGTGCGGAAATTTGCCTTTAGCCAGCGGGTGGTTGATTGGTGGAACAGACTTCCATCCCTTGTGGTGGAGGTTTTTAGCATTAGCATTAGCATTAGTAGAGGCATTTGATGCAAGAAAGCAAGCTTATGCAGCATCAGCCAAAAAAAAAAAAAAAAAAAAAAGTAACATAAATAAATAAAAATAACCACTTCCACTTCACCCCTCTGTTCGTTCGAAATACCTGTCCAGCTGAGCCTTCAACTTATTTAGGCTATCAACTTCCACGACAAGGGATGGAAGTCTGTTCCACCCACCAACCACCCGCTGGCTAAAGGCAAATTTCCGCACATCTATCCTACATCTGTCTTTCCTCAATTTGAATTTATGCCCTCTCAGGTGATTTTTCTGAGCTAGAGGAAGAATCCCATCAGCATTGAGCATGCTCAAACCATTCAAGGCTTTGTACACCTCTATCAGATCACCCCGCTGGTGCCTAGTTTCCAGACACTGTAATTTGCAAAACTTAAGCCTTTCTTCGTAAGAGAACCCCTTTGTCCCATTCACCAATCTAGTTGCCCTTCTCTGTACTCGTTCCAGCAGCTCTACATCCTTCCTGAAATGAGGCCTCCAGGCCTGTATACAGTACTCTAGGTGTGGCCTGACCATTGCCTTATACAAGGGAATAATCACCTCCTTATCCCTGCTAGAAAAATTCCTATATATCATTGACAATACACCATGAGCTACTCTTGCAGCTCGTCTGCACTGCTCAGAGAACTTCATATCTGCCTGCACCACCACCCCCAGGTCCCTTTCATTCTCTACCACTGTCAGTGTAGTACCACAGAGTTGATACGTTGCTCTGGGGTTGCTGTTTCCCATATGTAGTACTTTACATTTGTCAATGTTAAACTTCATTTGCCACCTCGAAGCCCATCTGCTCAACCTTTCCAAATCCTGTTGCAGCAGCATAGTGTCAGTAGTGTCCTTGACAACCCTGCCAACCTTCGTATCGTCTGCAAACTTGGACATTAAGCCTGATATACCATCATCAATATCATTTATAAATACAGAAAACAATAAAGGCCCCAATACTGAACCCTGAGGGACTCCACTAATAACATTAGTCCACGATGAGCAGTGTCCATTGATTACCACTCTCTGTCTTCTCCCCCTCAACCACCCCTTTATCCATAGCAGCAACTTGCCTCCAATGCCACACTGCTCCAATTTGTGCAGCAGTCTTCCATGTGCAACAGTATCAAAAGCCTTTCTAAGATCCAAGTATATAATATCAAAGTTATTCCCTGCATCCAGTTCTTTTGTGACTGCATCATAGTATCCAATCAAATTGGTCAGGCAAGACTTCCCCTTAACAAAACCATGCTGTGTCCTAGCTATAACTGAAGTCTTGTCTAGATGATCCTGCAGTGCTTCTTTCACCAGTGCCTCCATTAATTTTCCGGGAACAGAAGTTAAACTCACAGGTCTATAATTACTTGTGTCAGCCTTTGATCCCCCTTTGTGAATTGGGGTCACATTTGCACATCTCCAGTCAATGGGTACCTCCCCTGAGTCCAAGGAAGCTCTCATAATTATGGCTAAGGGTTTGCTTACCTCCTTTGCTGCCTCCTTTAATATAACTGGATAGATCCCATCCACCCCAGGTGCCTTTCTTGTGTTTATCTTCAACAATTTCTCCTCCACTTTGCTCTCAGTTATTACAAGATTCTCTAGCTTACTGCTAGAGTTGAATACACCTCTGGCATTCCCCTCGCTGAATAACTCCTCATGTGTGAATGTCGATGCAAAATATTCATTTAGTTTGTTAGCTACCCGAGCAGGGTCATCAACAGTTGACCCATCGATCTCAAGTGGACCAATCTGATTCATCCCCTTCCTTCTAGAGTTTACATAAGTAAAGAACTCTTTGCTGTTTTTCTTCGCATCCCTTGCCAAGGATCTCTCGTAATCTGCCTTCGCCTGCCTAACCTCCTTTGTAACTTGGTTACAGATCAACTTGTATCTATCATAGGCGTCCGTGTCACGTGTTAATTTGTATGTATCCCATGCATTTTTCTTCTCTGCCATATGCCTCATTAGTTCATCTGACAACCATTTAGGCCTAAACCTTGAACAATATTTCTTAGTTGGTATGTAAAGCCTAGTAGCTTCCACGATAAGTTCTTTGAATGCTTCCCATTTTGAATTTGCTGTTGGCAATATCATCAGTTGATCCCACTGTATAGAATTTAAATACTGTCTCAGTCCATTGTAGTCGCCTTTACGAAAGCAATACCCCTTCCCTTTACCCCTAATGGTAGTTACCTCTTTGAGTAACTCCCACTTCAGCACACTGTGATCACTGCCACCAAGTGGTTCATTTATCTGCAGATTCTTAATGCATGAAGAATCACTACTGATAATCAAATCAAGAGTATTACTCCCTCTAGTTGCCTCCCGAACATGCTGATGTAGAAAACAATCATCCAATAAATCCACAAAAGCCTTGCTACTGTGTGAGTGACCAGCCCCCAAATTCCAGTCAATATCTGGGAAATTAAAATCCCCCATTATAAGACTCTCTGATTTACTGGCCCACTCTATTTCTCCGAACAGTTTCTTATTATACTCATCAGAGTCATTAGGCCTATAGCACACTCCTACTCTCAATTTTGATCTCCCAATGCTTATGTCACACCAAACTGACTCGACACTGCACTGTCCAGCGATGTCGACTGGCTTCACTTCCTTGGATTTTATGTGTTTTTTAACTAATAGCATAACCCCTCCTCCCTTCCTATCCTGTCTATCCTTTCTGTAGACATTGTACTCCCCAAATTCCAGTTCTGCATTTCTTATATCTGTGTGACACCACGTCTCTGAAATCCCCACAATATCTGCCTTTGATGTTTTGAGCAATACCTCAAATTCATCAAATTTATTTACTAAACTCCTAGCATTGGTGTACACACAAGTATACATGCACCTGTTCTTTTTCTTAGCTACCCTAACACAACCCATGTGTTTACTTGTACCCCAATGATTCCCAGCAGTCTCTGAAATATCCTGCATCTTATTTTCCAGGCTGCGGCTCATTCCAATAGAAGCAGTGCAAGAATCACTTTCACCTCTGCCAGTGGCTACTGTTAATCTATTAGTCCTTGTATCCCCCCAATCTAGCAGTTTTCCGACCCACCTAACATTGCCTCGATAGCATCAGCAAACATTCTTGCACCCTTTCTATTTAAGTGTATCCCATCCCTGTAGAAGCAGTCTCTCCTGTTAACAAGTACAGACCAGGCTGAAAAAAATTCTACCCCTTGAGCCCTGCACAATCTTTCCAGGGCCGAATTGATTGACAGGGCTCTCATCATATACTCCCTCCTATCGTGTCTGGGCAGAATTGCAGACACTTTCAATTTCAACCCTAATTCACGGCTTTTTTTCATCAGTGACCTGTACTTGTCAAGTAATTCCGCCGGTCTCCTACTCTTAATGTCATTAGTGCCAACGTGTACAACTATATCACCTTTTGTGCCCTTAAAAGATGATATCCGCTCTACAACGTCATCAACTTTTGCCCCTGGCAGACATACCCTGGTCCTATTCCACCTATCCTTTTTACAAAGCATGTTTCCCGTTTCCCTGACAATAGAGTCACCAACAACTACTAGTTCCTTTGGGACCAGCGCATTCTGCCTTGGGGGTTGCCGCTGTGTTCCGCGATGACCAAGTGCAAGCTCTGGCATTGGTGTGGGCAGCTGAGAGCTTGATGGGCCCCTCACTTGTAATCCTTCGAGGGCATCCACCCTATCCTTCACGCTCTCATATAGGCCCATAACAACGCTGAGTTGTCGCCTTATCTCCTTACACTCCTTGCATCGCACACACACAAAGACATCCCCCATGGCAGTATCATGTCCAGGTTGACAGCCTAAATAAGTTTAAGGCTCAGCTGGACAGGTATTTTGAACGAACAGAGGGGTGAAGCGGAAGTGGGTTTTTTTTTTTTTGGCTGATGCTGCATAAGCTTGCTTTCTTGCATCAAATGCCTCTACTAATGCTAATGCTAACTGGAAAGATCCCATCCACCCCGGGTGCCTTCCTTGTGTTTATCTTCAACAATTTCTCCTCCACTTTACTCTCAGTTATTACAATATTCTCTAGCTTACTGGTAGAGTTGAATACACCTCTGGCTTTCCCCTCGCTAAATAACTCCTCATGTGTGAATGTCGATGCAAAATATTCATTTAGTTTGTTAGCTACCTGAGCAGGATCATCAACAGTTGACCCATCGATATCGTAGACCAATCTGATTCATCCCCTTCCTTCTAGAGTTTACATAAGTAAAGAACTCTTTGCTGTTTTTCTTTGCATCCCTTGCCAAAGATTTCTCGTAATCTGCCTTCGCCTGCCTAACCTCCTTTGTAACTTGGTTACAGATAATACTGAAAATACGATGCAAGACGTAGAATTTGTTTTCATATTGATCACGTGGGATGAAATTTTGCAAAATTTTATAGAGCAAGTCAAGTTCTGCAAAATGAAGAAGTAAACTTAAAAATATTATTTGCAGATCTGTATGGGCCAATTGCTGAACAACTATGCTCTCTAGGAGATGATTTGAAAGATTTCAAGCACTTGTAAAAGAATACTACCAGATGTTGATTTCAAGGCTGTTCAAACTTGCAAACGTATCAGAAAGAAGGTACCCAATGGTGGAAATGCACCAGAAGTAGATCTGAATGACACAGATAAATTTTGTATCACCACCTTTTACCCAATTATTGACAAACTAGAAACTGAGATGAGAAGAAGAGGAAAGGTGTAAAAAGAAATAGCAGACAGATTTTTCTTTCTAAGCAATGTGCCAAATAATGTCCCCTCATCTACTGAAACTGAAAGGTACTCTCACTGCTGTCAAAAACTAATTGTTGCTTATCCAGCAGACTTGGACAATAACCTCTCTGCTGAGCTTTAGCAGTTTCATGCAACCACAGGGACTTATATCTGACAAATATGAGCTTGGCACACCCATGGTCCTGACTGAGCAGGATATCATCATTCTTCTCTTTCTTTGTGATTCCTTTCTACTTCTGACTCTCTCTCTGTCTGGGTAACTCGGGTATTTTTATTTATTTTTTTTTTTGGCAGGTGCAGCAAAAGCCTCAGGCTTCCTTGCACCATATAGCTAATAATAATAATAATAAGAGAAGGGCAATAATAATAACAAGAGAAGGGCAAGACCATCCAGCCCAACCAACTGGAAGTGCTTCCTGCGCAACTGCGCTAGTGACCACCCAGGAAGGAAGTAAACATCAATGCATGAAGTGGAGCATTGAAATGAATACGTACATCATGCAAGCATACTATGAAATAACCAGGCTAGAGACCGATATAACAATGTACATGTCGTGACTACATACCAAGCGGTTGGAACGATACCTGGATATTCAAGTAACTGAACAGTGATTAGCAGACCAAAGAAGGACCATCATCACGAAGAACCTAATAGCTCCTGCCATCTTGGAAAAAATCAAGCAGGATGTGAGTGAATTTTTCTACAAAACAGAAAGAATATGGTCAATATGGAACCAGAGGAGGCACAGCATACCACGGAACCAGAGGAGGAAGAGCAAGAAGAAATACAACCCAGAGTAGCTGAAGTGGAAAGAGACGAAGTGATGATATCCAGAATAGAAGATGAGTGGAGGAAGGCCCTAACAGAATTCGAAGGAATGGACCCCACAAGACCCACGTGATACCTAAGCAAAGGCCAAATAAAATCCTGTGGAGAGTAACATAGTACCTCATCGGCAAATAATGCCACATTATCTAGACATCATCATTTAGACAGCCATTTTCAATCCACTGCAGGATGAAGGCCTCTCCAGCAACTTTCCAGTTCCTTCTGTTTTGAGCACTGGCCATCCATTTACTACCTACAAACTCATGAATTTCATCTATCCATCTCCGCCTTTGTCTTCCAGGTTTTCTTCTAGCTCCTCTTGGATACCATTCTGTTCTTTTCTTAGTCCATCTGTCATCATGTCTTCGAGCTATGTGTCCTGCCCAAGACCATTTTAGTTCTTTAGTTTTGATCAGAATGTCCTTTACTTGAGTTTGTTGCCTAATCCATGTGTTTCTCTTCTTATCTAACAGTCTGATTCCTAATATGATTCGTTCCATTCTTCGCTGTGTAGTTCTCAGCTTCTCTTCCATTCTTTTGGTGAGTGCCCAAGTTTCACTTCCATAAGTCATATTGGGGAGTATACATTGATTCATTATTTTACGTTTCAGACAAACTGGGATATTGCTCTTCAGTATGTGACTATATTTCCTGAATGCTATCCATCCAAAATTTATTCTTCTCTCGACTTCCAGCCATTTATCATTATTACAGCTAATGACTTGTCCCAGATAAGTATATGACTCCACCTTTTCAATTACTGCTCCTTCAATCATTATTTCCCTTTCTGTGACATACTTGTTCATCATTACTTTTGTTTTAGCCATATTCATCTTTAGTCCAAAATCCTTACTAGCTGTGCATAACTGATTAAGATTTTCCTCTAATTCGTTGGGATCGTGGCTAATGACCACAATGTCATCTGCAAATCGTAAATGGTTTAGGTACTCTCCGTTCACATTGACTCCTTTCTGCGACCAGTCTAATCTTCTGAAAGCTTCCTCAAGGGCAGCAGTAAACAGCTTCGGAGATATTGTGTCTCCTTGTCGAACTCCTTTCTCAATTTTAAATTTCCTACTGTCTTTGTCTAGTCTAATAAAGGAGGTAGCAATCTCATATATTTTCTTCAAAATCATAATATATGGGGTATCAATGCCTTGTCTTTCCAGTGCCCGAAACATTGCCTTATGCTGTATTGAGTCAAATGCCTTTTCATAATCCACAAATGCCAAGCATAATGGTGTTTTATATTCATTTGCTTTCTCCATTAGCTGTGATATTTACATGAAGGTGATCCATAGTTGAGAATCCTGTCCTAAAGCCAGCTTGCTCTTTCGGTTGATTCTCATCAAGTATTCTTTCTAATCTGTTAGTAATGACCCTTGTGAACAACTTGTAAATGTGGGCTAGCAAGCTAATTGGTCTATAATTTCCAATTTCTGATTTATCTCCTTTCTTATGCAGCAAAACTATGATTGCATTATTCCACTGCTTAGGTGTCACACCTTTTCTAATGCACTTTGTGAAGAGCCTTGGCAGTTTTTGTGTTATGTCTCTTCCTCCCAATTTTAACAACTCTACAGTAACTTCATCTTCCCCCGGGGCTTTCTGATTCTTCATTTTCTTCAATGCATGTTCTACCTCATCAGGATGAATATTGGGTACGTCGTATGTGTTGCTACTTTGCAATCCATCTTCCCCACTGCTGGTATCATTCCCTCGCTCCTTGTATAATTCTCTATAGTAGTCTTCTGCTATTTGAATTATGCCTTCTCTGCTGTTTATAAGTACACCATTGCTATTCTTCAGTTTCAGTATCATTTGTCTTTCTGTATTACTGCTCATGGCTGCTGATTTAATTCCTTTGTTTTCCCTTAATGCTTGTTCTACTTTTCTTGTGTTAAATCTTCTTATGTCCTCTCTGAGTCTCTTTCTAATGGCTTTGCATAACTCAGTATACTCAATTTTCTCCCTGTCAGTGTTTTTCTTGCTTTTCATTTGTCGTCTTCGGTTCATCATGACAAGTGTTTCTTGACTAATTTTTTCTTCTTTGTATTTCTTTTTCCCTATAGGTTTCTTGGGCTTTATCACTTTCAAAAAGTTGTAATATTCCTCGTCGATATCTTGGTCCTCAGCAGTCTGCAGAAACTCATACTTTTTCTTAAATTCCAGTACATACTGCTTTTTCTTCTCTTCTGTTATCTCAAAGACCTTTGTATTATTTACTCGAGTCAGTTTTTTCCTTTCCTTTCCTTTCCTTTCCTACATCTATATCAAGTGTACATCTTACCATTCTGTGATCACTTCCAACATTTACCTTATTCAGGACGGTAACATCATTCACAATATATCTTCTGTTAGTGAGGATGAAGTCGATTTCATTAGTAGTTAATCCATTTGGACTCTTCCATGTCCACTTTCTGTTCACCCTTTTCTTGAAAAAAGTGTTGATTACTGACAATCCTTGAGATTCTGCAAATTCCACAAGTCTTTCACCTCTTTCATTTCTTTCACCAATTCCAAAATTTCCTATTGTTCCCCTTTCTGCGCTGTTTTGTCTTTTTCCAGCCTTAGCATTGAAGTCTCCCATAATAATAGTGTAGTGCGTTTTATGCTCATCTAGAAGACTCTCAATTTCGGTATACATTTCTTCAACCTCTTCATTATCATGGCTCGATGTTGGTGCATAAATCATTATAATCTTTAGCTTGTATCTCTTAGAAATCTTGAGTATTAGTCTTGACACTCTTGGTGATGTACTTTTGAATTCCAAAATGTTGTTTTTAAAATCTTTATGGACCAGAAACCCAACTCCACCTTCACTCCTTTCACTGTTTCCATTGATGTACAGCAGATTTCCACTCGATAAACTTATAAGTGATTCATTTCTTCTTCTTGTTTCAGCCAAACCGATGATATTCCAATTCACATTTTCCAATTCCTTTTCCAGCTCTAATATCCTGTCTTCACCAATGAGTGTTCTTACGTTATCTAGACAACAATGGTGCAATGCTGGAGGCTATCCACATAGCCATATACTGTGCTGCCATAGCAGCTACTAGGATTAATGGAAAAGAAACGAGAGACCAGCAACATAAGAACCGAAAACAGAAGGAACTGTCAACTTGGGAAAGAAGATTTCAGCAGAAGATAGAAGAATTAAGAGTCAAGATATTGATTGGAAAGAAAGAGCATCCTCAAGAGAGACAGGGTCCACAGCAAACATAGACCAGAAATCAGAAAATAGGAGAATACTTGGACACAATGAAGTAGTACATCGTCGCACTCAGCAAGAGACTACACCAATAAAAATAAGAGAATAGAAGAATACTTGGACACACTGAAGCAGTACATCATCACACTCAGCAAGAGACTACACCAATAAAATGAGAGCATGCAGAGGAAAATAAACAACTGAATCTTCAATGAGGAACAAAGAGCCTTCTACAGGAAACTGGGTAAAGATGAGAAAGCAGGAAATGGTCCATCCGAGAAGAAGACGATCGAGAAGTTTTGTGGAAATATCTGGAACAGTGACGTAAGATATAACAGCAGAGCACCCTGGATAGAAGTAGAACAGAAGAAAATCAAGGACATACAAGAGATGAGAGAGTGGGAGATTTGAGAAGAAGAAGTAAAACAGTCGATCAGGAACACCCACAACTGGCAAACCCCAGTAATTGATAATATTCACAACTGGTACAAGAAGCTCACCTGCACACAGAAGCACCTAGCAGAGCAGTTCGCTCAAATGATAAGGTACTTGGAGATAATTGCAAAGTTTCTCACTGAAGAAGTCATATATCTGAAGCCTAAAGACGAAGATACAAGAAACCCGGCGAGATAGAGGCCAAGCGTCTGCCTCCCAACAATGTACAAGATCTTGACCAGCTGCATAACCAAGAAGATATCAGACCATTTAGAGAGTCAGAACATAATGGCCAAACAGCAGAAAGGATGCAAGCGGAGGAGCAAAGGATGGAGGAGAAATTAACCATAGATGTCGCAGTTATGGAGCAAGTCTACAAGAAGCACTGCAACCTATACACGGCCTACATCATAGCTGTCTAATAGAGACCATGAAGATCTAGAAGGTCAATCCAATAGTCACTAACTTCCTAGGAGCAACAATGGTGAAATAGAGTACCACCATTAAGGTCGAGAACATCACAACCAGGCTAATCCCCATTAGAAGATGAATTTTTCAGGGAGATGCTCTGAGCCCACTGTGGTTCTGTATAGCACTCAGCCCACTATCCACCATGCTTAATGGCAGCAAGTATGAATATATAATCTCAAAGAAGGAAGAAAGAACCTGTACATCCTCACCCACTTGATGTACATGGATGACATCAAGCTCTACGCAGCAACCGAGAATCAATTCCAGCAACTACTCAGATCAATGAAGAATTCAGCAAGGATATCAGGATGGAATTTGGTCTAGACAAACGCAAGACCCACTTGCTGCACCAGGGAAAATTAGTTGGGTGAAACTACCAGCTGCTGACTGGTAAAGATATCGAAGATATGACAGAAGGAGAGACCTACAAATACCTAGTGATGATGCAAGCTGAGCAGTTAGAGCACAAGGAAATCAAGAAGTGCCTGACCGAAAAATATCATCAGAGTCTCAGAAGCTCGCTAAAAGCAAAACTGAATAGAGGGAACGCTGTTAAAGTGATAAACACCTATGCAGGTTCAGTACTAACATACACCTTTGGGGTCATAGATTGGACTAACACTGAGCTAGAAGAGATCATACGAAAGACAAGGACAATGATGACCAAGAAACAACAACACCTCCCTATGTCAGCAGTGGATATACTCACAATAGCTTGGAAAGGGGGAGGAAGGGATCTGATAGATCTGATTGCGCTACAAAAAACAGAGATAGTTAACCTGAAGGATTATTTCGAGAACAACACAGCAGCACTCCAGCAGGCCATAAGGAAGATAGATAAGTAATATTCCCAACTCAACCTAAGCGAGGAACCCCCACCCACCCAGACGGCATAAGAAACGAAGTTAGAAAGATGGGCAAACAAGACACTCCATGGCAGACACTACAATGACCAAGATCACATTGATAACACTACTTCGAATACAGGGCTCACAAGCGGGATGCTCTTGCTGATTCATGCTGGCTATCCAAGACCAGGTAATCAATACCAGAAACTATAGAAAATACATTGCAAAGGAGCCCGGAATGTCAGATGACACATGTTGATGATACCACCTGGCCTCAGAAATGATCCAACACATCACCGCGGGATGCAAGGTGATCACTCAGACTGAGTACACTCATAGACATGACCAGTTAGCCAGGATAATACATCAGAAGCTAGCGAGGAAATACCAGGTGACCAAAGAAAGTGTACCATACTACAAGTATGAACCTCTGGCAGTACTAGAGACCCGAACCCACAAGCTCTACCAAAACCATGCCATAAAAACAGAACGGACATAACCCTTGTGGATAAGACGGAAAAGGCTACCTACCTGATTAACACAGTGGTGCCCAACACTAGCAATGTCCAGAAAACCGATGAGAAAAAAATTAGGAAGTACACGAACCTGAGACATGAGGTCAAGGAGATGTGCCATATGCAAGAAGTATCGACCATCCCAATCATCGTGTCAACCACCGGTATGGTGCCAAAGATTCTACCTAGCAGCAATAGGTATCCCAGAGAACACCTACAAGGAATTCCAGAAAGTCGCAATTTTGAACACCTGTAGGATAGTCAGAGATTTCCTCGACCAACAGTAACACCAGACATTACAACCACCCTCAGTACTTGGTAGCAGTACCCGTCATGGAGAGGAATCCCCCAATCAGTGAGAAATAATATAAGAGCAACAACAATAATAATAACCTACCTAACCCAAGATCAGAGTGGCGGGTAAGGCAGATTGTGGCATCATCTGGTGTCACTGTCGAGAACTATCACTGGATATAAGCGGAAGCTAGACAGGTCCATCTCCATAGGTAGATGATGTGGCAGAGAAATATTAATCATACTGCATCGAGTATGATGCAGGATAAAGTCATTCGCATACAGGAATTAGGCAGAGGGGTTGGCTCAAAAAATCAGAGACGGTCTCCCTAGGAAGACAGTGGAGGAAGTGGCTCTGTCCCCCGTATGGCTACCATATGAGAATGGCAAGACCATTCAGCCCACCAATTGGAAGTGCTTCCTGAAGAACTGCGCTAGAGACCACCCAGGAAGGAAGGAAGGAAGGAAATGCCAAAGCATGAAGTGAAGCCTCAAAATGAACACGTACATCATGCGAGCATACTATGAAATAACAAAGATGGAGGCCAATATGAAAACTTTACAGGGCGAAACTACATACCAAGTGGCTGGAAAGATTCCTGGATATTCAGGTCACCAAACAGCGAATAGTGGACCAGAGAAGGACCATTGTCACGAAGAACTTGCTAGCTTCTGCAATCTTGGAAAAAATCAAGCAGCATCTGAGCAATCAACTAGAAAGGATAAAGAATATGGAACCAGAGGAGGAAGAGCAAGAAGAAATACAACCCACAGCAGCTGAAGTGGAAAGAGATGAGTTCATGATATCCAGAATAGAGGATGAGTGGAAGAAGGCCCTAACAGAATTCGAAGGAATGGACCATACAAAAACTCATGTGATACCGAAGCAGGGGAAAATAGAACCTTATGGAGACCACAGACCACCTCAATTGGCAAATAATGCTGCATTACCTCGACAACTATGGTACAACACTGGAGACCATCCACACAACCGTGTATTATGTTGCCCTAGCAGCCACTAGGATTAATGGAAGAGAAAGGAGAGACAAGCGGCAGAAGAACCAAAAACAGAAGGAACCGCCAGCTTGGGAGAGAAGACATCAGCAGAAGATAGAAGAATTAAAAGTCAAGACAGGCCAAAAAGAGTAAGAAATTAATTGGAAAAGTGAAGAGCATACTCAAGAGAGTCAGTGTCCACATCAAACATGAGACAAAAAATCAGTGATTAGAGAGTACTTGGACACACTGAAGCAAAACCTCCTTACATTGTACAAGAGACTGTGCCGATATAAAGAGAGCTCCCAGAGGAAAATAAACAACTGAATCTTCGATAAGGACCAAAGAGGCCTCTACAGGAGTGTCAGAAAATATGGGAAAGAAGGGAATGAACCAGCCGAGCAGAAGATGACTGAGGAGCGCTTGGGAAATATATGGAGCAGGGAAGTAAGACATAACAGCCAAAGCATGAAGATAGAACTAGAATGCAAGAAAACCTAGGACATACAAGAAATGAGAATGTGCGAGATTCGGAAAGAAGAAGTAAAACAGACGATCAAGAACTCACAACTGGCGAACTCCAGGAATAGATAACGTCCATAACTACTGGTACAAGAAGCTCACTTGCACACACAAGCACCTGGCAGAGCAGTTCACCTGAATGATAAGGCACCCAGAGACAATCCCAAAGTTTTTCACCCAAGGAATCACATATCTAAAGCTTAAAGATGAAGATAAAAGAAACCCGGTGAAATATAGGCCAATCGCCTGCCTCCCAACAATGTTCAAGATCCTGACCAGCTGCATAAACAGGAAGATATCAGACCACTTCGAGACCCAGAACATAATGGCCGAACAGCAGAAAAGGATGCAAGCGGCTGAGCAAAGGATGCAAGAAGCAATTAACTGTAGATGCCACAGTTATGGAGCAAGCCTACAAGAAGTGCCGCAACATGTACACAGCCTACATCGTTTACCACAAGGCTTTTCACTCCATGCCTCATAGCTGGCTAATAGAGGCACTAAACATTTATGAAGTCAATCCGATAGTGACAAACTTCCTGGGAGAAATGAGGGCGAAATGGAGTACCACCATTAAGGTCAAAAACATCACAACCAGGCCAATCCCCATCAGGGGAGGAATCTTTCAGTCAATCTGATAGTGACAAACTTCCTGGGAGAAATGAGGGAGAAATGGAGTACCACCATTAAGGTCAAAAACATCACAACCAGGCCAATCCCCATCAGGAGAGGAATCTTTCAGGGAGATGCTGTGAGCCCATTGTGCTCCTGTCTTGCACTAAACCCACTTTGCACCATAGTGGGTTTAGTGCTCAACGGTAGCAAGTATGGATATAACCTCAAAGAAGGCAGAAAGAATCTGAACTCTCTCACCCACATGTACATGGATGACATCAAGCTCTACATGGGAACCGAGAAGCATCTCCAGCAACTACTCCAGATCACCAAAGAATTCAGCAATGATATTAGGATGGAAATAGGTGTAGACAAATGCAAGACCCATGGACTGCACCAGGGAAAATTGGTGAACCGAAACTACCAGCTGTAGACTGATAAAGAGATCGAAGCCATGACAGAGGGAGAGGCCTACAAATATTTGGGGATGATGCAGGCTCAGCAGTTACAGAACAAGGAAATTAAGGCCTGCCTGACCGAACCGAAAAATACCACGAGAAAGCAAAGCTGAATAGAGGGAAAACAGTTAAAGCCATAAACACCTAGGCAATTCCAGAGCTAACATACTCCTTCGTAGTCATAGACTGGAATAACACCGAGCTGGAGAATATCATGAGAAAGACATGGACAATAATGACCAAGAGCTGCCAACAACACCTGAAATCAACTGTGGAGAGACTGACAATTGCCTGGAAAAAAGAAGGAAGGGGCCTGATAGAACTCATTGAGCAGCAGAAGACAGCGATAGTTAACCTGAAGGATTACTTCCAGAAACACACAGCAGCAATCCACCAGGCAATAAGGAATATAGAAAAGCGGTATACCCCACTCAACCTAAGTGAGGAGTCCATTCCCAACCAGGAAGCACAACCGATGCTAGAAAGATGGGCAGAGAAGACACTCTATGGCAGACACTACAAGGATCACCATCAAGATCACATAGATAAAATTGCTTGAAATGCATGGCTCACAAGCGTTCTTCCCCAAGAGTGAAGTTTTCCTGCTCGTCATCCAAGACCAGTAATCAACACCAGAAACTATAGAAAATACATCGCCGAGGAGCCCAGAGTGTCTGATGATAGATGTCGATGATGCCACCTGGCCTCAGAAATGATCCAACACATCACTGCGGGATGCAAGGTGATCACCCAGACTGAGTACACTCATAGACACGGCCAGGTAGACAGGATAATACACCAGAAAGGAAATACCAGTTGATCGAAAAAAGTGTACCGTACTACAAGTACGAATCCCAGGCACTACTAGAGACCCAAACCCACAAGCTATACTGGGACCGCATCATAATAACAGATAAGACAATCAAGCACAACAGACCGGACATAACCTCGTGGACAAGAAGGAAAAGGCTACCTATCTGACTGACATAGCGGTACCGAACGCTGTCTACCTGCATAAAACCCATGGGGAAAAATTCAGGAAGGACATAAATCTAAGACCAGAGATCAAAGAGATATGGCATATGCAACAAGTAACAACAACCCCGATCATCGTGTCAACCACAGGTATGGTTCCATAGACCCTACATAACAGCCTTGCAGCAATAGGTCTCCCAGTGAACACCTACAAGAGTCTCCAGAAATTTGCAATCCTGAACACCTGTAGGATAGTCAGAGAGTTTGTTGACCAACAGTAACAACAGACATAACAACAACCACCCTGTGTATTGGTAGCAATACCCATCACGAGGTGGAACCCCAAATCAAGGAGAACTAATATAAGAGTAATAATAATAATATACCCCATAAGTTAAGTGCAACAAAAAGTGTAAAAACCAGATTCAGGAAGTACATGAACATTCGTTTTCTCAACTAAAGCACTTTAGAAATCCCAAGAGAACAGCTATGTGACAAGACTAATTGAATGCTTTGTCTCTGCTAAGGATAGCAGCAGATTTGTATTGGAAAATTAGTTTTGAAGACTTGACCAAAGACTTTGCAATTAAAAAAATCTAGAAGAAAACGTTTTAAAAAGTAAATAAATATAAACCTATAGGTAAATCTTAGCTTATATTTTAGTGTTTTGTTAAATAAAAAAAATGCAAAAAAACACCAAAGTTTTCATTTAATATAGCGTTGGGTCTTGCCTGGAAGAAAACTGAAAATAGGTTATAAATTTTCAGTCTGATTTCATGTTCAGCACTTATTGAGTCAATGTTTTGCTCATATCCAGCCAGTTCCTAAAAAGGGTGACAAATCCCTCCCATCCAATTATCGTCCCATTGCAATTACTTCTACTCTTTCTAAAGTAATGGAGAAATCAATTAACCACCAACTCTTAAACTACCTAGAAACCTTTCGTCTGATCAAAGATCGCCAGTATAGATTCCGTCAGTGTCGATCCACTGGTGATATTCTGGCTTATGTTACCCATTTATGGACTAATTCAATGGAAAGGTTCGGTGAAACACAAGTACAGTCAGTCCTCGTATAACATGTGTTTACATTACACGAATTCGATCATACACGATTTATAAATAGGGGAACGATATCTTATATAATACGAACCGAATTCGCTTATGTACGATTCGCCTTTGTGTTTACAAGAAATGGTAGTCGAACGCAGAATCACACAATGGATTATAACTTTATATCAGTGAAGGGGAAACATATTTCACCATATTAACGTAAAAACCAACACAATTCCAGCTATCGGTATATTCGCAAATGCAATTAGATCAAGTTTACTACCAGTTTATAACAGATTCCACTAGCAGAAACGCAACTGGAAATTGTTTTTATTGGTTTATGGTAGTGACACCTAGAAATGTGCTATAGTAAAATGTGAGGTATTAATAGTGTATCTCTGCCTTTACGGTGTTGTTTATTCAGTTGCTACACGCGCGCAGCTTTGTTTATGTGTATCAGGCGTGCTTCCTCGTTTTGTAATTGTGCTTTATTCCCTAAAAATGAGTAAAATACTTAAAAGGTGTGAAAAGAAGGCGTCCTGGTGAAGACACTGCAGATTCAGAGAAAAAAAAAAAAAAAGCAATATCAATAAACAGTGGCGGACTGGATCAAAAATTCTTACCCGGTAAAATTTATAGTGGCCTCATACTACGGTTATGGCCAAAATCACACCGGCTTCAGGCCCACCGGGGTTTCCCCGGTAAGGCTTATGGCCAGTCCGCCTGTCGATAGAGAAAAAATATGAAATTGGGAAACGCTTTGAGCGAAATGAAAGACCATGTGTGATTGCACGTGCTACAGACCTAAATGAGGCAACGCCAAGAATTACAAAGAAAATAAAAACAACTTTCATAGTAGGAACAACTCAAAAGTGTAATTAAAATTAAAAGACACAAAGAATTGGAAGAGATGCAACGGCTGTCAACTGTTTGGATAGAAAATCAAACAAAAAACAAGTTTGCTTACGACAGAAGCAAAAGCATTAGCAATATTTTATTACTTAATAGTCGTAATAAAATACGTAAGTATTTTATTACAACTATTTATAAATAGTTGTAATAAAAATAAATAAATATATATTTATATATATTATATATATAAATATATATAATAAATATATATAAAAATAGTTGTAATAAATTACGTAAGTATTTTATTACAACTATTACTTAATAAAATATGTAATAAAATAATCGTAATAAATTAAGTAAGTATTTTATTACGATTATTTATTGTGTTTGGTAATGTTTTGGTCACAGATGTGTGTTCAAACTTGGGTGGTCGGCATCTAACCCTATTTTTTCCATAGGGCCTGTTGTTTATATTGCATGATTTTGCATTGCACGAGGGTTTCTAGGAACACAACTATCGTGCTATACGAGGACTGACTGTAGTTGCTCTTGACATCTCAAAGGCTTTTGATTGTGTTTGGCATAAAGGTCTTCTAAACAAGCTTCCATCTTATGGTTTGCCAACTGTTTTTAGTAATTGGTTATCCAGTTTTCTCTCTGATCACTCATTGAGGGTGATGGTAGATGGGTCTCTGTCTTCTAACTTCTCCACTAATGCCGGTGTCCCCCAAGGTTCAGTTCTTTCCCCCACTCTTTTCCTCTTGTATATCAATGACCTTCTTTCATTGACTGGAAATCCTATCCATAGTTTTGCCGATGATAGCACATTGCATTCAACTTTCCATTTTGAGAAACCTTGTCCTGCTCAATCAGCTTCAACTTATCGAAAATCTGCTATCAATTCCTTAAATGCCGATCAGGTAATTCTCCAGTGGGGCAAAGACAACTTAGTTGATTTCAACCCTTCTAAAACTCAATCTTGTCTTATATCTCTCAAAAAGGATTCTTCTGCTCCAATGCTTATGTTTAGTGACACTATGATTTCTAAGCAAAATGATATATCTCTTTTGGGGATTACCCTTACTTCTAATCTCTCTTGAAACAAGCACATTACAAATATTGCTTCCTCTGCATCTAAAAAACTTGGTTTTCTCTTTCGCTCTCAGCGTTACTTTTCTTCCAAACAGCTGCTCACTCTGTATAAATCGCAAATCCGGCCTGCCATGCAATATTGTTCCCACATCTGGGGTGGTGCCCCCAAAACCTCTCTCAGGCTTCTTGATTCAATTCAGAAGAGGGCAGTTAGGTTAATTAATGATTCATCTCTAACAGAGTCTCTCCACTCGCTTTCTCATAGACGCACTGTTTCTGCTGCATGCCTCTTCTACAGATACTTCCATGGGCACTGTTCTTCTGAATTGGCTTCAATAATTCCCGCTCTCTCTTTCAAAACAATCCGAACACGTGCCGCCACCAGCCAACATCCATTTACTGTCCAACTTCAAACACACAGAACCAACTTTTCATCTTCCTCATTTATTCATTCAACTGGCGTTTTCTGGAACAACCTTCCTTCATACGTATTTCCTGAAAATTACAATCTACAGAAGTAAAAAAAAGATTTAGAACCCATTACAGCAAAGATGCATCACACAGGACAGGGCTGTGCTAAGCTATTTTAGTACCTGAGGCAAGAATGAAAAATTGCACCCTACTGTTAATGATGGCAATGTTGGCAAATATTTAATCTTTCTTTTGGCGCCAGTTTCAGCTTTTAACCTGAGGCAAGGGCCTTGTTCGCCTCACCCTCGGCATAGCTCTGACACAGGAATTCCATAACTAACTTTAAGGAGTTTAAAGAAACAGGTTCCATCAAACAACAATCTGGAAGGCCAAGGATGGGTTGTTAATAGTGAGAGATATTTGGAAATGCTACAGAATAATTTTTTCTTGAACTAACATGTTTAGGAGTTAGAGGTGATACAGAGTTTCAGCAATATGGTGCACCTTGTCACTTTTCTCTCAATGTTAGGCAGTTGCTGAATGAAAATTTTCCTAACACATGGATTGGAAGAAGCAGACTGATCTCTTGGCCACCGCGTTCACCAGAATTCGGCCCACTAGATTTTTTTTCTATAGGGTCATGTTAAGACTATTGGTTATTCAACAAAACCTTGCTCCTTAGACAATCTTGAGATTAGGATAACTAAAATGATTCAGGGTATTACTAAAAATCAACTGCAAAACGTATTTGGAGAACTTCAGAATTGTATCTCAGTTTGTGTATATATATATAATGATGGTGGACATGTTAGCATCAATCAGGGGTAAAGGGAAGGGTTATTGCTTTCATAAAGTTGACTACAAGGGTCTGAGACAGTATTTAAATTCTATACAGTGGGACCAACTGATGATGTTACCAACAGCAAATTCAAAATGGGAAGCATTCAAAGAACTTATCTTGGAAGCTACTAGGCTTTACATACCAAGTAGTACATACCGAGTACTGTATACAGGTCTGGAGGCCTCATATCAAGAAGGATGTAGAGTTGCTGGAACGAGTATAGAGAAGGACAACAAGATTAATGAATGGAACAACCCCGGGGGCTCACATCTGGTGAGTATGGGCTTGGCACACCCAGGGTCCTGAGCTGGATATCATCATTCTTCTCTTTCTTGGTGATTCCCTTCTACTTTTGACTCTCTCTCTCTCTCTCTCTCTCTCTCTCAGGGTTACTCGGGAATTTTTTTTTCCCTGGTGCAGCATAAGCCTCAGGCTTCCTTGCATCATATGGATATTAATAATAATAATAATAATAATAATAATAACTTAAGCTTTTACGAAGAAAGGCTTAAGTTTTCCAAATTACAGTGTCTGGAGACTAGGCACCAGCGAGGTGATCTGATAGAGGTGTATAAAGCCTTGAATAGTTTGAGCATGCTCAATGCTGATGGGATTCTTCCTCTTGCTCAGAATAATCACCTGAGAGGGCATAAATTCAAATTGAGGAAAGACAGATGTGGGATAGATGTGCGGAAATTTGCCTTTAGCCAGCGGGTAGTTGGTTGGTGGAACAGACTTGCATCCCTTGTTGTGGAAGTCAATAGGCTAAATAAATTTAAGGCTCAGCTGGACTGGTATTTCGAATGAACGGAGTGGAAGTTTTTTTTTTTTTTTTTTCCTGGCTGATGCAAGAAAGCAAACTTATAAAGCATCAGCAAAAAAAAAAAAAAAAAAAAAAACTTCCTATTTCATCCATCCATTCACTTCACATGCTTGACTAGTTCTGCCTGCAACTTATTTAAGTTTTCGACCTCCACTACAACAGATGGAAGTCTGTTACAACTATCATCCACCTGTTGGTAAAGGCAAATTTCTTCACATCTATTCTACAATTGTCTTTCTTCAACTTGAATTTATGTCCTCTCAGGTGAGTAATCTGAGCAAGAGAAAGAATCCCATTAGCATTAAACTTGCTCAAACCATTCAAGGCCTTATACACCTCAATTAGATAACCTTGCAGTAGCGAAGCCTCCAGATGCTGCAATTTGCAGAACTTAAGTCTTAAGAGCAACCCTTTGTTCCACTCACCAATCTCAGTGCATTTCTCTGTAGTTATACCTGCAGCTCTACATCCTTCCTAAAATGGAGTACTAAGATGTAGCCTGACCATTGCCTTATACAAGTGGACAATCAACTCCTTACCCCTGCTAGCAAAATTCCTGTATATCATTGAGAAGATCCCATGACCTGCTCTGGCTGCCTGTCTGCCCAACTTTCATACTGTCATTACTATCATTAAACTTCATATCTGACTGTACAATCACCGACAAGTCCTTTTCGTTCTCTGCTACCCTCAGTGTAGTACCACACAGTTGGTACATTATTCTGTGGTTACTGCTACTCATATGCAGTACTTTACATTTGTCAATGTTAAACTTCAGTTGCCACCTCTCAGCACATTTGCTCAACTTTTTTAGATCCTGTTGCATTAGTATACTTTTATTACTGTCATTAACAACCCTGTCAACCTTTGTATCATCTGCAAACTTAGACATTAACCCTGATATGCCTTCATCAATATCATTGATAAATACAGAAACCAACGCTGGGCCGAAAACTAAACCCTTGGGGACTCCACTAATAACATTAGTCCAAGAAGACCATTTTCCATTGATTACCATGCTCTGCTTCTCCCACTCAACCATCCTTTTATCCATGGTAGGAACTTGCCCTTAATGCTATACTGCTCCAAATTGTACAGTAGTCTTCCAACAGTACCCAAATATATGATATAAAAATTATTTTCTGCATCCAGTTCTTTTGTGACCACATCATAGTATCCAATTAATTTGTCATTCAAGATTTCGCCTTAACAACTCCATGCTGCGTACAATAACAGCAGTCTTTTCTAAATGATCCGGCAGTGTTTCTTTAAGTGTATCACCAATTCAGAAAGGGGGTTCAAAAGTTGACACAAGTAACTACAGACCTGTTAGTTTAACTTGTGTTCCAGAGAAAATAATGGAATTACTGGTTAAAGAAACACTGAAGGATCATCTAGACAAGACTGCAGTAACAGTTAAGACACAGCATGGGCTTGTTAAAAGGATGTCTTGTCTGACTAATTTGTTTGGATATACTCACAAAGGAACTGAATGGAAAAAATAATTTTGATATCATATATTTGGATTTCAGGAAAGCTTTTGATACTGTTGCACATGGAAGACTGCTGTACAAATTGGAGAGGTATGGCACTAAGGATAAGCTACTACAATAGATAAAGGGATGGTTGAGTGGGAGATGACAGAGAGTGGTAATCAATGGACACTGCTGTTCGTAAACAAATGTTATTAGTGGAGTTCCCCAGGGTGCGGTGTTGGGCCCACTGATGTTTTGTATATTTATCAATGATATTGATGAAGGTATATCAGGTTTAATGTCCAAGTTTGCAGATGATAAAAAGGTTGGCAGGATTGTTAATGACAATAAAAACAGTATGCTACTCCAACTGGATCTAGATAATTTGGGAAAAGGGGGTTGAGAAGTGGCAACTGGAGTTTAACATCGAAAAATGCAAAGTATTGCATATGGGTAACAATAACCAAAGAGAAACGTACCGACTGTGTGGTACTGCACTCAGGTAAGTGGAAAGTGAAAAAGCACTGGGGGTAATTGTACAGTCAAATATGAAGTTTGCTGAGCTGTGCAGACGGGCTGCCAGGGCAGGTCATGGGGTTTTGTCAATGATATATAGGAATTTTGCTAGCAGGGACAGGAAGGTGATTATCCCATTATACAAGACAATGGTCAGGCCACACCTGGAGTACTGTGTACAGGACTGGATGCCTGATTTTATGATAGTAATGATAGTAGATATTAATGATAGTAAAGACATCATGCTACTGCAACAGGATCTAGAAAAGTTAGGTAGGTGTGCTGAGAAGTGGCAACTGAAGTTTAATATTGACAAATACAAAGTACTGCATATGGGTAGCAGTAACCCAAGCAAAATGTACCAACTGGGTGGTACTACACTAAGGGAGGTGGAGAATTAAAAAGACCTGGGGGTAATTGTGAAATCATATTTGAAGTTCTCTGAGCAGTGCAGACAGGCTGCCAGAGCAGGTCATTGTGTTTTGTCAACGATGTATAGGAATTTTGTTAGCGGATACAAGGAGGTTATTATTATACCTTCATATCAGGCAATGGTCAGGCCGCACCTTGAGTACTGTGTACAGGTCTGGAGGACTCATTTTAGGAAGGATGTATAATTGCTAGAATGAGTACAGATTGGTGAGAGGAACAAAGGGTTGCTCATGCAAAGAAAGGCTTAAGTTTTGCAAATTACAGTGTCTGGAGACTAGGCACCTGCGAGGTCAATGCCAAGGGTATTCTTCCAATTGCTGAGATTAAGAACCTGAGGCGGGCTTAAATTCAAATTGAGGAAAGACAGTTGTAGAATAGATGTGTGGAAGTTTGCCTATAGTCTTCGGGTAGTTGATTGCTGGAACAGACTTCCATCTGTTGTTGTGGAAGTTGATAGATTAAATACAAGAGCTTCCTTGGACTCAGGGGAGGTACCTATAGACTGGAGATGTGCAAATGTGACCCCAATTCACAAAGGAGGATCAAAGGCTGACACAAGTAATTATAGACCTGTGAGTTTAACTTCTGTTCTCGGAAAATTAATGGCGGCACTGGTTAAAGAAGCACTGCAGGATCATCTAGACAAGACTTCAGTTATAGCTCGGACACAGCATGGTTTTGTTAAGGGAAAGTCTTGCCTGACCAATTTGATTGGATACTATGATGCGGTCACAAAAGAACTGGATGCAGGGAATAACTTTGATATTATATACTTGGATCTTAGAAAGGCTTTTGATACCATTGCACATGGAAGACTGCTGCACAAATTGGAGCAGTGTGGCACTGGAGGCAAATTGCTGCTATGGATAAAGGTGTGGTTGAGGGGGAGAAGACAGAGAGTGGTAATCGATGGACACTGCTCATCGTGGACTAATGTTATTAGTGGGGTCCCTCAGGGTTCAGTATTAGGTCCATTATTGTTTTCTGTATTTATAAATGATATTGATATACCATCAAGCTTAATGTCCAAGTTCGCAGACGATACGAAGGTTGGCAGGGTTGTCAAGGACACTACTGACACTATGCTGCTGCAACAGGATCTGGAAAGATTGAGCAGATGGGCTGACAGGTGGCAAATGAAGTTTAACATTAACAAATGTAAAGTACTACATATGGGAAACAGCAACCCCAGAGCAACGTATCAACTCTGTGGTACTACACTGACAGTGGTAGAGAATGAAAAGGACCTGGGGGTGGTTGTGCAGGCAGATATGAAGTTCTCTGAGCAGTGCAGATGGGCTGCAAGAGTAGCTCATGGTGTATTGTCAATGATATATAGGAATTTTTCTAGCAGGGATAAGGAGGTGATTATTCCCTTGTATAAGGCAATGGTTATACCACACCTAGAGTACTGTATACAGGCCTGGAGGCCGCATTTCAAGAAGGATGTAGAGCTGCTGGAACGAGTACAGAGAAGGGCAACAAGAGTAGTGAATGGAACAAATGGGTGCTCTTACGAAGAAAGGCTTAAGTTTTGCAAATTACAGTGTCTGGAGACTAGGCACCAGCGAGGTTTGTTGTTTGGTTTTTAGGAGCATTAGCAACTAAGGCCATATTGCTCCGGGATATGCGGTGGTCATTCCCTGAACTTTCCGCATCCTCCGTATTTGGTGGTGATGAGCTCGAACCTCAGTCTAATCAAGAAGCATGTGCTACACACTGCTCCTTCCCACCTGGCTCTGGAGGCGCCTTACCAGCGAGGTGATCTGATAGAGGTGTATAAAGCCTTGAATGGTTTGAGCATGCTCAATGCTAATGGGATTCTTCCTCTTGCTCAGAATAATCACCTGAGAGGGCATAAATTCAAATTGAGGAAAGACAGATGTAGGATAGACATGCGGAAATTTGCCTTTAGCCAGCGGGTGGTTGGTTGGTGGAACAGACTTCCATCCCTTATCGTGGAAGTTGATAGCCTAAATAAGTTTAAGGCTCAGCTGGACAGGCATTTCAAATGAACGGAGGGGTGAAGTGGAAGTGGTTATTTTTTATTTATTTTATTTTATTTTATTTATTTTTATATATATTTTTTTGGCTGATACTGCATAAGCTTGCTTTCTTGCATCAAATGCCTCTACTAATGCTAATGCTAATAACTGGTTAAGATTTTCCTCTAATTCTTTGGGATCGTGGCTTATGATCACAATGTCATCTGCAAATCGTAAATGGTTTAGGTACTCTCCATTCACATAGACTCCTTTCTGAGTCAATTGTGTGTGGGTGTGGTATGGTTGTTTATTGGCGCATTAGCTTCTATGACTACACTGTGCCTTGAGTCAATTGCGCAAATGATTGCACACATAATTTCAACTTGTCTCTCCACAGCATGATGCTGGGGAGTGACCAAATTTCTCACATCTGTAACATATTTTTGGGTTCAGGACAAAGGGCTGAAAGTGGTAGTTTAAGCAGCCTGCTTTAACTGTAGCTTGTATATTTGTCGTACTGAATTATGCTATTTGGTGGGACTAAGCTGCCATCTTTTCACATCATGATTCTTTTTGCTTGAGACACAGTTTGGAATTTTGTTCCTGGACTATTTCTTCTTCAAAAATGTTTAATATATTCTATTCAGTTATCAGTTCCTTGGAAGAATTCAGTGTGGTATATGGGGTGATTTGAATTGGAATTTCAAGTCACTCCGTACACCACAGTGAGACGTTTCACCATTTTTGTTAATTCTGCTGCATTTTTGAGGCGTCGCTGAATGATGAAAGGTGAGAGCTGGCTCACAGGTTGTGCCAACATAGACTGTAATATCAGGAATGCTAAAGCTTTCTGCTTGTTTGCATCCTTTGTCAGTCTCTTCAAAAGGCAGAAGTCATGGTCAGTTTCATGATTATTGTGTTGAGAGCTCTAAATGTGAGAATTGATTAGTGTCCATGTCCATTCCAATTGGTTCTGAGGGTTGGTTTCCCCAAGGTTACCAGCCCTGCGATGTGGAGGCTGGAGTGGTGCCAACCAGTGACCAAGTGATCAGAAGGGTAAGAGAGCAGTATATTTCTAGTGGTGGATATAACATTGCTAGCAGAATAGCAGTAACATTGCTAGCAGAGGTAGCAGTAACATTGCTGGCAGATTAGCAGTCATGGTGCTAGTGATCAGCAGTAATGTGAGCAGAGAAAAAGTTTAGAAAAGCTAGTTCTCACACTAGGAAAATACTAGCAAATCACACTAGGAAAATCACTTAGCACTTAAGGCTGAACCCTGGGAGACCCACTAATAACATTATTCCAAGAAGGGCAGTACTGATTGCTGTTGGCATCAGTTAGGAGTATAAATCCTATTGGCTTCAAAAAAAAACAGGGCATTCCTTCAATATCAAATAATATTAACTATTTAATTTATAAATATAATCTTTAAATTATTATTAATGAAAGGGAGTTAAAAATGGGAGATTAATAAAAACAAAAGCATGATTAAAAGGTATAGGGCAATGACAAGTCACATATTAGAAATAAATTTCAGAGTGTCAACAATTCTTCCCAGACTTGACAGGAGGGAGTATATGAAGATGATGATGTCAAATAACTTAGCCATGGAGAGGCTGTGCAAGTTTCATGAGGTAGAATTTTTCTATCTATGGTCTGTGCTTGTTAAGAAAAGAGACTATTTTTACAGGGATAGATACACTTAAATTAAAGGAATACAAGAATATTTACTGATGCTATCAAGGCAGAGTCAGGTAGGGTGGAAAACTAATAGCTTTGTAGGATATACAGACTAATAGTTTTACAAAAGCTGTACGCAGAGGTGAAATTTATTTCTTTGCTAATTCAATTGGGCACACAGCAACTAGGAAAAACAAGGTGTGGGGAAATATTACAAGGGTTGCTGGATGCTTCATTGGTTACATGGGATGGGTTAGGATTACTAGGAAGAAAAACAACTCCACATTTACTTACTTGTAATTTACTATTCAGAATTTGGAAGGTAATGTCATGAAATGTGGGCACTGTTGAGATATCAGAAAAAATGCACCACTCAGATGGAATTTGAATATGGAAAGTATGTTACAGAGAGAACAAAGAGAATAAGCGGGTAGCATGAGTTAACTCATGCTTGGTTAAGAAACAAATAGATTCTAAGGCAGGTAACCCATTTAACAGAAGTGGACAGCAATGTTGAGTCAGTCTGGTAGGTCACAAACATTAAAAAAACAAAAATGATGATAAGAGTGTTTTATAAGTCAAATGACTGTTATGTAGACATCACATAAGACATCTGATATCTAATCATATTATCTGATGTCTACTGTGATGAGTACAGATTGGATACCATGCACAAAAAAATAGTCATATTATGCATGGAAATATGCAATAAAATATGCACCAAACATGTAGTAACATTCCGTACCATTATTGTTTTTATTTCAATATATATTTATCAATTTCTTTGTATTCAGAAAAAAAAAAGTAAAAAAGTCTTAAAAAGTTTAAGAATCAACAAAGTATCAAAACATTATGTAGAAAGACAACCTTATAATATTGAACAACAATGTATTTTTCAGTGTGGCCCATTGTAAATCTGTAGTGCTTAACATCTAAAATTATTTTAAAAGAAGAACATGAGCATTTTGAATAAACAGAAGTGATTGGGATAAACTTTAAAAAAAATGTAACCTTTCAATAACCTCTACATTGAAATTTACATTTCCATTAAAAAAGTCGAAACATAACATAATTTTGTGTGTTATGTTTCGACTTTAGCATTAGCATTAGTAGAGGCATCTGATGCAAGAAAGCAAGCTTATGCAGCACCAGCCAAAAAAAAAAAATAAAATAATAATAATAATAATAAAAATAAATAAATAAATAAAAAGAACCACTTCCACTTCACCCCTCCGTTTGTTCGAAATACCTGTCCAGCTGAGCCTTAAACTTATTTAGGCTATCAACTTCCATGACAAGGGATGGAAGTCTGTTCCACCAACCAACCACCCGCTGGCTAAAGGCAAATTTCCTCACGTCTAACCTATATCTGTCTTTCCTCAATTTGAATTTATGCCCTATCAGGTGATTATTCTGAGCAAGAGGAAGAATCCCATCAGCATTGAGCATGTTCAAACCATTCAAGGCTTTATACACCTCTATCAGATCACCTCGCCGGTGCCTAGTCTCCAGACACTGTAATTTGCAAAACTTAACCTTTCTTCGTAAGAGCACCGCTTTGTTTCATTCACTAATCTTGTTGCCCTTCTCTGTACTCGTTCCAGCATCTCTACATCCTTCTTGAAATGAGGCCTCCAGACCTTTACTCTAGGTGTGGCCTGACCATTGCCTTATATATGGCAATAATCAACTCCTTATCCCTGCTAGAAAAATTGCTATATATCATTGACAATACACCATGAGCTACTCTTGCAGCCCATCTGCACTGCTCAGAAAAATTCATATCTGCCTGCACAACCACCCCAAGATCCCTTTCATTCTCTACCACTGTCAGTGTAGTACCACAGAGTTGATATGTTGCTATGGGGTTGATGTTTCCCATATGTAGTATTTTATATTAGTCAATGTTAAACTTCATTTGCCACCTGTCAGCCCATCTGCTCAACCTTTCCAGATCCTATTGCAGTAGCATAGTGTCAGTAGTGTCCTTGACAACCCTGCCAACCTTTGTATCGTCTGCAAACTTGGACATTAAGCTTGATATACCATCATCAATATCATTTATAAATACAGAAAACAATAACGGACCCAATACTGAACCCTGAGGGACTCCACTAATAACATTAGTTCATGATGAGCAGGGTCCATTGATTACCACTCTCTGTCTTCTCCCACTCAACCATCCCTTTATCCATAGTAGCAATTTGCCTCAAATGCCACACAGCTCCAATTTGTGCAGCAGTCTTCCATATGCAACAGTATCAAAAGCCTTTCTGAGATCCAAGTATATAATATCAAAGTTATTCCCTGCATCCAGTTCTTTTGTGACTGCATCATAGTATCCAATCAAATTGGTCAGGCAAGACTTCCCCTTAACAAAACCATGCTGTGTCCGAACTATAACTGAAGTCTCGTCTAGATGATCCTGCAGTGCTTCTTTAACCAGGGCCTCCATTAATTTTCCGGGAACAGAAGTTAAACTAACAGGTCTATAATTACTTGTGTCACCCTTTGATCCTCCTTTGTGAATTAGGGTCACATTTGACCTTCTACAATCCATGGGTACTTCCCCTGAGTCCAAGGAAGCTCTCGTAATTATGGGTTTGCTTACTTCCTTTACTGCCTCCTTTAATATAACTGGATAGATCCCATCCATTCCCGGTGCTTTTCTTGTGTTTATCTTCAACAATTTCTCCTCCACTTTACTCTCAGTTATTACAAGATTCTCTAGCGTACTGCCCAAGTTGAATCCACATCTGGCATTCCCCTCGCTGAATAACTCCTCATGTGTGAATGTCAATGCAAAATATTCATTTAGTTTGTTAGCTACCTGAGCAGGATCATCAACATTTGACCCATCGATATCAAGTGGACCAATCTGATTCATCCCTTCCTTCTAGAGTTTACATAAGTAAAGAACGCTTTGCTGTTTTTCTTTGCATTCCTTGCCAAAGATTTCTCGTAATCTGCCTTTGCCTGCCTAACCTCCTTTGTAACTTGGTTACAGATCAACTTATATCTATCATAGGCTTCTGTGTCACGTGTTAATTTGTATGTATCCCATGCATTTTTCTTCTCTGCCATATGTCTCATTAGTTCATCTGACATCCACTTAGGCCTAAACCTTGAACAATATTTCTTAGTTGGTATGTAAAGCCTAGTAGCTTCCAAGATAAGTTCTTTGAATGCTTCCCACCATTTTGAATTTGCTGTTGGTAACATCATCAGTTGGTCCCACTGTATAGAATTTAAATACTGTCTCAGTCCATCGTAGTCGCCTTTACGAAAGCAATAACCCTTCCCTTTACCCCTAATGGTAGTTAACTCTTTGAGTAAATCCCACTTCAGCACACTGTAATCACTGCCACCTAGTGGTTCATTTACCTGCAGATTCTTAATGCATGAAGAATCACTACTGATAGTCAAATCAAGAGTATTACTCCCTCTAGTTGCCTCCCGAACAGGCTGATGTAGAAAACAGTCATCCAATAAATCCACAAAAGCCTTGGTAGTGTGTGAGTGACCAGCCCACAAATTCCAGTCAATATCTGGGAAATTAAAATCCCCCATTATAAGACTCTCTGATTTATTGGCCCACTCTATTTCCCTGTACAGTTTCTTATTATACTCATTAGAGTCATTAGGCCTATAGCACACTCCTACTTTCAATTTTGATCTTCCAGTGCTTCCAATGTCACACCAAACTGACTCTATACTGCACTGTCCAGCGATGTCGACTGGCTTCACTTCCTTGGATTTTATGTATTTCTTAATTAACAGCATAACCCCTCCTCCCTTCCTATCCTGTCTATCCTTTCTGTAGACATTGTACTCCCCAAATTCCAGTTCTGCATTCATTATATCTCTGTGACAGCACGCCTCTGAAATCTCCACAATATCTGCCTTTGCTGTTTTGAGCAATACCTCAAATTCATCAAATTTATTTACTAAACTCCTAGAATTGGTGTACATGCAAGTATACATGCACTGTTCTTTTTCTTAGCTACCGTAACACAACCCATATGTTTACTTGTACCCCAATGATTCCCAGCAGTCTCTGAAATCTCCTGCATCTTATTTTCCAGGCTGCGGCTCATTCCAATAGAAGCAGTGCAAGAATCACTTTCACTGCTGCCGGTGGCTACTGTTAATCTATTAGTCCTTGTATCACCCCAATCTAGCAGTTTTCCGACCCACCTAACACTGCCTCGATAGCATCAGCAAACATTCTTGCACCCTTTCTATTTAAGTGTATCCCATCCATGTAGAAGCAGTCTTTCCTGTTAACAAGTACAGACCAGGCTGAAAAAAATTCTACCCCTTGAGCCTTGCACAATGTTTCCAGGGCCGAATTGATCGACAGGGCTCTCATCATATACTCCCTCCTATCGTGTCTGGGCAGAATTGCAGACAATTTCAAATTCAACCCTAATTCACAGCTTTTTTTCAACAGTGACCAGTACTTGTTAAGTAATTCCGCCTGTCTCCTACTCTTAATATCATTAGTGCCAACGGGTACAACTATATCACCTTTTGCGCCCTTAAAAGATGATATCCGCTCTACAATGTCATCAACCTTTGCCCCTGGCAGACATATCCTGGTCCTGTTCCACCTATCCTTTTTAAAAAGCATGTTTCCCGTTTCCCTGACAATAGAGTCACCAACAACTACCAATTCCTTTGGGCCAGTGCATTCTTTTTTTATCTTTGAAATAAAAGGACTTTTTTATCTTTGGAATAAAAGGATGCTACACCTTTCCATAAAGCCCATCATGAAACTGGAAAGCTATTACTCATACTTTAGGATGGGGAAACCGGAATATATATTTTGGCCACCTCACGTCACCAATTAGCATTAGCATTTAGCATTAGCAAAGGCATGATGCAAGAAAGCGAGATTATATAGCATCAGCCAAAAAAAAAAAAAAAAAATACCATTCTCATTTCTCCCATCCACTCGCTACAAATGTTTGTCGAGTTCTGCCTTGAATCTATTTAAGCTATTAACTTCTACAACGACAGATGGAAGTTTGTTCCAGCAATCAGCGGCACACCGGCTAAAGACAAACTTCCACACATCTTTCCTACAACTGTCTTTCCTCAATTTGAATTTATGCCCTCTGAAGCGATTATTCTGAGCACATCAGCTTTGAGCATGCTCAAACCATTCAAGGTTTTATACACTTCAATCAGATCACCTTGCAGATGCCTAGTCTCCAGACACTGTAATTTGCAAAACATAAGCCTTTCTTCGTAAGAGCAACCCTTTGTTCCATTCACTAATCTTGTTGCCCTTATCTGTACTCGTTCCAACAGCTCTACATCATTCTTAAAATGAGGCCAACAGACCTGTATACAGTTCTCAAGGTGTGGCCTGACCCCTGACTTATACAAGAGGATAATCACCTCCTTATCCCTGCTAGAAAAATTCCTGTATATCACTGACAAGACACTATGAGCTACTCTTGCAGACCATCTACACTGCTCAGAAAACTTCATATCTGCCTGCACAATTACCCCCAGGTCCTTTTCATTCTCTACCACTGTCAGTGTAGTACCACAGAGTTGATATGTTACTCTGGGGTTGCGGCTTCCCATATGTAGATCTTTACATTTGTCAATGTTAAACTTGATTTGCCACCTCAGCCCATCTGCTCAACTTTTCTAGATCCTGTTGCAGCAGTATACTGTCATTAGTGTCACTAACACTCCTGGAAACCTTCGTATTGTCTGCAAACTTGGATATTAGGTCTGATATGCCATCATCAATATTATTTATAAATACAAAAAACAACAATGGACCCAACACTGAACCCTGAGGGACTCCGCTAATAACATTAGTCCACAAAGAGCAGTGTCCATTGATTACCACTCTCTGTCTTCTCCCTCTCAACCATTCCTCTATCCACAGAAATTTGCCTCCAATGCCACATTTCTGCAATCTGTGCAGCAGTCTTCCATGTGCAACAGTATTAAAGGCCTTTATAATATACAAATATATGATATCAAAATTATTCTTTCCCTCCAGTTCCGTTGTGACTACATCATAGTATCCAATCAAATTGGTCAAACAAGATTTCCCATTAACAAACCCATGCTATGTCCGAGCTATAACTGAAGTCTAGTCTAGATGATCCAGCAATGCTTCTTTAACCAGTGCCTCCATTAATTTCCGTGGAAAACAACAGGTCTGAAATTACCTGTGTCTTTCTATGATCCTCCTTTGCGTATTGGGGTCCAATTTGCTACATCTCCAGTCCATGGGTACCTCCCCTGAGTCCAAGGAGGCTCTCATAATTATGGCTAAGGGTTTGCTTACTTCCTTTGCCGCCTCCTTTAATATATTTGGATAGATTCCATCCACTCCCAGGTGCCATTTTTATGTTTATCTTCAACAATTTCTCCTCCACTTTCGTCTCAGTTATTACAAGATTATTTAGATTACTGGCATTCCCCCTCACTGAATCTAGCTTACAATCGCCTCTGGCATTCGCCTCACAGAATAACTCCTCATGTCTGAATGTAGATGCAAAATATTCATTTAGTTTGTTAGCTACCTGAGCAGGATCATCAACAGTGGAACCATCAATATCAAGTGACCCAATCTGATTCATCCCCTTCTTTCTCGAGTTTACATAAGTAAAGAACTCTTTGCTGTTTTACTTTGCATTCTTTGCCAAAGATTTCTCATAATTTGCCTTCGCCTATCTAACCTCCTTTGTGACTTGGTTGCAGACCAGCTTATATCTATCATAGGCTTTTTTGCCACCTGTTATTTTATATGTATCCCATGCATTTTTCTTCTCTGTCAAAGTTCATCTAACATCCATTTAGGCCTAAATACTGAACAATATTGCTCATTTGGTAAGAAAATCCTTGTAGCTTCCAAGATTAATTCTTTGAATGCTTCCCATTTTGAATTTGCTGTTGGTAACGTCATCAGTTGGTCCCACTGTATAGAATTTAAATACTGTCTCAGACCTCCGTAGTCACCTTTATAAAAGCAAAAACCCTTCCCGTTACCCTTGAAGGTATTTACCTCTTTAAGTAAATCCCACTTCAGCACACTGTGATCATTGCCACCTAGTGGTTCCTTTATCCACAGATTCTTAATGCATGAATAATAAATACTGATAATCAGATCAAGAGAACATGATGCTGTAGAAAACAATCATGCAATAAATCCACAAAAGCCTTGCTGGTGTGTGAGTGACCAACCCACAAATTCCAGTCAATCTCTGGGAAATTAAAATCCCCTTTATATGACACTCTGATTTACTGGCCCACTCTATTTCTCTGCACAATTGCTCATTATACTCATCAGATTGATTAGGCCTATAACACACACCTACTCTCACTTTTTCTTTCCAGGTGCTTAGGTCACACCAAACAGACTCAATATTGCATTGTCCACCAATATCAATTGGATGCACTTCCCTAGATTTTATATGTTTCTTAACTATCAGATTTAAGTTTCTTAACTAACAGATTCCCTAGATTTTATGTGTCTCTTTACTCCTCCTCCCTTCCTGTCCTGTCAATCATTTCTGTACATATTTACTCCCCAAATTCCAATTCTGCTCTGCTTATGTCTGTGTGACACCACGTCTCTGATATCCCAACAATATCTGCCTTTGATGTCTTAACTAGCACTTCAAGCTCATTGAATTTATTAATTATACTCCTAACATTGGCGTATATGCAAGTATACATGCACCTCTTTCTAATTACCCTAACACAGCCCATGTATTTAGTTGTTCCACTATGACTCCCAGAAGTCCTGGAAATCCCCATTGCCTTGCTTTCCAGGCTGCTGCTCAATTGTATTTCAATAGAAGCAGTGCAAGAACCACTTACACCTCTGCCAGCGGCTACTGTTAATGTACTAGTCTGTGTATCCCCCCCCCCAAGCTAGCAGTTTTCTGACCCACCTAACTCTGCTTTGATAGCATCAGCAAATATTCTTGCTCCCTTTCTATTTAAGTGTATCCCATCCCTGTAGAAGCAGTCTCTCCTGTTAAGAAGCACAGACCCAGCTGAGAATAATTCTACCCCTTGAGCCTTGCACAATCTCTCCAGGGCCGAATCGATCGACAAGGCTCTCATCATATACTCCGTCCTATCATGTCTGGGCAGAATTGCAGACACTTTCAAATTCAACCTTAACTCACAGCTTTTTTTCAGCATTGACTTGTACTTGTTAAGTAATTTTGCCGGTCTCCTAATCTTAATATCATTAGTGCCAACGTGTACAACAAAATCACCCTTTGTGCCCTTTAAAGATGATATCTGCTCTACAACATCATCAACCTTTGTCCCTGGCAGACATACCCTGGTCCTCTTCCATCAATCCTTTTTTGCACAATATGTTCCCCATTTCCCTGACAATAGAGTCACCTACAACAACTAGTTCTTTTGTGACCAGCACATTCTGCCTTGGGGATTGCTGCTGTGTTGCGTGATGTCCAAGTGCAAGCTCTGGCATTGATGTGGACAGCCAAGTGCTTGATGGGCCCCTCAATTTAAATCCTTCGAGGGCATCTACCCTGTCCTTCAAGCTCTCATATAAGCCCACAACAATGCTGAGTTGGCACCTGATTTTCTCACACTCCTTACACTGCACACACACACACACAAAGACAATACCCTAGGCAATATCATGCCCCATTCCTGATTGCTCCACAAACATCAAACAAGCAGTGCATTTCAATAGTCTGTGATTCAGAGGACAACCGCCCCCTTTCAGTTCTTCTCTGAGCCACAGTACTTCCATTAGTTTCAGCCTTTTGCTTTGCTGCTCTGATCTGAACCATGATTTCTATTCAAGTTCAATAAAATTCCGATACAAAATATAACCCTAAACTTATATCCCAATAAGTCATCTATTTTCCCAAAAATATGAAATACTGATTTGTTTTAGTAATAAATTATAAAATTTATTTTCTCTGAGCAGTGCAGACAGGCTGCTAGGACAGCACATGGCATTTTGTCAATGATGTATAGGAATTTTGCTAGCAGGGATAAGGAAGTGATTATTCCATTGTATAAGGCAACTAATGGTGAGCTATGATGATTGCTTATATGCTTTTATTAAATGTACTTAAAATATGGTTTAAGTTGCTGAATTTAAATTCTTTTGTGAAATTTGGGTATAGTGTGATAAAGTTCATCAGGTTTGACTATCTATAATCAAGGAAAAGTAATATTTACACTACATTTATGATAAGTATGTTTTTGGCTGTCAGTGCATTCTTTGTTCTAACTGTCAATTCCAGATGCCTATGCTTTAGCATAGCGCTGGTATTGGAAAGTTTTAAGAGCTGCTATTTAAATTCTGCAAATTATGGATGCAGGGAACTTTAGGTGGAGGGGTTTGTCATGCTGAATAGTTATATCCAATTTGGGACAAAATATCATCTTATTGAAAAAGATATAGATTTTTAAAGCCTTTGAGGCTTAATTAGTAAAGGCATATACACCCATCGTTTTATATATATACAGATACGTAGTGATTAATGCGAGTTCGAATTATGCGATATTCAATTTAGTGCGAATTGTATAACAATACCAGGTCACTTTTAATGCGAACCAAAATTCAGTTAATGCAAGGCTAGCGCATCTAGCCTTACATTAGACAATTAGCCTCGATTATTCTCACATTAGACGCTACTACACTTGTTTATCTTCATGTGTGCATGTGCTACTGCCTGTCATAATATAGTACATTAGTTTTCGTGATTTGTTTTAATCATTTTAATAAGTGCCCTTAACAAAATGGACAAAAGGAAGATTCTTTCAGAAAAAAACACTATGAGTGCAAAGAGGCTTGTTATTAGATTAGAGCAAAAAATTGATGTGATTGAACAACATGAATGCAGTCATAGCAACTCTAAAATAGGGCAAGATGTCGGAATGGCTGAATCTACGGTGCGGAATATTATAAAACACACAGGGGAAATAAAAGAAAAACGTAAAGTTGCATCAGCTTTTTGTGGTTTGCAAACATCTACAAGGTATAGAAGTATTACTATGATAGAAATGGAGCATCTTTTAAATGTATGGATTGAGGACTGCAATAAAAAAATGCATTCCCCTTAGTAGAGCAGCCATTCAGACAAAAGCTTTAAATTTGTTTAAGAGAGTGAAAGAAAAAAATAATGAAGTAGAAGAAACGTTTATGCAAGTGCTGGTTGGTTTGTTCAATTTAAAAATCGAGTTCAGCTGCATAAAGTTAAAATTACCGGTGAGGCGGCCAGTGCAGATGAGGATACAGCATTTAAATATCCTGATGTTTTAAAAAAAAATAATCGAAGATAGTGGATCCACTGATTAACAAATATTTAATGTGGATGAAACCGGTTTTTCCGGAAATAGATGCCTTCCAGAACTTACATTTCTAAGAAAGAAAAAACTCAACCTGGAATTTAAAGTGTCTAAACGCCTAACACTTTTATTGGGAGGCAAATCTCAAGGCGATTTTAAATTGAAACCAATGCTTGTTTATCAGTCTCCAAATCCTTGCACTCTAAAACGCTACAACCATAGATCACTTCAATTATTTGGCAATCAAATAAGAAAGCATGGTGACCTAAGCTGTATTCACTGACTGGTTTTCAAGCTATTTTTGCCCAGCTGTTGAAAAATATTGCAGGAAAATAACATCACATTTAAAGTACTACTAATTTTAGATAATGCTCCAGGTCACCCAACTACACTTGGTTCATTATGTGAAAATGTAAAAATTTTTTTTTTTTTGTTGCTAAATACAACACCTTTGTTGCAGCTCATGGATCATGGGACCATCACAATATTTAAGGCCTACTACATAAGAAAAACATTTGAACAGGCAATTGCTAAAAATACAGGAGATGATGCAATTTCCTTAACAGAGCTCTGAAAAAATTATAACATCAAACTTGCAATAGAAAATATTCAGCATGCTTGGCATCAGATAACTGCAAACAACATGTGTGGAGTGTGGAAGTGAATTTTGCCTCATTGTGCAAATAGTAGTGGTTTCGAAGAAAAAACTGTTATAGAAGAAATAACAAATATTGGAAGAGAACTTGGATTTGATGAACTAGAAAATGATGATGTTCGGGAACTGCCCAATTCACATTCAGAAGAATTGACTGATGATGATCTCCTACTTTTAGATCAACAAAGAGCATTTGAAGAAGCTGACAATGATGTCGAAGAACGAGATAATGTGCAAGTAAAGGAGTTCACTCTCAAGGAATTGGAAGATATCTTTCGAGCTGTAGAAGTCGTGAAGCAAAACGTTATGGATGCTGACCCTAACCTTGATCGAAGCATGCAAATTTGCCAAGATGTGGATAAAGCACTCTGCATCTAGCAGCACATGTACAAAGATTTAAAGAAAGAGAAAACAGTTCAGTCTACTCTGCTAAAATATTTCAAAAGACAACAAAGATATTTTCATCAGTGTAAGCTTACCATTAGAAATGATATTTAGAATTTTGTTTTTATTGTGCTTTCTATTATTTTGTATTTCTATAATTACAGTACTCTATGACTTTGTTAATAATAAATTTAAATTATAAGTATATTCGTTTTATCCTTTACTGTAATATTTCGTTAATAAACATATAAAAACCTATGTTTAAAATTTTTCATTACTTATTTCCGTTGAGCTGGAACCAATTACATATTTTACACATAATTATAACTTTGAATAGTGCGAATTCGAATAATGCCACTACTTCATGGGTTTCATTAGTCGTACTAATTGTGACCTAGCTGTATATGAGATATTTATTTTTATTTCCAGCTATAAAGCTTAAGAAAAAGGTGTAACCATAACCTACCAAGGGCTCTAATGTCTCAATATATAGCTAAGTCATACTAATTCAAATATTAACAAAATAAACAATCAATATAACAATAAATATTACCATAATGTCGTTACTGAATAAGGTCTACATCAAAAGGCACATCAACTGTTGTTACTGTGGGGATATATGCCCTCAATAACAACATGAGCTATCTGTTTCTGTTAATTACATACCAGCCTCACCATATTCATATATACTAAATATAGTAATGGCTTTAAGATTAAATTTAAGTAGCTAAATGAGCTAATGTAACCACAATAAATATGAAACTCATAATAAAAAATTTGAACTGCAGACTGACAAAATATAACTGCTAGCCCTACAGATAGCCAACCTCTTAAACATTAATGGAATATTTACACAAGTTTCCGAAGCAAAATGGACAGGAGGAAAAAACAGAGAGGACATAAGCCCAAAAAATAGGCAAAAGGAATAGGCAACAACTATAGTAATAGTACCTCAATCTCCCTCGAATTACTCTAATAGATATTGAGGCTGTTTTATTGTTATTTGGTTTTTTTAGGAGCATTAGCAACTAAGGCCATATTGCTCCGGGATATGCGGTGGTCATTCCACGACCTTTCCACATCCTCCGTATTTGGTGGTGACGGGCCCGAACCCCGGTCTAATCAAGAAGCGTGTGCTATGCACTGCTGCTCCTTCCCACCTGGCTACGGAGGCGCCTAGATTTTTAGAGGTAAAGACAACAAACTACTTTGGAAAATTACTGGGGGTGTAAACGTGTATGAGCAAAATGTAGTTGTTGGATGTTAATATTTGCTATAGAACCTTAAACCATTGCTCAAAGTGTTCATCACAATAAAGTGTGAAGGTAGTCCAGGGGGAGATCTGCATCTTTTGATTCTCTGAGGATATTTTCAAGTTGAATGTTCCAGCTTTCTGTTAGATTCTTGCAATATGATACTAGTAGGCCGAATTTCCCTGTGTTTATTTGTATAGCGAGTTTTCCCCTGAGGATGGTGCAGTAGTGGTGGCTTAATAATAGTGGCATGTAGTTATGGCTTATTCATGCATTAAGAATTTGCAAAAAAAAGGAACCACTGGGTGACAGTGGTTCCTTTTTTTTGTTCAGCAACAAAGAGTTAAAATTTTTCCAAGTAAATTCACAGAGGGCTCGTGCAGTCATGGAACAGATAAGAATAAAAGTAGATGAGGAAAATTGTGATGTGCTAATGTTGCAATAACCCTATACTCATAACAAAAAAAGGTAAGGAGATACCCCTTTCATATAACATAATACAAAAGGAAGGTGACACCTCTTCATGGCCTGAGCTGAGTGTGCTCATCTGATCACCGCTCCCTTAGGGGAGCTCTACGTTATTTGCTTTAGTTCAGACCAGGAGACGACATTATGCCAGCAACTAGATACCTCCAAACAGCCAAGGTGGAGCTCCCGAACCAGAAGATTGTAATTTGTGCTGATCTAAACTGCTGCTCTCAGTTATGGCACAGCGACATGGATGATCATCGTGGGACCCATAACAGCCGACGCATGGAGGAATTTTGGGCCAACTCACACTTTACAATCACCAATCTGCCAAATAACCCTACAACTTTCTCAAACACCCTGTAGGGGGCCACCATTGATGTTATCTTCACCACTAGAGCCCTAGCCGGCTACCTACTTTATTGAAAAGTTCAAGAGGCATGGATAACCTCTGTCTGCCAGGGGAAAAGGTTGATGACTTTGTAGAGCAGATATCATCTTTTAAGGGCACAAAAGGTGATATAGTTGTACACGTTGGCACTAATGATATCAAGATAGGAGACCGGCAGAATTGCTTAACAAGTACAGATCACTGTTGAAAAAAAGCCGTGAAATAGGGTTGAATTTCAAAGTGTCTGCAATTCTGCCCAGACACGATAGGAGGGAGTATATGATGAGATCCTTGTCGAGCAATTCGGCCCTGGAAAGATTGTGCAAGGCTCAAGGGGTAGAATTTTTTTCAGCCTGGACTGTACTTGTTAACAGGAGAGATTGCTTCTACAGGGATGGGATACACTTAAATAGAAAGGGTGCAAGAATATTTGCTGATGCTATCGAGGCAGTGTTAGGTGGGTCGGAAAACTGCTAGCTTGGGGGGAGACAAAGACGAATAGATTAACAGTAGCCAATGGCAGAGGTGAAAGAGATTCTTGCACTGCCTCTATTGGAATGAGCAGAAGCCTGAAAAACAAGATGCAGGATATTTCAGAGACTGCTGGGAATCATTGGGGTACAAATAAACACATAGGTTGTGTTAGGGTAGATAAGAAAAAGAACAGGTACATGTATACTTGCGTGTACACCGATGCTAGGAGTTTAGTAAATAAATTTGATGAATTTGAGGTATTGCTCAAAACATCAAAGGCAGATATTGTTGGGATATCAGAGACGTGGTGTCACACAGATATAAGGAATGCAGAACTGCAATTTGGGGAGTACAACGTCTACAGAAAGGATAGACTCGATAGGAAGGGAGGAGGGGTTATGCTATTAGTTAAGAAATACATAAAATCCAAGGTAGTGAAGCCAGTGAACATCGCTGGACAGTTCAGTGTCGAGTCAGTTTGGTGTGACATAAGCATTGGGAGATCAAAATCGAGAGTAGGAGTGTGCTATAGGCCTAATGACTCTGATGAGTATAATAAGAAACTGTACAGGGAAATAGAGTGGGCCAGTAAATCAGAGAGTCTTATAATGGGAGATTTTAATTTCCCAGATATTGACGGAATTTGGGGGCTGGTCACTCACACACTAGCAAGGCTTTTGGATTTATTGGATGATTGTTTTCTACATCAGCAAGGTCGGGAGGCAACTAGAGGGAGGAATACTCTTGATTTGATTATCAGCAGTGATTCTTCATGCATTAAGAATCTGCAGATAAATGAACCACTAGGTGGCAGTGATCACAGTGTGCTGAAGTGGGATTTACTCAAAGAGGTAACTAACCATTAGGGGTAAAGGAAAGGGTTATTGCTTTCGTTAAGGCGACTACGATGGACTGAGACAGTATTTAAATTCTATACAGTGGAACCAACTGATGATGTTACCAACAGCAAATGCAAAATGGGAAGCATTCAAAGAACTTATCTTGGAAGCTACTAGGCTTTACATACCAACTAAGAAATATTGTTCAAGGTTTAGGCCTAAATGGATGTCAGATGAACTAATGAGGCATATGGCAGAGAAGAAACATGCATGGGATACATACAAATTAACACATGACACAGAAGCCTATGATAGATAAAAGTTGATCTGTAACCAAGTTACAAAGGAGGTTAGGCAGGTGAAGGCAGATTACAAGAAATCTTTGGCAAGGAATGCAAAGAAAAACAGCAAAGAGTTCTTTACTTATGTAAACTCTAGAAGGAAGGGGATGAATCAGATTGGTCCACTTGATATTGATGGGTCAACTGTTGATGATCCTGCTCAGGTAGCTAACAAACTAAATGAATATTTTGCATTGACATTCACACATGAGGAGTCAATCAGCAAGGGGAATGCCAGAGGTGTATTCAACTCCGGCAGTAACCTAGAGAATCTTGTAATCTCTGAGAGTAAAGTGGAGGTGAAATTGTTGAAGATAAACACAAGAAAGGCACCTGGGGTGGATGTAATCTATCCAGTTATACTAAAGGACGCAGTGGAGGAAGTAAGCAAACCCTTAGCCATAATTATGAGAGCTTCCTTGGACTCAGGGGAGGTACCCATAGACTCGAGATGTGCAAATGTTACCCCAATTCACAAAGGAGGATCAAAGGCTGACACAAGTAATTATAGACCTGTTAGTTTGACTTCTGTTCCAGGAAAATTAATGGAGGCACTAGTTAAAGAAGCACTGCAGGATCATTTAGACAAGACTTCAGTTATAGCTCGGACACAGCATGGTTTTGTTAAGGGGAAGTCTTGCCTGACCAATTTGTTTGGATACTATGATGCAGTCACAAAGGAACTGGATGCAGGGAATAACTTTGATATTATATACTTGGATCTTAGAAAGGCTTTTGATACTGTTGCACATGGAAGACTGCTGCACAAATTGGAGCAGTGTGACATTGGAGGCAAATTGCTGCTGTGGATAAAGGGGTGGTTGAGGGGGAGAAGACAGAGAGTGGTAATCAATGAACACTGCTCGTCATGGACTAATGTTATTTAGTGGAGTCCCTCAGTGCTCAGTGTTGGGTCTATTATTGTTTTCTGTATTTATAAATGATATTGATGATGGTATATCAAGCTTAATGTCGAAGTTTGCAGACCATACAAAGGTAGGCAGGGTTGTCAAGGACACTACTGACACTATGCTGCTGCAACAGGATCTGGAAAGGTTGAGCAGATGGGCTGAGAGGTGGAAAATGAAGTTTAACATTGACAAATGTAAAGTACTACACATGGGAAACAGCAACCCCAGAGCAACGTATCAACTCTGTGGTACTACACTGACAGTGGTAGAGAATGAAAGGGACCTGGGGATGGTTTTGCAGGCAGATATGAAGTTCTCTGAGCAGTGCAGACGGGCTGCAAGAGTAGCTCATGGTGTATTGTCAATGATATATAGGAATTTTTCTAGCAGGGATAAGGAGGTGATTATTCCCTTGTATAAGGCAACGGTCAGGCCACACCTAGAGTACTGTATATATACTGTCTGGAGGCCTCATTTCAAGAAGGATGTAGAGCTGCTGGAACGAGTACAGAGAAGGGCAACAAGATTAGTGAATGGAACAAAGGGGTGCTCTGACGAAGAAAGGCTTAAAGTTTGCAAATTACAGTGTCTGGAGACTAGCCACCAGTGAGGTGATCTGATAGAGGTGTATAAAGTCTTGAATGGTTTGTGCATGCTCAATGCTGATGGGATTCTTCCTCTTGCTCAGAATAATCACCTGAGAGGGCATAAATTCAAATTGAGGAAAGACAGATGTAGGATAGACGTGCTGAAATTTGCCTTTAGCCAGCGGTTGGTTGGTTGGTGGAACAGACTTCCATCCCTTGTCGTGGAAGTTGATAGACTAAATAAGTTTAAGGCTCAGCTGGACAGGTATTTTGAACGAACAGAGGGGTGAAGTGGAAGTGGGTTTTTTTTTTTTTTTTTTGGCTGATGCTGCATAAGCTTGCTTTCTTGCATCAAATGCCTCTACTAATGCTAAAGATTCCTGGACTGGATTTACTAAAGTCTGAACTATTAAAGAAAGTGGTAGAATACATCTCAGATCACATACAAAAACTATTTAACAATTGCCTACACACTGGCCGCTTCTCATCTGCCTGGAAAGAAGCCAGCACGGCATATGCCTCATCCTGAAAAAAACTAACAAATCACAGGGCCAGTCAAACTCACACAGGCCCATAGCACTTCTGTCAGTTTTTAGTAAACTTTTTGAGCACCTACTACATAACAGAATAGTCTCCCACTATAACAACGCAGGCCTACAATCACCAAACCAATATGGATTTAAAGAGGGGTTCCAGTGCATCCTCCACTGTGGATGCACTGGAAAGCACCATCTCTGCTACCAGAAACTCCACCAAAAAATATTTCCTGATGATCTCAATAATTTTTGCTGGGGTGTTTGACTCATTTTGGTGGCCAAGCATCCTTGGCAGACTCCGCACAGCCAACCTGCCACAAAACCTCTCCTGTTGCATCAAGGACTACCTCTCACAAAGAAGCATAATAGTTAAATCACCATACAGCTCAGTGACCTGACAAGTCCACAGAGGGTGCCCCCAGGGTTCAGTCCTGGAGCTTGTCCTATGGTAATGTAGTACTAGACAGCTTTCTAACCATGAACCTACAAGATGCTGCTTCCCAGGCATATGTACATGATCTGGTCCTTACTCTGGCAGCGTACTCCAGACAACAATTAGCATTAGCATTAGCATTAGTAGAGGCATATGATGCAAGAAAGCAAGCTTATTCAGCATCAGCCAAAAAAAAAAAAAAAAAACACACACCACTCCCATTTCACCCCTCCGTTCGTTCGAAATACCTGTCCAGTTGAGCTTTAAATTTGTTTAGGCTATCAACTTCAACAACAACAAGTGATGGAAGTCGGTTCCACCAACCAACCACCTGCTGGCCAAAGGCAAATTTCCGCACATCTATCCGACATCCGTCCTTCCTTAATTTGAATTTATGCCCTCTGAGGTGATTATTCTGAGCAAGATGAAGAATCCCATTGGCATTGAGCATGCTCAAACCATTCAAAGCCTTATACACCTCAATCAGATCATCTCGCCGGTGCCTAGTCTCCAGACTCTGTAATTTGCAAAACTTAAGCCTTTCTTCGTAAGAGCAACCCTTTGTTCCATTCATTAATCTTATTGCCCTTCTCTGTACCCGTTCCATCAGCTCTACATCCTTCTTGAAATGAGGCCTCCAGACCTGTATACAGTACTCAAGATGTGGCCTAACCATTGCCTTATACAAGGGAATAATCACCTCCTTATCCCTGCTAGAAAAATTCCTGTATATCATTGACAAGACACCATGAGCTACTCTTGCAGCTCGTCTGCACTGCTCAGAGAACTTCATATCTGCCTGCACAATTACCCCCAGGTGCTTTTAATTCTCCACCACTGTCAGTGTAGTACCGCAGAGTTGATACGTTGCTCTGGGGTTACTGTTTCCCATAAGTAGTACTTTACATTTGTCAATGTTAAACTTCATTTGACACCTCTCAGCCCATCTGTTCAACCTTTCCAGATGCTGTTGCAGCAGCATAGCGTCAGTAGTGTCCTTAACAACCCTGCCAACCTTTGTATCATCTGCAAACTTGGACATTAAACTTGATATCCCATCATCAATATCATTCATAAACACCGAAAACAACAACGGACCCAACACTGAACCCTGAGGAACTCCACTAATAACATTAGTCCACGTTGAGCAGTGTCCATTGATTACCACTCTCTGTCTTCTGCCACTCAACCATCCCCTTATCCATAGCAGCAATTTGCCTCCAATGCCACACTGCTCCAATTTGTGCAGCAGTCTTCCATGTGCAACAGTATCAAAAGCCTTTCTAAGATCCAAATATATAATATCAAAGTTATTCCCTCATCCAGTTCTTTTGTGACTACATCATAGTATCCAATCAAATTGGTCAGGCAAGACCTGCCCTTAACAAAACCATGCTGCGTCTGAGCTATAACTGAATTCTTGTCTAGATGATCCTGCAGTGCTTCTTTAACCAGTGCCTCCATTAATTTACCTGGAACAGAAGTTAAACTAACAGGTCTATAATTACTTGTGTCAGCCTTTGATCCTCCTTTGTGAATTGGGGTTACATTTGTACATTTCCAGTCTATGGGTACCTCCCCTGAGTCTAAAGAAGCTCTCATAATTATGGCTAGGGGTTTGCTTACTTCCTTTGCTGCCTCCTTTAATATAACTGGATAGATCCCATCCACCCCAGGTGCCTTTTTTATGTTTATCCTCAACAATCTCTCCTCCACTTTCCTCTCAGTTATTACAAAATCATCCAGCTCACTGCCAATATTTACTTTACCTACATCATTCTCCTTCCTGAATAACTCCTGATGCGTGAATGTAGATGCAAAATAGTCGTTTAGATTGTTAGCCACCTGACCAGGATCCTCAACTGTTGAACCATCAATATCCAGTGGACTAATCTGATTCATCCCTTTCCTTCTTGAGTTTAAATATGTAAAGAACTCTTTTCTGTTTTTCTTTGCATCCTTTGCCAAGGATTTTTCGTAGTCTGCCTTTGCCTGCCTAATCACCTTTGTGACTTGGTTACAGACCAACTTATATATATCATAGGCTTCCATGTCACCCATTAATTTGTATGTATCCCATGCATTTTTCTTCTCTGCCACATGTCTCATTAGTTCATCTGACAACCATTTAGGCCTAAACCTTGAACAATATTTCTTAGTTGGTATGTAAAGCCTGGTAGCCTCCAAGATTAGTTCCTTGAATGCTTCCCATTTTGAGTTTGCTTTTGGTAACATCATCAGTTGGTCCCACTGTATAGAATTTAAATACTGTCTCAGACCATCATAGTCCCCTTTACGAAAACAAAAACCCTTCCCTTTACCTCTGATGGTAGTTACCTCCTTGAGTAAATCCCACTTCAACACATTGTGATTACTGCCACCTAGCGGTTCATATATCTGCAGATTCTTAATGCATGAAGAATCACTACTGATAATCAGATCAAAAGTATTGCTCCCTCTTGTTGCCTCACGAACATGCTGATGTAGAAAACAATCATCCAATAAATCCACAAAAGCCTTGGTAGTGTGCGAGTGACCAATCCGCAAATTCCAGTCAATATCTGGGAAATTAAAATCCCCCATTATAAGACTCTCTGATTTACTGGCCCACTCTATTTCCCTGTACAATATCTTATTATACTCATCAGAGTCATTAGGCCTATAGCACACTCCTACTCTCAATTTTGATTTCCCTATGCTTATGTCACACCAAACTGACTCGACACTGCCCTGTCCATCGATGTCGACTGGCTTCACTTCCTTGGACTTTATGTGTTTCTTAATTAATAGCATAACCCCTCCTCCCCTCCTGTCCTGTCTATCCTTTCTATACACATTGTATTCCCCAAATTCCAGTTCCGCATTACTTATATCTGTGTGACACCACGTCTCTGATATCCCAACAATATCTGCCTTTGATGTTTTGAGCAATACCTCAAATTCATCAAATTTATTTACCAAACTCCTAGCATTGGTGTACACGCAGGTATACATGCACCTGTTTCTATTCTTAGCTACCCTAACACAACCCATGTGTTTACTTGTACCGCAATGACTCCCAGCAGTCTCTGAAATATCCTGCATCTTGTTTTTCAGGCTTCTGCTCATTTCAATAGAAGCAGTGCAAGAATCACTTCCACCTCTGCCAGTGGCTACTGTTAATCTATTAGTCCTGGTATCCCCCCCCAACTAGCAGTTTTCCGACCCACCTAACACTGCCTCGATAGCATCAGCAAAAATTCTTGCACCCTTTCTATTTAAGTGTATCCCATCCCTGTAGAAGCAATCTCTCCTGTTAACAAGTACAGTCCAGGCTGAAAAAAATTCTACCCCTTGAGCCTTGCACAATCCCTCCACGGCCGAATTGATCGACACAGCAAACAGATCTCTTCTGCAAAAACAAACTCCCTACTACTGAAAGGGTCGCTCCACCCCACAAGACCACCACAAATAAAGATACAGAACAGGACTATCTCACTGTCCTCAGAATTTAAATATCTCGGCATTATACTGGATAGAAATCTCTCATTCACTCCACACCTGACCTACCATACAAAGAAAATTTGGAACTATGCTGTTCTAGTAAATAAAATTTCACAACAACACTGGGGCCTGAAAAAGCGTGCCCTCTCTTTTTACTATGGAGCTGTCTTTGTGCCTATTATCAGCTACGGATCAGGGGTCTGGTTTCACAGAGCTAATATGGCTGTAAACAGGTGGAAACTATAGACAATGCAATGTAACATCCTTCTTACCATTACAAGGTGTGTTGCACCATCAGCACCCATGCTATGCAGGTGCTGGCTGGTGCACTTCCGATGGACTTGGAGGTTGTCAGTCTTTACAGTCTTTCCAAGGAGAGATTTGCCACGTGCATTGGATTCACAAGTGATCCTGCCAACAATACCAAGGCAGAGTAAAAGCAGCTGAGACAACACTTAATGCAGACTTGGCAGTCAAGATGGACTAATTCTACTAAAGGAAGTATCACTTAAAAAACACCCTGAAATTTCCAGAACCTACCCAGAGTCACTTTCATGGTTCTCTCCAGGCCTGTCTCATTCCTACTTACTGGCCATGGATCACTCAAAGGAAAACTGGAAGCAATGGGTATCATTGAAGACCCCCTGTGCCATTGCAGCTCCCCTGAAAATTGGGACCATATTATGTATGATTGTGAAATCCACAAGGATATAATATACACTCTTCTCACAAGGATACACTAACTTCCAAAAAACCTTGAGCAACAAGTACTGGAAAACAAAGAAAACTATATAGCTTTCATCTGCTTCACCCAGGATCTGTTCAAGAAGCAGAGAACCCTGTTTAGGACATAAACTTTTAAAAATTGAACGATCACTGGATCTAAAAATCATTTGGACTAGACTCAAAGAAAATAACCTGGACTTGACTGTACCTGCCAAATGGCGACCTAAGCAGTGCTCCTTTGCACTGCCACTTATGTTCCCTTTCTCCTTCCCCTTTGTTCGCCTGATGGAGACATCTCCATCTCATCTGAGGATACCTTTGCTGTCGTCCTCAAGGCTCATCTGATCTCCCTCTTTTCTCCTCCTAAACTATATCCTCATTTTCCTACTCTCTCTCTTTTTTTTTTTTTTTTTTTTTTTTTTTTTCGTGGTCTCTATCAGGAAGCTCAGGCAATTCTAGCATAGATCAGCCAGAGATGTATATGGTATATACAGTATATGATGCAGCTGTGGGAAATCACCAGAGGCACCCCCAACCCAAACAATATGCCACTATGTATAAGGCAGTGGTCAGGCCACATCTTGCGTACTACAGGGCTGGAGGCCCTATTTTAAGAAGGATGCAGTGCTGCTGGAGTAGGTACAGAGAAGGGCAATGAGATTGGTGAGGAGAACAAAGAGGTACTCTTACAAAGAAAGGCTTCAGTTCTGCAAATTGCGGCATCTAGAAACTAGGCACCTGCAGGGCAATCTTATTGTGGTGTTTAAGACTTTAAATGGATTGAGCAAGCTTAATGCTGATGGGATTCTTCCTCTTGCTCAGACTACTATGCACACGAGAGAGCTTAAATTAAAACTGAGGAAGGATAGTTGCAGAACAGATGTGTGAAAGCCTTTAGCTAATGGGTGGTTGACTGTTGGAAGAAACTTCCTTTATGTGTGATGCTGTGGAAGTGGATAGCTTAAATAATTCAAGGAAGAACTGGACAAACTATTGGAGGGGTGGATAAGTGAAACATGTGGGCATGTTTTACTAATACCAACTAATACTAATTCTCCAACCAGCACAGAGGCCACTAGTGCTGATTGGAGAAATAAGGAAAAATTCCTAAAATGCATTATTTTAGGAAGCCTCTCTGTTAAAAATAGAGGTCATTCTGAGATAATTCAATGGACAGACAATCAATTCTGGTAACTTGCCCTAAAAACTAGGGCTGTCTTCTAACCTATATGTAGAGTTAGCTATATATATATATAAAATGTACTTACTGTTTCAATTTTCAGAAAATACTCATACAGCTGGCTAATAACAAGAGTAATTAAGAACTTATTGAAAATATTAGGCAATAATAAGAACTGTATTGACATTTGAAATGTTTTCACTAATTTTTACTTGTAATTATCAAATAAATTAATAAATATCCACTAAACACATTCTTTCCAAATAAGCAAAAACAATTAGGTGAATATCAAAACAGGGAATATAAAAGGAAACTGTGAATACATTAAAAATGAACAGAAACCTTTGGAAATCAAATCAGAACTATGACCACGGATATTAAAATCTTAGGTAGATATTAATATTTTTATAATAATATATTACATTTTACATAACTGTCTCACCTGCTTAGACCAATCGTGTAATTCTGCCTCAAGAGATATCTTTGCGTACAAAACTGGAAATTGTCTTGTACCATCTGCTAATTCAAAAAATACCTTGAGCTCAGGAACGGAGATTGTAAAACTTTCTTGAGGATTGGAGATTGTATATGATGGTCTCATGCAAATCAAGGAATCGCCTAAATACAACAACAAAAAAAAAAAACATATATAATGAAAATCAGTAATAAAATGAATGCTTACAACAACATACTAAAGACAATCTGAAATAGGTCAAGAACTCTTCAGAGGATAGCATTCCTCTACAGCAATAAATTTATCCAACAGCCATTCCAGTTAGCTGCTGTATTTATAATCAAACCATTGTGGAAATGATTATTTTCTAAATAAAATGGAAAATGCGCCCAAAAATCAGCAAATTTACTTCTTGGATTGGCCCATAACAGTTCATTACAGCTGATTTTCATTTCACCATAACAGTTCATTACATCTGATTGTACAGACTGTAAATTTGACTCCCATGGACCATAATTTTTCACTGTGCTCCAACAACATGGAGAAATTTGTCATGTTCCTTAGCAAAGAAGTTAGCAACTCATTGATAGGAAGCAGTGTATTATTCAGTTAATGCATTTCACAATTTGTAATTAAGGAGATTGAGATAAAGATATACTAAAGCTGCTAATCAGTGAATGTTTTCTGAAAGTTTAGTTTGTCATTTTAAAATGATCAGAATTTCATGAATGGACTAGTATATCTTTCCACTTGTTTTTTATTTTTTACTTTCTTTTTTTTCATTCCAAAATATGCTGTAGGTAGTAAGGTATGGTTTGAGAGGGTAATTTATTAATTTAATTTTTACTATACTTCTCCATTGTACAGTATAATATGGCACCGGAAATCTGTAAAATTCCAAGATCACACCTATGCTAGATGTGAGAAGTTCAATCATAATTAATATTATAAAAGAGATGTAATCAAAGAGTTTAGGGGACTTAATTTCTATCTTGAAATTGCAGGTTATGACGTGTCACAATATGGTCTATCTATGACTCTTCTGTCTAATTATCTGCAGACTGACTGCAGATAATCTGACAGGAAACATCTGATTAGCTGCAGTCAATCTGAATTTGAATAGAAGGTGTTTTTTATGTACTGCTTCATTTTAAAATCAGTGAATTTATTGAGCATTGAAATTCCATTAAATATTGACTCAAACTTAGGAACAAGAACAACAGAAATCCAAAAAAAAATTAAAAACAGTTTTTGGAAAAGATGCTGTGTGTGGGTTGAAAGCTGGTCTGTGATTTGCAAAATTTAAAAAAACCACTTGTCATTTGAAAATTATCCTTGCTCTGGCCAACCATTCAATCACTTATAATTGTGATATAATCAGGGTAATAAAGGTTGCTGCTTTAAATATCTGTAAAGGTGCTAGAGAAATTTATATTTATTATGGAATATGTTAATGAACTTTAACTTTATTGTTCAAGGATTAGGCCTAAATGGATGTCAGATGAACTAATGAGACATGTGATAGAGAAAAAAAATGTGTGGGATACATATAAATTAACAGGTAACACAGAAGCCTAGGCAGATATAAGCTAGTCTGTAATCAAGTCACAAAGGACGTTAAGTAGACAAAGGCAATTGACGAGAATCTTTGGCAAAGGATGCAAAGAAAAACAGCAAACAGCTTTTTACTTATGTAAACTCTGGAAGGAAGGGGATGAATCTGATTGGTCCACTTGTTATCGATGGTTCAACTATTGATAGTCCCGTTCAGGTAGCTAGCAAACTGAATGAGTATTTTGCATCTACATTTACACACAAACAGTTATTCAGAGAGGGGAATGCCAGAGGTGTATTAAACACTGGCAGTGAGCTGAATGATTCTGTAATAACTGGGAGCAAAGTGGAGCAGAAACTGTTGAACATAAACATAAGAAAGGGGGGGGGGAATCCTTATCAGTGGAGCACAAACTGAGAATGACAAAGAACGCAATGGATTGATACCATAAAGAAGGACAGTGGGCTGAATTTACAAGAACTTAAGGAAGCCTTTAAAATCAAACAATTGTGGAAAAAGTCTGCCTACAGAATCTCCAAAGATGGATCCGACTGAATGGCTAAACAACAACAACAACCAGACGGGTCCAACATGATCATTTTTGCAACTTTTGTGCATTGCTGCTACAATCTCTAATTCTAACTACTGCATCATCTCTCCTCCTCCTCCTCTATGGAATGAACATTTTATGGGTTTCGGTGAGTAATTAGCTAAAAAAATATAATCAGGAAACATGTGAGAGCTATTGAAAGGGTTGTTCCCTGCAACCTTTCTTGTAATAATTTTTGTGTACAGCTTGGTGCATTGTTTTTTTTTTTTTTTTTTATAAAATGACTCAATCTTCTGATATTAGAATGTTTTTAATAAGAAATATTGCTGTATACATGTTGCAGCTCATGAGTTCTGCAAGCAGTACACTAAACAGAATTCTACACAGAAAAAAAGTGAACATTTAATTTTGAAATATTGTACACTTAATGATTTTTTGCACTGAAAAATGGATGTGACTATTTGTTTCATGTTAATATTTAATGACTGTAAATCTTTTCCTATTCATTTTCAGCAGAATTAATAAAAGTTTTGCAAATTTCTGCTTTATATGCATAATATATAAGCAGAAATATATGCATTATTTTGAAATTTCATACTCTTAATGGTGTTTTACACTAAAAATGGAAATGACTTTTAGTTAAGTGCTTATATTTTATGATTACAAATTTTTACATTTTCAGCAGAAGTAATATTCTTTTTTAAAAATAATATGTCAAAAAAACAGCATTTTTTTAAAATATTTAAAGTTTTTAATAAAATTTTTTATTAAAAATTAAAATGTTACCAAAAATTAAAATGTTACCAAAAATGAATATTGCAATCATTTTAGAAACGATGATATACTGGTATACTGAAAGCAAAATTTTTAAAAAAATAAAATAAATAAAATAAAAAACAAAATTGGGCACCTGTCAAATCATGTGTGACCCCCTACAGCAACTTTTTTTGGGTCCAACCTCTACCTCTACCAAAGCCTATCTGTTTTTGAAGTCATGTTCAATGGCAAGTGCATGATGTTAAAATCACCAATAGTTTGTGATATAATTTTGATACCCCTACATATGTATATGTATATATATATGTATGTCCAACACACACACACATATATATATATTGTAGGTAGAACATGTTAACGAGTTTTATGTAAAAATTAAAACTGATGAATATGTGGTATACCCTGGGAGCGATATATGTTGCGAAATAAAGGGGTGTGAAATGAACAGGAAAATAAAACGATAAGATTTGCGCCAATTAAATCAATACCAAATAAATTTTAAGATTTTGAAAAAACGTGAAAGATTTTGAAAAAACGTGAAAGATTTTGATTGAACGATCAAGGTGGATATAACATTGCAGTGTCTTTCATAATTTTTTTTGTCATCATCAGAAGTCATCCACCAAAATAATGAAAAAGACAGCAATGCTCTTACTTCTGTTTCCAACATGCTCTGTATGCATAGGTACTGTGTGAAAAGACACTTGGTAATTTACAAATTTAATTTTAAAATTTAAAAATTTTGAATATAATTATAGAGGTGTTGCATACAGATCATGGATGACCTTACAGAAGTAAGTGAGAAAAGTAAAGCCTAGTAATGGTAAGTCCTTGTCTTATGGTATATACTGTTTTTCTTACTTTTGGCTTTACTTTTCTGGCATTATAGCCTTAGTAGCTAATGTGCCAATAAAACCAAAGCTTTACTTTTCTCACTTACTTCTGTAAGGTCATCCATGATCTGTATGCAAAACCTCTATAATTAAATTCAAAATTTTAAAATTTTAAAATTAAATTTGTAAATTACCAAGTGTCTTTTCACACAGTACCTATGCATACAGAGCATGTCGGAGACAGAAGTAAGAGCATTGCTGTCTTTTTTATTATTTTGGTGGATGACCTCTGATGATGACACAAAAATTATGAAAGACACTGCAATGTTATTTCCACCTTGATCATTCATTCAAAATCTTTCAAGTTTTTTCAAAATCTTTCACGTTTTTCAAAATCATAAAATTTTTTCAAAATCTTAAAATTTATTTGGTAATAAATTTGGTGCAAATCTTATCGTTTTATTTTCCTGTTCATTTCACACCCCTTTATTTCACAACATATATTGCTCCCAGGGTACACAGTATATTCATCAGTTTTAATTTTTACATAAAGCTCGTTAACATGTTCTACCTAAAATATTTTTTATATACATGTACACATTATGGCTGTAGGGTAATTTCTGCTATAGCAGTGTCACTGATCCATAAGTAATGTTATTGTAATTCAGACTTATCTAATTTTAAACTTAATTTTCCTCCCATATCATTATTCTTGACTATATATATATATATATATATATATATACAGTTGGACCTAAATATATAATATAATCAATCGTTCACATTAAAAAATTCATTTTAATGTGAACGATCCTTTTCAACAATAAAAAATACTGTAATTCAACATTCAGAAATACAAAAAAGATGATAAATCAGAAATAGGTGGGAATGAATAAATTTTCTAAAATTTTAAAACAATTAATTTATTAATACGCACATATTAAGAAATGACTACTTACATAATGTGAACAATATATTAGCACAATCTTAAGAATTATTTCATAAAATATTTGGTTATTTTTTGTTGTATACTGGATTTTACTAATTAAGATAGTAAAAGTGATAAAGCTCAATATGTCCTACTAATGTTATTATTATAAACTATAAAAAGAAACCTCATACCTTTATGTAGGAACAGAATTCAGAATATCAAGTAGTTGATAGGTTTAAGTATAAAACAATGGTGGGTATCATTCACAAAAAACATTTTACTTCTTGTGAGCATGGAGTGTATCCGAGTAAGTTTGGTTCCTTATAACAAGTTCAGACACAATTTTATGATTTTGGATATTTTAACCAATGTTTTTTAAGGATAAATCCGACAATTGTTTTCAGTTCTCATTGTTCATATGCAATATTGGTTTTGGTTTTTAGGGGTTGGCTGTAGACTTCTGCAGGCTTTTCCTGATGTGTTATGTTGGGGATGAGAATTGAATACATGACAATCTTTTAATAAGTATTTATTTATATAATTTTAATGTAATTTTCGTAATTGATTTTATTTAATATTAAATATGGGACATTTATTCGTATAATTATATAATCACATAATCCTTCCAATGTGAGTGTTGAGAGAATTCTGTTTCTACATAAAGGTATGAGGTTTCCTTTTATAGTTTATAATACTGGATTTTACTGTACATCATTCATAAAAATATTTGCATTTGTTTAAATATTCAAATATATTTTCTGGCACATTTTCTTCTCAATGAAGGCCTCGACGCAAACTTTTAAATGCCAAAATTTTATGTTTGGAAGGTTTAATATTGCTCTCATTGCCTTCTTGCCCTAATTTTCATCCAACACATCATTGATATTGTCACTAGTTCTTTGAATACTCTCCAAAATGTGGAATTAATTTCTCCACCGATCAAACTTCTTGCTTGGAGTTCTTCCCAAGATTGCTCAATTACTTGTAGTAATTCGTCCCTCTCATTGCTGTTAACTGTTTTTAGCAAAACCTGCTTTTGCAAAATAATTCTTAATCTTTGTTTCCATCACATCTTGACTCCACACTTTCACCAACTCTGATATGCACATCCACAAATCTATAACAGAATCTATAGGTTTGTTGATTTCTATTCTCAGTATAATTTTTTTCTGTATGCACCTTCAGTAGTGCATTTTCAAATTCTTGATAATGCCTTGGTCCATTGGCTGTAGTTTAGATGAGGTATTCATAAGGAAGAAAACAAGCTTCACACTTGTAAGTTTTGAAATTACTGAGTGAAGGTAGGTAGGGCAGTTGTCAAAAATCAAAGTGATTTTTCTGTTTTCTTTTGTCATCTTTCTATCGAAATTTAAAATCCACTGTTCAAAAATTTCACTTGCCATCTGAGATTTTTTGGTGTAGTTGCAGTCCAACTCTAACAACTTTACTCCTTTAAAATATCAGGGTTGTTTACTTTTTCCTATTACCGAAAGCTTAAATTTTTCATTACCAGCCATATTTGCACCAATCAAGACTGTAATTCTCTCCTTACAATTTTACCTCCTAAACGTTTATCATCTTTAAAAATCAGTGTCTTGTTCGCAAACATTTAAAAAATAGACCTGTTTCATCAATGGTGAATATGTTTTTGGGCTCATAGTCCACCATAATTTTGTTTCGAAACTGTTTCTTTCCAATGGGTACACTCTTCTTCAATTACAACTCCATTATCAACAGAAATAACTTTTTTGAGTAAGCCACGGCACTTTTTAAATTTGTCCAGCCAACCAGAAATGGCTTGGAATGTTTTATGCCCCAGAAAAGATGCATACGCCATAGATTTTTCTTTTATTGATGGCCCTGATATCAGCATGTTTTGGTCTCAAATCAACTGCACCCACTTAAAAGCGGTTTAATCAGACAACTTCATACAGGCATAATTTTGCACACTTGGTTTTTCAGAATGGCTGACACAGTGCTGGCAGGGATACCAAATTTTAAAGTGATTTCTTTTTTTTCTAATGTCCTGATCTACTCTATTAAGCACTTTCACTTTTTCCACTACACTCAAAAATTTCCTCTTAGACATTGTAAGGTTACTCACATACGGCTAAAACAAAACTGATTTAAGGACCACGTACCATGTAAACGTAGACAGGTGAAATTTAGTGAAAGTGTGGATGACCCATTTCTGCGAAACAATAGATGAACCTCTGGGATAAAGGAAAATCACTCTCTCCTAATTCTCTAATAGGGTTCTTACAGTAGAAAACAGGATGACCAGAGTTAATGCCCACATCGTGAATAAGTGTTAATCTTTGCCAATGGTTGTGGACACAAAGATAGCAGTTGAGTAGAGTAGGGTAGAGATGGTTGTGTAGATTTTATGGGCACCACTAAATTGTGGAATGTTTTAGATTTTAATTCATAATCCTCTTAGCTCTTAATTTGTGCTTCCTACAGCATCAGCTCTATTGACTTAAGGCCAGTGTGTGTGAACAGTGCACACCCAGGTCTCTTGAAATCAGTTCGTTATATGGAAATTTTCTTCATTATACAGAAACAATTTTCAATGTAATGACCAAAGGGAAATCAAAAAAAATTCACTAAATAGAAAAATTTGCTATGTGAAAGTTCGTTAAAGAGAGGTCTGACTATATATATTACTCACCTTGCATGCCCATCCTTTTTAATAATTTCTCCATTAAATAACTATTTTCTATTCCAATCCTTCTTCAAATTTATTCAGATTACCAACTTCCACAGTGGAACTTTATTCAAACGATCAATTATTCTCTAACTGAAGGAAAATTTGAGCAAATCTTTAATGCAATTATATTTTTATAATTTAAATTTGTCTCTTTGTGCATAGCTTTTCAGAAAGAGTAAAGTTGCCATTTAGTTTGCACAACGCGTATAAAGCTGCAAACACTTCAATCAGGTCTCCATGAATGCTTAAGCCTAATTTACAGATGTGGCAATTTTACAGGATCAATGTTGTTCTTGGTGCCATGAGTGCCATGAGTTCTGTAAATCTTCTGCTCCCCCAATTAATCATGTAGCTCCTTTTTGACACCAATTACAACAGACCAAATCCTTGCTAAAATGAGGTGGTTTCTAAGCCTGCATGCAGTATTCAAGTAAGGTCTTATACAACAGAATAATTTTCTCTTATCCTTGCTTGCATAATTTCTTGATTTCATCATTGAGACACCCCATGAATGACCTAGCAGCAAGTCTGCACTGCTCGGAGAACTTTAAGTTGGGCTGCAATTCCTGTAGGAAATTGCACAGTCCAAGTTAAAGTGGTGTTGTTGTTGTTGGAGGTTTTACGGCGCAACAGCAGCTAAAGCCATTATGCGCAAAACTCCTAGAGTTACCAGGTGTCATTAAAAGTGAGATGTGTATTTCTGAAATTTAAACACTATATTCTGTCATAGCATTTTATCTTTTTTTAGAAAAGTGAACACTGCATCAATGTCAGACCTGTTATCTAAAATTTTTTGCAAAGTAGGTATGATTTGGGCTGCGTGGATTGATAAGAAGATGGCTTGCCGTACTCCATTATAGAGAGGGCAGTCAACTATGATATGCTGGACTGTTACTTGAGCATGGCAGTTCGGACAGAATTGTTGTTATGTTATTATTTGGTTTTTAGGAGCATTAGCAGCTAAGGCCATATTGCTCTGGGGATATGTGGTGGTCATTCCCTGACCTTTCCGCATCCTCCATATTTGGTGGCTCACGGGCTCGAACCCCAGTCTAATCAAGAAGCGTGTGCTTCTTGATTAGACTGGGGTTAGAGTACTGGGATTAGAGTGCGCACTGCTGCTCCTGCCCACCTGGCTATGGAGGCGCCTGTTCGGACAGAAAGGCAGATATGAGGAAAAAAGAAGATAAAAGGGAGTAAGGTGTGTCCTATTCAAAGTCTTGCAAGCGTGACTTCTTCCTTTCAGTTCGAGCGGATGCTAGATGGCCAAGATTGGAGATCTGGTTTAATCTGAAGGAGTTTGTTGCCTTCTTGGTTTTGCCAGATGGTTTGCCAGTGATCCATACTTCGCCTTATTATAAGATTTTTATAGTCAGTGAAAGGGATTTTGAAAGAAGCATCATCAACTGGTTCCACAATAGATTTCACTGCATGGTCAGCACTCTCATTGCCAAGTTTGCCAAATGGCTAGTGATCCAACAAAATTTTACTACTTTCATGTCCTTAGCTAGGTCAGTCAGCAAGTTATTAACATTACCAAGTAGGTAGTTGTGATGTTTTCTTGGTTGCTGTAAAGTGAGATGGGCACTGAGGCAGTCAGTAAAAATAACACTATGGGTAAACTGATACAATTTTATAGTTTCCAGGGCCATTTATGCAGCATGTAGTTCAGCATAAAGATGCTGCATTCTAAAGGTAACTGAATGGAGATTGTGAACAATGAAAGAACAACAGCAGCACTGACGTGATGGTCATATCTGGAGACATCAGTGTATATATCTGGGGATAAGATTCATATTTTTAAATTAGAAATTTGTTAAGCTGTTTTATATTCTGAGGAGAAGAGTACTTTGCTCTCATTCTTGCAGGGATATATCATATGCTGCAGGACAGAGAGCCTATGGAGGAGCAGCGGAACTAGTGGTGGCTATTTTAGAAAGGTCTAGCTGCCAATTATCAAGTAATGAGCAAAGACGTATGCTAGTAGGTTAATTTATTGATGGATAAGGGCATACAGGCTCTCCCAATCTGGAGTAAATAGATGTTTTCACGCTGTATGCAGGGATTGACTTTTGATTTTGACAGCATAATTTAACATAATTTAACATAAAATTTGCCTTCATAGAGACAGTGGAAGTCCAGTCCTATTCACCACAGTGGCCTGCAATGCGCAGGCCACTGTGGTGAATAGGGTCCAAAAACCTTAAGATGCGGGTCTAGCAGAGTGGTAAACTGGAGATCCATAGTCTAATCTTGATCTTATGACAGCGTGATATATAGCTTGAAGAAGCATATGATGGTCAGCACCCCATGATGTAGCTGATAATACTCTCAATATGCTTAATTCCTTGAAACAGGTGGACTTAAGTTGTTTGATATGGTCTATAAATGTCAATTTTTTATCTAAGGTTACACCAAGAAATCAGATAATAGACACAAGAAGTATGTCATAGTTATCCAGCTTCAGAACTGGATCATGATGGAGATTACGCCTTCTACAGAAGTGAACTGCGACAGATTTTTCAGGTGATATGCGAAAACCGTTATCCGCAGCTGATATCGTAATCCTGTTAAGAGCACCTTGAAGTTGTCTCTTGATCATTCTCATGTTTTGGGAGTGACAAGATATATTAAAGTCATCTGCATATAAAGTAATAAAAACAGTGGGTAGAATGATCTTTGATACCGAGCTGATTTTTATAACGAATAGTGTGGCACTTAAAACTGAACACTGTGGAACACCTTCTTCTTGGACGAAGTTACGAGAGAGGGTGGACTGAATGCACACCTGGAAGGACTGCTGCTTTAGAAAGTTCTGTATGAATTTTGACATATTGCTCCTGAAACCTAAAGTGTAGAGATAACGAAGTTTACCATATCGCCAAGTTATGACAAAGGCTTTCTCGATGTCTAAATAAACTATAGTCAGATGTTCCTGCTTTACGAAAGCATTGCGAATCTGGGTTTCCATTTGAGTCAAGAGGTCTAAAGTTGATCTACTTGTATGAAATGCGTATTTGATGAACTGATAAGTTATATTTGTTCAGCAACCAACCAGGTGAAATGAGAGTTTACCATTTTTTACATTATTTTGCCCATACAGCTGGTGAGGGCAATAGGCCGGTAATGGTGTGGATTCATTGAGTCTTTGCCAGGTTTTAATAATGCTATGACATGTGCATGTCTCCAGGTATCGAGGAAAGAATTTTCTGTAAAAATTCGGTTATACAGAAGAAGTAAGACATGAAGCAATTCTTTGCTCAGCTCTTTTAACATGGAATAGTGAACTCCATCAGGTCCAGCAGCACTAGGTCTTGAGCTGTTAACAGCAAGCTATATTTCAATTATAGTAAAGGGCCAGTTGTATTATTGATGGTGGTTAGTGCCAAAATTTAACATCTGTTTTTCAGTAAGGGACTTTAATTTCTGGAATTCTGGTGAGTACAAGGATATGCCAAAGGTTTGAGAAAAAGACTCTCCGAGTGTGTTTAGCTATGTCCTGAAGCAGTGAAACGTCATTACCATTTACATTTAGTATTGATAGGCATGGAGGAGGATATTTGTTATACATTTTTCTAATATTTTTCCCAATTGTTTGTGTTTTAGTGGTCCTCGTAATTTTGAAAGTGAAACGTTTCCATTACTCTCTTTTGCTTGACCGCTGAATGCGCCTAGCATTAGCTCTGCCTTTTTTAAACTGGACTAGATTGGCAGTGGTAGGATTCTTGCAAAAGTTATCCCAGGCATTATTTTTCTCTCATTTGGCTTGGTCGCATTTGTTGTTCCACCAGGGTTTTGGTCTAATTCGCTGACTTATGGAAACCCTTGGTATTGCTACTTCTGTGGCCTGTAATATTTGGTTTGTTATGTAATCAATAGCATCATTTATTGACACATTAGAAAGAACTGTTTTTTCTAGGATTGCTAGCTGCCTATATTTTTCCCAATCAGCTTTTGCAAAGTTCCAGTTGGCTGTCTGATTATGGCAGGGTGGTAAATTTGCTTCTATATGACAGATTATTGGGTAGTGGTCACTATGCAATAAACTATCAAGAGCAGATCATTCAAACAGTGGAAAAAGGGCTGGTGAGCATATGGAGAGGTCAACTGCTGAGCTTGACCCAGAAAGCAGGTGAAAATAAGTGGGTAATCCAGTATTCAGTGGTGTCAGATTTAATTTATCAAGAAACTTTTCTAATATTTTTCCCCATTTATCATGTATCTTATCACCCCATAAAGGATTATGTGCATTAGAATCCCCCATGATGCAAAAATGGGAGGGGGGGAGCTGAGATACAAGAGGTTTCAAGATCACTGTACAAGATGTCTTGGTTGGGGGGAAGATATAGAGAGACAATGGTAAGAGCAAAATAAAAGGATATTCCAGTTGCTACTGCTTCAAGATTTGTTTGTAGCATTAATGGTCGGGAAAGGATATTGGAGCTGACTACAATTGCAACCCTTCCATGAGCCGAAATGGTTACATGAGAAACTCAATCTTTTCTGTAGGTAACATGATGTTTAAGGAGGTAGTAACAGAAGCGATTAAGTTAGTTTCTTGAAGGCAAAAGGCAACTGGGTTATATTAAAGAAGGAGATCCCGAATGTCATCAAGGTTACTGTGATATCCTATACAATTCCACTGAAGGAGGTGGGCATTATTTGGATGTAGTGAGATCCGCAGTTTCTGTCCGAGGAGCTATTGGCATATGGTGAACAGATTTTCGTTTTGGAAAGTATGGTCTTCCTGTCCCCATCTCTTCCTCTGGGAAGAGGTAGAGAGCTGGTTCTTCATGGTCAGTGTTTCCTTCCATTTCTACTGAGTCAATTTTAGTAGAATCATCACTTTTTGAGTATTGTGAGTTATTATTAGTATGCAGAACAGTGATTGGTGTATTAATCACCCTGCTTGTCATCACATAATGTCTCTAAAAAAATGCAAGAATTTCTGGTGAAGGTAAAGGAAGCCAACACGAGAACGACAAGAAATGTCGGATAACTTACATGGAAAATTAATTTCCCGATACGGCACTCTAACGCTACTCGCTCACTCGGTAAACAGACGGTAGGTGTTATCGGTCTGGAGCAAAGTCGAGAATGATATATTTATTGGTACAGGTAGGCATGGTAAACGATGTGCTGATTGATGCGTGAACACAACACGCTATAACATTGGGTTAGTATCATTTTAGAAGCACTAATGGTAACTTGCCCTAATGAATGCTTTCCATAATGGTGAAAAAAGGTCAGGTTACCTCCACTTGAATCCCATGGGAGCTCGAATCCCTTCAGAAGTGGAAGGGGTAACCTAACAATTTTTCTTTAGAATCATGTGGACTAGCACATAAATTGTTTATTAACAAGCTATTATTTTTTTATTACTGTACTTTTATTTTTAAAGACACTCGTGCGGATACACATGTATCATAACGTCAATCAACACCTATTCACTACATATATATATATATATATATATATATATATAGAATCTTTCTTTCTTTTCTTACATTATTTCCTAACCTAACGTTTAAGGTTAGGTCACTAAATATAAGGAAACCATTTCTATTATTTTGTAACCTGACCTTAACCATTTAAGGTCAGGTTATGAAATATAATGGAAAATAAAGAGACCTTTTCCTATTTTTGTAATCAAACCTAAATCAACAGTATACAGGAATACCTCACACAGTCTGGTTTTGAACAGAGTGGGTTTTGCTATAGCGCGGTTTACAAATTGAAAAAAAATTAACTGCGTTAAGCACCAATACATTTGATATGTATGTATTATAATGCCAGCACGTAGGCCAATGTGTTATGGATTCAAGGCCACACTGACTGTTGTCACAACTGTGTTATGGATTCAAGGCCACACTGACTGTTGTCACAACTCCCATTATATAGAGACTCTGCTAGCTTTGATAGATTAGCAAACACTCTAGAGACTGAGCGGTGAGGTAGTTGATTGTGCATAAGCTGTACAAATATTTTTCGCTGTGTATTTTTATTAAAGATTATTTTTTAAAAATGTTTACACCTTTATACGCAAATATGAGTGGAAAGAAGAAATGTAATGGCACCGAGTGTTCTTCTAGATCCAAACATCGAACGAGGTATGAAAGTAAGGCAGACGTTGAAAAATGACATTCGATGTTATAAAGAGATGTATGCAGATAAAAAGAAGAAAAAAACTGTGCGAACTAAGCTGAGCAAAATAAAAATACAATACATACTTCACTTATATTCTTTTGGTATGTACATACTGCAATAAAAATCATTTGTACTGTATTTACTAGTATTTTTCATTTTTATCATTTTAATTTCTTTTTTTGCAAGAATTTCGTGTGCATCAATTTATAGTAAACAAACAACTATATATTTTTCAACTCGACCCATATAATCAAATTGATGGAACACATTACATTAAAATACATACTAATAATACTTCGATCAGTGCAGTTTTGCATAGCGCGGTATTTTTTTGGCACAAATTAACCACGCTATGCGAGGTATTCCTGTAGTAAAAACACTCACGAACTCCAAAAATCTGCTTTTAATAATGAGAAAAAAACATAATGAAGAACATAAAAATGAACAGAATGAAACTTTTATTAATTTAGTTTTCATCAAAAAATCAACCAATGTTTTATTTTCCCTACAAATTTCTTCCATCTTTAAGATTCATCGCTACTATTACCTGTTTACCGTTCATTACGAAACATTATGCACCGTTCTTTCCTCATAAATACACATTATAATGCCAACCAATGACTACACAATAGCTTGTCCTCTGTAATGCCTGCCACCAATAATTTCCTCGTTTGCCACACCTACCTGTCAATCAATATATCCTTCTTGATTTCAGCTCCAGACTGATAACACCTACCGTCTGTTTACCGAGCGAGCAGTGCTAGAGTCTGATGTCGGGAAACTAATTTTCCGCGTAAGTTATCTGACATTTCTCGTCATTCTTGTGTTGTCTTTCTTTACCTTAGCCAGATTTCTTATAAAAGAAAGACCAAAATATCTAAAACAACTTAGTTTAAATGATATATTTCAGAAACTGGCTTCCAAGGTAAACTCTACAAGCACATGTACAGCATCTATGCCTGAATCCCGGCCTGCAACTTCTGGTGATCTATCCCATTAACTACACCTTCCCAAAACTGTCAAGACATTTCTGAAGATATTTCTTCTGATGATGCCATGTAATCGATATGAATCAACTCAGCTCAATAAATATTCATATTTTATTTTCTTGTATTTCTTCTTTTGATTTTTGTGCATTTTAGGCCTCGCTACCCGGATTCCGGAAAAACAACCCTATCCAGCAATCCTGAGGTTACTGGGTAGCTGGATAAATGGTCCCACACCTGCGTGCGCACACGCGCGCGCACACACACACACACACACACACACACACACACACACACACACACACACACACACACACACACACACACACACACACACACAAATATTATGCTATAAAATTAGGTTATGTATTATTTTATAAAGTTATATTGCTTATTACACTATAAAATATACAATTTATAGATTTTATATAGCCATATGATATTAATTATATACACCATGTAAGAATTACACAGGAGATTACATTTACATAATTCTGTATGGCCACAGATATATAAGAATAAGTTTGAATACAATAACAACAAAATTCTCTACTTTGGATTTTATTATTTTGTAAATTATTCAACCAAGTAAGAATGATATGTCGCCAGTTCAATCAGATGAATCATATGTGTAATGTTATTACTTCCATTCAGATAAATGGAAGTAATAACATTACACATATAATGTGAAATTCACCTAAATTTGAAAAAAAAAAAAAAAAATCCAAATTATTATTTTACCAGTATAAGAATCATTTTTCTAGAATCATTTATAAGGGCTTGCTCTCATATCCATATTTGTAATTTTTTGTTGTACAAATGTTCACAGGCTAATTTGCATAAGTGCATGATGTAAAACCTAGAACAACTTACAAGGAAAAAATCCTCCTCCCTTCACCTCAGGCTAGCTAACTACAGCCTCAACTGAAAAAGATTTTAAGATACACCTTCGCTCACTGATGGGATCAAACCCAGCTCTTCCAGGTGAGCGGGAGATGATTTTGTGCTGACTTTACAAATTTGAAGCACAGAAATATCAAAATACAATAAAGTTCAAACAATAAATATGAATCTACTTAGCAGAGAACTGCAATTGCAGTTTATGCTAATGCATGTGCACTGCTTTAAATCCTTCAAAAAAAAAAAAATAAATTCTAACCATGACTTCTGCCATAATCCAGATGATCCCCTCCCAGATAATCATCATTAGCATTACTATTTAGTATTAGCAATTGCCACATGGTGCAGGGAAGCCTATGGCTTATGCTGCACTAGGCTGAAAAAAAAAAAAAAAAATGATAAAAAAATTAATAAAAGAACAGGAAATAAACAACCTATGTGTTTCCCTCCTCCCATAGGTAATTATCCAGCTGACCTTTGGATTTCCCCAAACTGTCAGCCTCTACCCATGTAGGTAACTTATTCCAGTAATTTATAACTCGCTGACTAAAATAAAACTTTCTGCAATCCAGTCTAAACATCTCCCCCACCCCTTAACTTGAATTTATGGCCCCTAGTTCTAGAATCATTTATAACAGTAAAAATTTCGTCTTCATTTATTTTATATATGCCTCTCAGAGCCTTAAACACCTCAACCAAGTCTCCTATAAGATGCCTAGTTTCCAAGCTCTGTAACCCACATATCCAAAGTCTTTCCTCATATGGATGCCCTTTTGCCAATGATACTAGGCAAGTTACCTGTCTTTAGACCCTTCAAGGAGCTCAATGAATTTCTTTGGGTGCAGGTTCCATACTTGGATGCAGTATTACAAGTGTGGTCTAACAATAGCCTTATATAATGGCAAACATACCAGGGTATGTCTGCCAGGGGCAAAGGTTGATGACGTTGTAGAGCGAATATCATCTTTTAAGGGCACAAAAGGTGATATAGTTGTACACGTTGGCACTAATGATATTAAGAGTAGGAGACCGGCAGAATTACTTAACAAATACAGGTCACTGGTGAACAAAAGCCGAGAATTAGGGTTGAATTTGAAAGTGTCTGCAATTCTGCCCAGACACGATAGGAGGGAGTATATGATGAGAGCCTTGTCGATCAATTCGGCCCTGGAAAGATTGTGCAAGGCTCAAGGGGTAGAATTTTTTTCAGCCTGGACTGTACTTGTTAACAGGAGAGATTGCTTCTACAGGGATGGGATACACTTAAATAGAAAGGGTGCAAGAATATTTGCTGATGCTATCGAGGCAGTGTTAGGTGTGTCGGAAAACTGCTAGCTTGGGGGGAGACAAAGACCAATAGATTGACAGTAGCCACTGGCAGAGGTGAAAGACATTCTTGCACTGCTTCTATTAGAATGAGCAGAAGCCTGAAAAACAAGATGCTTGATATTTCAGAGACTGCTAGGAGCCATTGCGGTACAAGTAAACACATGGGTTGTGTTAGGGTAGCTAAGAATAGAAACAGGTGCAGGTATACTTGAGTGTACACCAATGCTAGGAGTTTAGTAAACAAATTTGATGAATTTGAGGTATTGCTCAAAACATCAAAGGCAGATATTGTTGGGATATCACAGACGTGGTGTCACACAGATATAAGGGAAGCAGAACTGCAATTTGGGGAGTACAATGTCTACAGAAAGGATAGACAGGATAGGAAGGGGGGAGGGGTTATGCTATTAGTTAAGAAACACATAAAAACCAAGGAAGTGAAGCCAGTCGACATTGCTGGACAGTGCAGTGTTGAGTCAGTTTGGTGTGACATAAGCATTGGGAGATCAAAATTGAGAGTAGGAGTGTGCTATAGGCCTAATGACTCTGATGAGTATAATAAGAAACTGTACAGGGAAATAGAGTGGGCCAGTAAATCAGAGAGTCTTATAATGGGATATTTTAATTTCCCAGTTATTGAGTGGAATTTGGGGGCTGGTCACTCACACATAGCAGGGCTTTTGTGGATTTATTGGATGATTGTTTTCTACATCAGCATGTTCGGGAGGCAACTAGAGGGAGTAATACTCTTGATTTGAATATCAGCAGTGATTCTTCATGGATTAAGAATCTGCAGATAAATGAACCACTAGGTGGCAGTGATTATAAATTAACCACTAGGTGGCTGAAGTGGGATTTACTCAAAGATGTAACTACCATTAGGGGTAAAGGGAAGGGTTATTGCTTCCGTAAAGGCGACTACGATGGACTGAGACAGTATTTAAATTCTATACAGTGGGACCAACTGATGATGTTACCAACAGCAAATTCAAAATGGTGGGAAGCATTCAAAGAACTTATCTTGGAAGCTACTAGGCTTTACATACCAACTAAGAAATATTGTTCAAGGTTTAGGCCAAAATGGATGTCAGATGAACTAATGAGGCATATGGCAGAGAAGAAAAATGCATGGGATACATACAAATTAACACGTGACACAGAAGCCTATGATAGATATAAGTTGATATGCAACCAAGTTACAAAGGAGGTTAGGCAGGCAAAAGCAGATTACGAGAAATCCTTAGGAAGGGATGCAAAGAAAAACAGCAAAGAGTTCTTTACTTATGTAAACTCTAGAAGGAAGGGGATGAATCAGATTGGTCCACTTGATATTGATGGGTCAACTGTTGATGATCCTGCTCAGGTAGCTAACAAACTAAATGAATATTTTGCATCGACATTCACACATGACGAGTTATTCAGCGAGGGGAATGCCAGAGGTGTATTCAACTCTAGCAGTAAGCTACAGAATCTTGAAATAACTAGGAGTAAGGTGGAGGAGAAATTGTTGAAGATAAACACAAGAAAGGAACCCGGGGTGGATGGGATCTATCAGTTATATTAAAGGAGGCAGCAAAGGAAGTAAGCAAACCCTTAGCCATAATTATGAGAGCTTCCTTGGACTCAGGGGAGGTACCCATAAACTGGAAAAGTGTAAATGTGCAAATGTGACCCCAATTCACAAAGGAGGATCAAAGGCTGACACAAGTAATTATAGACCTGTGAGCTTAACTTCTGTTCCAAGAAAATTAATGGAGGCACTGGTTAAAGAAGCACTGCAGGATCATTTAGAAAAGACTTCAATTACAGCTCGGACACAGCATGGTTTTGTTAAGGGAAAGTCTTGCCTGACCAATTTGATTGGATACTATGATGCAGTCACAAAAGAACTGGATGCAGGGAATAGCTTTGATATTATATACTTGGATCTTAGAAAGGCTTTTGATACTGTTGCACATGGAAGACTGCTACACAAATTGGAGCAGTGTGACATTGGAGGCAAATTGCTGCTATGGATAAAGGGGTGGTTGAGGGGGAGAAGACAGAGAGTGGTAATCAATGGACACTGCTCATCGTGGACTAATGTTATTAGTGGAGTCCCTCAGGGCTCAGTGTTGGATCCATTATTGTTTTCTGTATTTATAAATGATATTGATGATGGTATATCAAGTTTAATGTCCAAGTTTGGAGACGATACAAAGGTTGGCAGGGTTGTCAAGGACACTACGCTGCTGCAACGGATCTGGAAAAGTTGAGCAGATGGGCTGAGAGGTGGCAAATGAAGTTTAACATTGACAAATGTAAAGTACTACACATGGGAAACAGCAACCCCAGAGCAACATATCAACTCTGTGGTACTACACTGACAGTGGTACAGAATGAAAGGGACTTGGGGGTGGTTGTGCAGGCGGATATGAAGTTCTCTGAGCAGTGCAGACAGGCTGCAAGAGTAGCTCATGGAGTATTGTCAATGATATACAGGAATTTTTCCAGCAGGGATAAGGAGGTGATTATTCCCTTGTATAAGGCAATGGTCAGGCCACACCTAGAGTACTGTATACAGGTCTGGAGGCCTCATTTCAAGAAGGATGTAGAGCTGCTGGAACGAGTACAGAGAAGGGCAACAAGATTAGTGAATGGAACAAAGGGGTGCTCTTACGAAGAAAGGCTTAAGTTTTGCAAATTACAGTGTCTGGAGACTAGGCACCAGGGAGGTGATCTGATAGAGGTGTATAAAGTCTTGAATGGTTTGAGCATACTCAATGCTGATGGGATTCTTCCTCTAGCTCAGAATAATCACCTGAGAGGGCATAAATTCAAATTGAGGAAAGACAGATGTAGGATAGACGTGCGGAAATTTGCCTTTAGCCAGTGGGTGGTTGGTTGGTGGAACAGACTTCCATCCGTTGTCGTGGAGGTTGATAGCCTAAATAAGTTTAAGGCTCAGCTGGACAGGTATTTTGAACGAACAGAGGGGTGAAGTGGAAGTGGGTTTTTTTTTTTTTTTTGGCTGCTGCTGCATAAGCTTGCTTTCTTGCATCAAATGCCTGTACTAATGCTAATGGGATTATCACGTCCTTACCTCTACTAGCAAATGTTCAATAACTCATCGATAGGATACCATGGGCCTTCCTTGCAACTTGTAGACAAGTTGCACGGAAGACCCATGCAACATGGAAGACATGAAGTTCTCAGAGAACTTCATGTCTGACCGTATCATAACACCCAAGTCCCTCTCCTCCACTACTGGCTTTATTTCAACACGAAGTGTGTAAGTTATTTTGGGGTTACTGTTCCCCAGGTGTAATACCTTACACTTTGCTGGATTAAAGCATAGCTGCCATTTCTCTGACCATCCCTAGGTCTATCTAGGTCAATCTGAAGACGCTCCACTTGGTGGTGATCATTAACTACTCTACCAACCTTTACATTATCTGCAAATTTAGACATCACGCCCTCTACCTCATTCATCGATGTTATTTATGAAAATCAAAAACAACTGTGGTCCTAATACTGATTCTTGGAGAACCCCACTTCTTACAATAACCCAATGTGAGGAATAACCATTTATCAGAACCCTCTGCCACCTGCCCTGAAGCCATTGTGCTATCTATCTAAGGATTTTCCCTGTGATTCCACAACCTGTTCCAGCTTATAAAGTAACCACACATGTGGGACTGAGTCAAAAGCTTTGCTGAAATCCAAATAAACGATTTGAAATTATTCCCTAAATCCAGCTCTTGAGTGACCCTGTCAAAAAAGCTAACCGATTAGTTAAACATGATTTTCCCCTTACAAAACCATGCAAAGTATCCTTCAGAATTCCATTTCTATCTAAATGATCCTGAATTCTATCCTTGGTCCCAAGGGTGGAATTCAGGATCATTTAGATATTTCATTTAGATCATTCATTGCACCCTTGATCATTGCCTCCATGATTTTCCCTACTACTGAAGTTAGATGGACCGGTCAGTAATTTCCCACTTCACCCTCAGAACAGCCCTTATGTATTGGAGATACACCAGAATTTTTTTAATCCAACAGAAACACTCCCACATCCAGTGATGCACTCATAATTAGCCTCAATGGTTCAATGCACTCACTTGCCACCTATAGGGTATATGCCATCAATGCCAGGAGCCTTACTGGCCTGTAGACATGAAACTTTTTTTCCTTAAATAATCACCTGAAATTTCAATATCATTAATTACATATCTTTTGACTTCACTCCCATAATTTCTCTTTGACATAAAGAGTTTTTCTTCTGTAAATATTGATGCAAAGTAACTGTTGAGTTCATCAGCAACTTCAGCTGGGGTAACTAATACTATCCAACGTCCATTACATAAGACTCTTATCTGGTTTGTCCTTTGCTTCTTTTCATTTATATATGTGAAGAATTCCTTATCCCCAAAACTCTTTGTCTCGTTTGTCTCTTTGTATATATATATATATATATATATATATATATATATATATATATATATATATATATATATATATATATAGAGAGAGAGAGAGAGAGAGAGAGAGAGAGAGAGAGAGCAGTATTATTAAAGAGCAGTATTGCAGTATACGTAATATATATTATTAAAGAGCAGTATCACATTATTGCATATAATGCAATACTGCTCTCTCTCTCTCGCTCTCTTTCTTTCTTTCCCCCATCCTCCAGTCCCACTTGTCTTTTTAACTTTTATTTAAATATATAACTACCTATGAAAGTTTTACCTGTCCTCATAATCCATTTATTTGGAGTGACCTTTTTTGGTGACCATAAATCTTCTATTTCTTTGAACATGTACCGAAATTCAGATGTTTCTTTAGATGTTCCTTCCTAAAAAAAACAATTTATATACAAATGGAGCAAATATTATTAATCTAAACTGCATGCAAGAATTTAAAATCAAAAAACAACAAATCTATAATTAAATGCACTGTGGCACATACAAATGCATCATATTTAAAAGCCAGTACCTTCATTACAGTTGAAGGTACAGTACTTAATATTATATATATTAAATAGCATTTATTATAAAGAGGGCTGCTAGCTACTTTAGTGTCAGAGGCATCCCCTACAATTTAATACTGCATCCTCTACAATTTAAATCTCTACAATTCTATTGGAATGAGCAGCAGCCTGGAAAACAAGATGCAGAATATTTCAGAGACTGCTGGGAGCCATTGCGGTACAAGTAAGCACATGGGTTGTGTTAGGGTAGCTAAAAATAAGAACAGGTGCATGTATACTTACGTGCACACTAATGCTAGGAGTTTGGTAAATAAATTTGATGAATTTGAGGTATTGCTCAAAACATCAAAGGCAGATATTGTTGTGATACCAGGGACGTAATGTCACACAGATATAAGGAATGCAGAACTGGAATTTGGGGAGTACAATGAGTACAGAAAGGATAGACAGGATAGGAAGGGAGGAGGGGTTATGCTATTAGTTAAGAAACACATAAAATCCAAGGAAGTGAAGCCAGTTGACATCGCTGGACAGTTCAGTGTCGAGTCAGTTTAGTGTGACATAAGCATTGGGAGATCAAAATTGAGAATAGGAGTGTGCTATAGGCCTAATGACTCTGAAGAGTATAATAAGAAACTGTACAGGGAAATAGAGTGGGCCAGTAAATCAGGGAGTCGTATAACGGGGGATTTTAATTTCCCAGATATTGACTAGAATTTGTGGGTTGGTCACTCAAACACTAGCAAGGCTTTTGTGGATTTATTGGATGATTGTTTTCTACATCAGCATGTTCAGGAGGCAACTAGAGGGAGTACTAGTCTTGATCTGATTATCAGTAGTGATTCTTCAGCATACTGTGATCACTGCCTAATGACTTTGACTAAATCCCACTTCAGCACCTAATGACAGGTGCTGAAGTGGGATTTACTCAAAGAGGTAACTACCATTAGGGGTAAAGGGAAGGGTTTTTCCTTTCGCAGAGGCGACTACGATGGTCTGAGAGAGTATTTAAATTGTATAAAGTGGGACCAACTGATGATGTTACCAACAGCAAATTCAAAATGGGAAGAATTCAAAGAACTTATCTTGGAAGCTACTAGGCTTTACATACCAACTAAGAAATATTTTTCAAGGTTTAGCCCAAAATGGGTGTCAGATGAACTAATGAGACATATGGCAGAGAAGAAAAATGCATGGGATACATATAAATTAATGGGTGACATGGAAGCCTATGATAGATATAAGCTGGTCTGTCACCAAGTCACAAAGGAGATTAGGCAGGCAAAGGCAGATTATGAGAAATCCTTGGCAAAGGATGCAAAGAAAAACAGAAAAGAGTTCTTTACTTATGTAAACTCTAGAAGGAAAGGGATGAATCAGATTGGTCCACTGGATATTGATGGTTCAGCAGTTGAGGATCCTGCTCAGGTGGCAAAATGAGTATTTTGCATCTACATTCCACATGAGGAGTTATTCAGGAAGGGGAATGCCAGAGGTGAAGTAAATTCTGGCAGTGAGCTAGATGATTTTGTAACTGAGAGGAAAGTGGAGCAGAAATTGTTGAATATAAACACAAGAAAGGCACCTTGGGTGGATGAGATCTATCCAGTTATATCAAAGGAGGCAGCAAAGGAAGTAAGCAAACCCTTAGCCATAATTATGAGAGCTTCTTTGGACTCAGGGGAGGTACCCAAGGACTGGAGATGTGCAAATGTGACCCCAATTCACAAAGGAGGATCAAAGGCTGACACAAGTAATTATAGACCTGTGAGTTTAACTTCTGTTCCAGGAAAATTAATGGAGGCAATTAAAGACGCACTGCAGGATCATCTAGACAAGACTTCAGTTATAGCTCGGACACAGTATGGTTTTGTTAAGGGAAAGTCTTGCCTGCCCAATTTGATTGGATACTATGAACTGGATGCGGAACAGTCACAAAAGAACTGGATGCGGGGAATAACTTTGATATTATATATTTGGATCTTAGAAAGGCTTTTGATACTGTTGCACATGCAATACTGCTGCACAAATTAGAGCAGTGTGGCACTGGAGGCAAATTGCTGCTATGGATAAAGGGATGGTTGAGGGGAAGCAGACAGAGAGTGGTAATCAATGAATACTGTTCATCATGGACTAATGTTATTAGTGGAATCCCTCAGGGTTTAGTACTGGGTCCATTATTGTTTTCTGTATTTATAAATGATATTGATGATGATATATCAAGCTTAATGTCCAAGTTTGCAGATGATAGAAAGGTTGGCAGGGTTGTTAAGGACACTACTGACACTATGCTGCTGCAACGGATCTGGAAAGGTTGAGCAGATGGGCTGAGAGGTGGCAAATGAAGTTTAACATTGACAAATGTAAAGTATTACATATGGGAAACAGTAACCCCAGAGCAATGTATTCACTCTGTGATACTACACTGAAAGTGTAGAGAATGAAAGGAACCTGGGGAATTGTGCAGGCAGATATGAAGTTCTCTGAGCAGTGCAGATGGGCTGCAAGAGTAGATCATGGTGTCTTGTCAATGATATATACAGGAATTTTTCCAGCAGGTATAAGGAGGTGATTATTCCCTTGCATAAGAGAATGGTCAATCCACACCTTGAGTACTGTATACAGGTCTGGAGGCCTCATTTCAAGAAGGATGTAAAGCTGCTGGAACAAGTATAGAGAAGGGCAACAAGATTAGTGAATGGAACAAAGGGTTGCTCTTACAAAGAAAGGCTGAAATTTTGCAAATTACAGTGTCTGAAAACTAGGCACTGGTGATCTGATAGAGGTGTATAAAGCCTTGAATGGTTTAAGCATGCTCAATGCCGATGGGATTCTTCCTCTTGCTCAGAATAATCACCTGAGAGGGCATAAATCCAAATTGAGGAAAGACAGATGTAGGAGAGATGTGTGGAAATTTGCCTTTAGCCAGCAGGTAGTTTGTTGGTAGAACAGACTTCCATCCCTTGTTGTGGAAGTTGATAGCCTAAATAAATTTAAGACTCAGCTGGACAGGTATTTTGAACAAATGGAGGGGTGAAATGGGAATGGTTTTTTTTTTTTTTTTTTGCTACATAAGCTTGCTTTCTTGCATCATATGCCTCTTCTAATGCTAATGCTAAAATTAACATCATATATTTCATTTTTCTGTTCCTACCAGGCACGTGCCTGCCCAGGTGACCTATTTGACATCACCTTGGAATGGCTCCGTATGAAGAGAAGCAATACAAATAGAGGTACAGCTCTGAACTATTTTTAAAGACAGGCACACATTCAAATTGACCTCTATTTCTTTTCTTAACTGTCTGAAAATTTTCATATATGCAATTATCTTTTCTAAGGTTCTGCATGATATGACATTAGTCTCATGAAGTGACATTAGCATTAGCATTAGTAGAGGCATTTGATGCAAGAAAGCAAGCTTATGCAGCATCAGCCAAAAAAAAAAAAAAAAAAAAACCCACTTCCACTTCACCCCTCTGTTCGTTCAAAATACCTGTCCAGCTGAGCCTTAAACTTATTTAGGCTATCAACCTCCACCACAAGGGATGGAAGTCTGTTCCACCAACCAACCACCCACTGGCTAAAGGCAAAGTTCCGCATGTCTATCCTACATCTGTCTTTCCTCAATTTGAATTTATGCCCTCTCAGGTGATTTTTCTGAGCTAGAGGAAGAATCCCATCAGCATTGAGTATGCTTAAACCATTCAAGGCTTTATACACCTCTATCAGATCACCTCGCTGGTGCCTAGTCTCCAGACACTGTAATTTGCAAAACTTAGCCTTTCTTCATAAGAGCACCCCTTTTTTCCATTCACTAATCTTGTTGCCCTTCTCTGTACTCGTTCCAGCAGCTCTATATCCTTCTTGAAATGAGGCCTCCAGACCTGTATACAGTACTCTAGGTGTGGCCTGACCATTGCCTTATACAATGGAATAATCACCTCCTTATCCCTGCTGGAAAAATTCCTGTATATCATTGACAATACTCCATGAGCTACTCTTGCAGCCCGTCTGCACTGCTCAGAGAACTTCATATCTGCCTGCACAACCACCCCCAGGTCCCTTTCATTCTCTACCACTGTCAGTGTAGTACCACAGAGTTGATAGTTGCTCTGGGGTTGCTGTTTCCCATGTGTAGTACTTTACATTTGTCAATGTTAAACTTCATTTGCCACCTCTCAGCCCATTTGCTCAACCTTTCCAGATCCTGTTGCAGCAGCATAGTGTCAGTAGTGTCCTTGACAACCCTGCCAACCTTTGTATCGTCTGCAAACTTGGACATTAAGCTTGATATACCATCATCAATATCATTTATAAATACAGAAAACAATAATGGACCCAACACTGAGCCCTGAGGGACTCCACTAATAACATTCGTCCACGATGGGCAGTGTCCATTAATTACCAGTCTCTGTCTTCTCCCCCTCAACCACCCCTTTATCCATAGCAGCAATTTGCCTCCAATGTCACACTGCTCCAATTTGTGTAGCAGTCTTCCATGTGCAACAGTATCAAAAGCCTTTCTAAGATCCAAGTATATAATATCAAAGTTATTCCCTGCATCCAGTTCTTTTGTGACTGCATCATAGTATCCAATCAAGTTGGTCAGGCAAGACTTCCCCTTAACAAAACCATGCTGTGTCTGAGCTATAACTGAAGTCTTGTCTAAATGATCCTGCAGTGCTTCTTTAACCAGTGCCTCCATTAATTTTCCTGGAACAGAAGTTAAGCTCACAGGTCTATAATTACTTGTGTCAGCCTTTGATCCTCCTTTGTGAATTGGGGTCACATTTGCACATTTCCAGTCTATGGGTACCTCCCCTGAGTCCAAGGAAGCTCTCATAATTATGGCTAAGGGTTTGCTTACTTCCTTTGCTGCCTCCTTTAATATAACTGGATAGATCCCATCCACCCCGGGTGCCTTTCTTGTGTTTATCTTCAACAGTTTCTCCTCCACTTTACTCCCAGTTATTTCAAGATTCTGTAGCTTACTGCTAGAGTTGAATACACCTCTGGCATTCCCTTTGCTGAATAACTCCTCATGTGTGAATGTCGATGCAAAATATTCATTTAGTTTGTTAGCTACCTGAGCAGGATCATCAACAGTTGACCCATCAATATCAAGTGGACCAATCTGATTCATCCCCTTCCTTCTAGAGTTTACATAAGTAAAGAACTCTTTGCTGTTTTTCTTTGCATCCCTTTCCAAGGATTTCTCGTAATCTGCCTTCACCTGCCTAACCTCCTTTGTAACTTGGTTGCATATCAACTTGTATCTATCATAGGCTTCTGTGTCATGTGTTAATTTGTAAGTATCCCATGCATTTTTCTTCTCTGCCATATGCCTCATTAGTTCATCTGACATCCATTTTGGTCTAAACCTTGAACAATATTTCTTAGTTGGTATGTAAAGCCTAGTAGCTTCCAAGATAAGTTCTTTGAATGCTTCCCATTTTGAATTTGCTGTTGGTAACATCATCAGTTGGTCCCACTGTATAGAATTTAAATACTGTCTCAGTCCATCGTAGTCGCCTTTACGGAAGCAATAACCCTTCCCTTTACCCCTAATGGTAGTTACCTCTTTCAGTAACTCCCACTTCAGCACACTGTGATCACTGCCACCTAGTGGTTCATTTATCTGCAGATTCTTAATGCATGAAGAATCACTGCTGATAATCAAATCAAGAGTATTACTCCCTCTAGTTGCCTCCCGAACATTCTGATGTAGAAAACAATCATCCAATAAATCCACAAAAGCCCTGCTAGTGCGTGAGTAACCAGCCCCCAAATTCCAGTCAATATCTGGGAAATTAAAATCTCCCATTATAAGACTCTCTGATTTACTGGCCCACTCTATTTCCCTGTACAATATCTTATTATACTCATCAGAGTCATTAGGCCTATAGCACACTCCTACTCTCAATTTTGATTTCCCTATGCTTATGTCACACCAAACTGACTCAACACTGCACTGTCCAGCGATATCGACTGGTTTCACTTCCTTGGTTTTAATGTGTTTCTTAACTAATAGCATAACCGCTCCCCCCTTCCTATCCTGTCTATCCTTTCTGTAGACGTTGTACTCCCCAAATTGCAGTTCTGCATCCCTTATATCTGTGTGACACCACGTCTCTGATATCCCAACAATATCTGCCTTTGATATTTTGAGCAATACCTCAAATTCATCAAATTTATTTACTAAACTCCTAGCATTGGTGTACACACAAGTATACCTGCACCTGTTTCTATTCTTAGCTACCCTAACACAACCCATGTGTTTACTTGTACCGCAATGGCTCCCAGCAGTCTCCGAAATACCATGCATCTTGTTTTTCAGGCTTCTGCTCATTCTAATAGAAGCAGTGCAAGAATCTCTTTCACCTCTGCCAGTGGCTATTGTCAATCTATTGGTCTTTAGTCTGGACATTAGTCTGGCCTTCTTGACATTCACCAGTGAAGAGTTCTTCATTCAGAGACAATGTACCACTGTCATATTTCAGGTATTGTTTCACAAAATTCCATTCATCTTCATTAGTTAGTCTACATCAATTAATGCTTGAAGGGGTTGTTCATTTCTGTACAGAAAAAAGTGAAAGTCAATGTGTAGGACCATTCTTAACTGTTCTTCTGTATACCAACAAATTCTGAGTTGATTGTTTTTTTTGGGACTACTTCAGATAATCTATTAACTTGATAAATAAAGCTTACTTACTTTATCTCTGAATGAAATCTGAATGAAAGAAATATTGGTCATTTGCTGAATGACCAATATTTCTTTCATTCAGATTTCAGGCAGTTCCCTTTTCTTGAAATTTGCTTGCCAACTTATTTAATAGCATAATTGTGAATGATGTCCCTGTGAAAATCTTTTTGAAATTCCAATTATTCTGACCTGTGCCTCATCTTCTACAATCTCTACAATGTATACTATTTGTTATTGTCTGAAGAGATACAAAACTATATTTAAGCCATAAAAATTAAACTATATACATAGTGTAATGGCACTCTTTTAATTATATCTCATATTGTGGCTACCTTCACAACGAGATACCAGGTATTGCAGCACTTCGAATAAGTAACACTTATCATTCTGTTGTATCACCATTTGGCATCTCTCATATTGTGGAATTAACTTCGCAACTGTGATGGTATGTTTGTATTACCAGGGTACCTGCCCACCCACCGATGATAGGCTAACAAGCCTTGAAATGGTGCTGTCTGAGTTGTGGTGCCAACTGAAAATAAGTAACAGTAGTTTTCTCTACTAGAGAAGCGTTACTTATTTGAAATATTGCAATACCTGATATCTCATTGTGAAAGCAGCCACAATATGAGATAGAATTAAAAATGATGCCTTTACACTACGTACATAGTTTAATTTTATGGGTTAACTATGGTGTATCTACACTGATATTATATAATTAATTAATTAATTATATAATTAATTAATTAAGTTGCAGAATACTGCTGTCCCATATGGCTTAATAGCGCACACACTGTAAAAGTTGATACCCAACTGAATGATACAATGAGGATAATATCAGGCACCATTAAATCGACACCTTTAAAATGGTTACCAGTGTTATCTAACATCCATCCCCCTCATATAAGAAGGGAAACAGCTTTGCTGAAAGAATGGCAAAAATGTCACAGAAATCCTCAATTGCCCATACATCAGGACTGCAAACCGCAGAAGCCAGAGAGATTGAAATCCAGGAACCCCCCATGGAAGCTAGGTGAGAAACTTATTAAGTCACATTTTAATGCTGATCAAATCTGGCGTGAAGAATGGACCACTTCAAACCCCAACCACCTGGGTTTAGTCAATGAGCCATGCAGAGCTGTACCTCCTTTCAACTTACCAAGAAAGGAATGGACATCCCTGAATAGAATCCGAACAAGTCATGGAAGATGCAAGTTCTGGTTGCACAAGTGGGGAAAAACTGAAAACCCATTCTGTGACTGTGACAATGTGCCTCAGACTATCCAGCATGTCATCTAGGAGTGCCCAAAGAGGAGATTTGAAGGACCCATTCAAGATCTACACAGTGTTACTGACGATGCTATCAACTGGCTGAATAAACTGGACATTACATTTTAATTCATCAAAATGTTATTTATAATTTTCTCTGTAAATATTGTTTTTAGACTTATTGTAATTTATTTATATTTTTTAATTTTGTCTGTTACAAATGTATCCTCATTTTGCCATACGAAATAATAATAATAATAATTAATTTAAACCCATATGGAATTATGCCTTGTGCATTTAATCTTTAAATAAAATTAATATTCTTACAAAACAGAAAATTTATGAGATGCTGACTAAACTGGCCTACTAAATATGTGCACCACTCCCAATTTCCATATTAATTCTTGCAGTGATTTTTTATAAATGATACATTTTTATAAGCTAAAGGTAAAAGAGACCTGGATGATAACACTATGATAACCTTTACCATTAGTTTAAGGAAGTGAGGAAAGTTGGTTGAAATTGTTTGCTCTATTTTGTTGATGAGGAAATTGATGAGGGTTTCAGGGAAGGAAATGCTAGTGAAAACAGATTCAACATCAGGGATAAGTAGTATATCATCATTCTGAAATTGTAATTACCTAACTTTGAAATTGTACTTGACTAATACTTCACACTGTTAATATAGTCTGAAGTATACCTAAATGAAGTGGGGTATGGCAGGGGATCCCCTCTCCAACCATTTGAATAAGTTGTACTCTGGTTGATGTCTACCATTGCTGATTTTGCCAGAAGTACTATGTTTTCCTTTAACCATTTTGGGAGGGTCTTCACTGAGGGAATCATATGGAAATGGATCAGTGAGAATTCATAAAGTTTTTTGTTGTATAGTTCACTGCCCAATATTATAAAGTGATTGCTTTTATTGATAGTAATAGTATTCACCATATAGTTAAAGGAAGCCACAGGCTTTTGCTGCACTGGCAAAAAAAAAAACCCAACCAAGTGGACAAGAAAACAAAAATTATATGCTTACCTCCTCACATAGGTAAGCATCCAGTTGACATTTGAATATATTCAAAAAATCAGCTTCGACTACCTGTGAGGGCAACTTCTTCCAGCTATCAATGACTCGCTGGCTAAAAGAAAACTTCCTACAAACTAATATAAATCTCAATATGAAATTTTAATTTCACCTGCAATTCTGCAAATGTTTACAACATAGTGTATAGTGTTAATGTGTATAGTGTTAATGTATAGTGTTAATGTATAGTGTTAATGTGGCTCCAGGGGTTTTCCTCAACTAGCTTTATATGATGATTACATACTCTGTAAAGGCCAGATTTGTGTAGGTTAGTGTGTGTTCATGCAGTGTTAGTGTGGGTTATGTTGGTTGTGTTGTTTATTTCACCTCTTAGCCTTGTGTTTTGACACAAAAACCTCTAGTTTACCATCCAGTGCCATGAGGAGGTGGGCCGGCTAATAGGGTGTGTGAAGCACTGGCAGGAGGAACCCTGAGGTAGCCAAGGCTACAGGCAGGGAGAAAAAAAAAAAAAAAAAAAAAAGTGAACTTTGGAAACACCAGCTAAAGAGCCATGGCTTGGTGTCTGCTTCGATGGCATGGGGACATAATAGTTCCGACCATCAGTCTCTCCAGTAATGGGGGGGGGACACAATTTATCACTCAACTTTCATTCATGTTTTATGATTTTTCTTACATTTTCCTTTTAATTTTTTTTTTTTTTTTGGATTATTTGGATTATATGTTTTTATTATTTTTTTCCATGCATTCATCTTCTTTCATGCACCATTTGGGGGGGTGGGATGCAATGGTATGTAGTGTAGTTTAACTTAAAATAAGCGTATACATAGAATACAGATTAACATAAAGATTAATAATTAGATAAATGACATCAATATTATTACAAACGTATAAATGCGTATTCTTTCATACCCACACACACACACAGACATACTTCTGTTCATTCATTCAGCATTTGTTTCACACACTCAGTTTCTTTCTTTCTGCACTGCATTCCTGGGAACCTCAGTTACAATTATTCTTTAGCTGAGATGTAGCCCAGCTGCATTACTTAGAAACCAGGCAGGTGTATGCAGTGGATGTGGATATTAGCATTAGTAGAGTTATATGAAGCAAGAAAGCAAGCTTATACAGCATCAGCCAAAAAAAAAAAAAAAAAAGCCCTCCCATTTCACTCATCCATTTGCTCCCAAACTTTGTCTAATTCTTCCTTGAATTTATTTAAGCTATCAACTTCCACAACGACAGAGGAAGTTTGTTCCAGCAATCACTGACTAAATGCAAATTTCTTCAAATTTTAGCAACTGTCTTTCCTCAATTTGAATTTATACCCCCTCATGTTTGTAATCTGTGCAAGAGAAAGATTCCCATCAGCATTGAGCCTGCTCAAACCATTCAAGGCCTTATACACCTGAATCAGATCAGATTTCAGGTGCCTAGTCTACAGACACTGCAGTTTGCAGAATTTGAGCCTTTCTTGATAAGAGGGCTCCTTCGTTATCGTCACCCTTCACTGTACTCATTCTAGCAACTCTATATCCTTCCTAAAATGATGTCTCGAGACCTGTATGCTGAACTCAACGCATGGCCTGACCATTGCCTTATAGAAAGGGATAATCACCTCCTTTTACCTACTAGTAAAATTCCTTCAGCAAACACTTCTTTAATTATGTAAACTCTAGAAGGAAGGGGATGAATCAGATTGGTCCATTCGATATTGATGGTTCGATTGTTGATGATCCTGCTCAGGTAGCTAACAAACTAAATTAGTATTTTGCATCTTCATTTACACATGAGGAGTTATTCAGGAAGGGGAAAGCTAGAGGTATATTAAATTCTGGCAGTGAGCCAGATGATTTTGTAATAACTGAGAGCAAAGTGGAGGAGAAATTGTTGAAGTTCAACAAAAGGAAGGCACCTGGGTTGGATAGGATCTATCCAGTTATATTAAAGGAGGCAGAAAAGGAAGTAAGTAGGCCCTTAGCCATGATTAGGAGGGCACCCTTGGACCCAGAAGAGATCTCCACAGACTGGAGATGTGCAAATGCATCCCCAATTCACAATGGGGGGGGATAAAAAGTGACATGAGTAATTACAGACCTGTTAGTTTAACTTCTGTTCCAGGAAAAATAATTATATAGTATCGGTGTAAATACACCATAGTTAACCCATAAACCTGAGCTACGTATGTAAGAGAGCATCGTTTTAATTGTATCTCATATTATGGTTGCCTTCACAATGAGATTGCTGCTATTGCATTACTTCAAATAAATAATGCTTCTCTAGTACAGAAGACTACTGTTATTTATTTTCAGCGGTACCACCACCCAGATGATTGTTTCGAAGCTATTGGGCTTCATCATCAGTGGGCAGGCAGGTACCCAGGTAATAGAACAAGCCATCACAGTTGCGAAGTTATATCCACAATATGAGAAATGCCAAAAGGGTGTGGTAGTAATGTATTTTGAAAACGAAATGCACTAGGCATAATCCTTATGGGTTTTGGTAATTAACTATATAGTATCGGTGTAAATCTAATATAAACCTCAATCCCTGTGATTTTAATTTGACCCGGAATTCTGGAAATGTTTACAACATAGTGTTTAGTGTTAATTGTAATGTGGCTCCAGGGGTTTTCCTCAACTAGCAATATGATGATTACATACTCTGTAAAGGCCAGATTTGTGAAGGTTAGTGTGTGTTCATGCAGTGTTAGTGTGGATTATGTTGGCTGTGTTGTTTATTTGGCCTCTTAGCCAAATAAACAACACAACCAACAAATACTTGAACTACGTAGCATAGAGGGCATCATTTCAATTGTATCTCATATTGTGGTTGCCTTCACAACGAGATAGCTCAAGTTTATGGGTTAACTATGGTGTATTTACACCGATACTATATAGTTAATTACCAAAACCCATAAGGATTATGCTTAGTGCATTTCGTTTTAAAAATACATTACTACCACACCCTTTTGGCATCTCTCATATTGTGGATATAACTTCGCAACTGAGATGGCTTGTTCTATTACCTGGGTACCTGCCCGCCCACTGATGATGAAACCCAATAGCTTCCAAACGATCGTCTGGGTGGTGGTACCGCTGAAAATAAATAACAGTAGTCTTCTCTACTAGAGAAGCGTTATTTATTTGAAGTAATGCAATAGCAGCTATCTCATTGTGAAGGCAACCATAATATGAGATACAATTAAAACGATGCCCTCTACGCTACATAAGTATCTCGAGTTTATGGATTAACTATGGTGTATTTACACCGATACTATATAGTTAATTACCAAAACTCATAAGGATTATGCCTAGTGCATTTCGTTTTCAAAAAGGAAAAAAGAATGTAGTCACTGGTTAAAGAAGCACTGCAGTATCATCTAGACAAGACTGCAGTTATAGTTCAGACATAGTGGATTTGTTAAGGGCAAGTTTTCTTTTACCAATTTGATTGGATACTATGATATGGTCACAAAGGGACTGGACACAAAAACTAATTTTGATATCATTTACTTGGATTTTAGGAAAGCTTTTAATACTGTTGCACATTGAAAACTACTGTACAAGTTGGAGAAGTATTGCATTATGGGCAAGTTGCTGCTATGGATAAAGGGATGGTTGAGTGGGAGAAGACAGAGAGTGGTAATCAATGGACACTGCTCTTCGTGGACAAATGCTATTAGTGGAGTTTGCCAGGGGTGCACGTTGGGCCCATTGTTGTTTTCCGTATTTATCAATGATATTGATGAAGGTATATCAGGCTCAATGTCCAAGTTTGTAGATGATAGGAAGGTTGATAGGGTTGTTAAAGACAATAAGGATGGTATGCTACTGCAACAGGATCTACAAAAGTTGAGCAGTGGGCTGACAAGTCACACTTGTAGTTTAACATTGACAAATGCAAAGTGCTGCATATGGGTAGAAGTAACCCCAGAGTAACATACCAACTGTATGGTAATACACTCGGGTAGTGGAGAATGAAAAAACCTGGAGTACTTGTGCAATCAGATATAAAGTTTTATGAGTAGTGCAGACAGGCTGCAAGAGTATCTAATGGGATCTTGTACCTGAAAAAACAGGAATTTTACTAACAGGGATAAGGAGGTGATTATTATACTCTTGTATAAGGCAATGGTCCAGAGGCTTCATTTTAGGAAACACATGGAGCTGCTAGAAATACAGAGAAGGGCAACGAGATTTGTGAATGGAACAAAGGGTTAGCAAGAAAGGCTTAAGTGTTGCAAATTGCAGTGTCCGGAGACTAGGCACCAGTGAGGTGATCAGATTGAGGCGTATAAGGCCTTGAATGGTTTGATCAAGCTGAATGGTGCTTAGATTCTTCCTCTTGCTCAGATTCACCACCTGAGTGAACATAAATTCAAATTGAGGAAAGACAGTTGTCGAATAGATGTGCAGAAATTTGCCTTTAGCCAGCAGGTAGTTGATTTCTGGAAGAAACTTCCATCTGTCATTGTGGAACTTGACAGCTTAAATAAATTCAAGGTTGAACTAGACAAACTTTTGGAGGGAATGGATGGGTGATATGGGAAGGTTTTTTTTTTTGGTTGATGCTATATAAGCTTGCTTTCTTGCATCGTATGCCTCTACTAATGCTAATGCTAACTTTTCTAGATACTGTTGCAATAGAATACTGTCATTACTATCATTAACAATGCTGCCAACCATAGTATCATTTGCAAACTTGGACATTAAGCCTGAATGTTATTATGAGAGTATGTTAGAGTTATACGAATAAAACTAAACTAATACCAATAACACTTATAACTTATTAATGAATATAACCATACTAAGTATATCATTAAAATGAATAATGTGTGTGTGTGTGTGTGTTCTTTTAACCAGTCCCAATCACTCACATCAGTTATTCCCATTTACCGTAACACCAGCCATTCAATTTCGCTACCATACTGCGTCCCTCTGATTCACCATAACTCTCATTCACTGCTGTTTATCATAATCTTTATTACTCCATAGATTTACACCCTGTCACACTCATTGAGCACCCAAGTCATTCAAACTACTCACATTCTACTCTCATCCAGTCATTCAGTCACTTTCTCTCATTCATTCCATTCATTCATCTCTCTCTCTCTCTCTCTCTCTCTCTCTCTCTCTCTCTCTCTCACTGCACTGCACCCCCAGGTATCTCAGCTTATTATCATTTTTAGGCTGAGTTGCCTCCTTGGCTGCATGTACTTCTTCCCCTTCCCCCAGTGGTGACTAGTTTCTGTGGATGTCCTCCGACCTCCTGCCAGGCTCTCACCTAGGCAGGGTGACCTTGGGGGGGGAGAGGCCCAGTTACCAATCCAGTAGATGTCAATTCTGGGTATCTGTGCAGGGTGTCAGTTGCAACTACCCTGTCAGATTAAGATTCATCATCTGGATGGTGGGAGATATGGGCAACATTAACTACTGATTATTGTTTGGCTGTCTCTGCAGATTCTTTCTTATATCAAAGATTATTTGAGAATAGTTTGCAAAAGCCTTCTCCCCTTGGGAGGGGCCTATTTCTGCTATTAATTGTATTCTTATGCATTCATATAGAATGTGTGCCCAGTCCTCATTCTCGCTGCATGTACAATATGGTTCATTAGTCAAGGAAATAAATTTTGCCTTTAGGGAGTCGTGGTCTGTCAGAATATAAGTAGATATAATTCAGGGGCAAACCACTTTTGTGGCTTTGGACTGACTATTGCTACCTGTGGCAGAAACCTTTTGGTGACAGCACCTCGGGTTTCCTGCTCCCAATTATTTTACCATAACTCTTGGAGTTTTTGGGCAACTTTTTCCTTTCAGCCTTGATGCTATTAAGGATTGTTCTCTGAGTAGTTTCTAATTTGTTCCTGAACCTGACTATGGCTGTGGGGGATAACCAAGCTCTGGCTCCATAGGTGATTACAGGTCAGAACACTGCTCAGTAAATGACTGCCAGGGTCCTCCTTTTGAGCCCCCAGTCCACTCTGTTGCTCCTGGCAATCATGCCTGCATAATTTCTCACTTTTTTTGCCAAATAAATTATGTGGGGTTAGAAAGGTAATTTTGAATTGAAAACGACCCCTGGGTATTTTAATTCTGTTACCATTTTGATTGTTCTTCTATTAATTTTTATTTGTGGGGGTCTCCTAATGTTTAAATTTCTTTTCAAAAGAATTGATTTTGTTTTGTCAGGAGATATCCTAAGCATATGTATTTGAGCCCACTCCTGAAGTTGCATGATGGTGGCATTGGATCTTCGCTCTACTACCACTCTGGTGTTTTCTTTTACTACATTAGGAGAATCAAATCATCCACAAAGGCTAGTCTGTCCACTGGGCCCAGATCCAAGGCCAGCAATTGTCCAGAAGAAACGGGCCAAGGACCGAGCCCTGTGGGCATCCTTTTGTCACATCGTGTGTCAACTCCTGGTACCTTGTGCAAACCAAGACACTTCCGTCAGTGAGGTAAAAAAAAAAAAGTAAAGTGCAGCCATTACAACCCACTGCAGGATGGAAGCCTCCTCAACAATTCATGCTGAGGGAAATGGACCATAATCTGCCACGCTGGTCCAGTGCAGGTTGGCAGATCGACCGTATTCAGCAGTCAGGGGCTTGAATCCAGGTCTACTCAAAGAGCATGTGCTACTGCACTCCCGCTCCTACCCACTCGGCTACGTGAGGTAGTCTTTAATTACCTGATAGCATTTTTGTGGGCATTCATCTGGCAGAACCTCCTAAGGATGCTATGTCACCAGAGTGAAACCTATGGCCCAGAAAAGTCAATGAATATGGTCAATATGTATTTTTCTACAGTACCAAAATGTTTGGTACTGTAGTCAGAAGGTGGAGCATGGCATCTTCCATAGAGTTACCCTGCTTAAATCCATACTGATTGTCTGAATAGTTGCCTGCTTCACTGTAATAGGTAGATATCTTGTATATCATTCTTTCATATATCTTTCCTAGTATAGGGAGAAGAGCTATTGGGCTGTATGGCTTTGGTTCTAATTCAGGATTCTTAAGTATCAACTATGTACCGGTATTTTCCATATCATAGGGAATTTGCCTTCTATTAAACAATGGTTATATAGTTCTATGAGATTTTCTGGTGCTATTTCTGCAAATTTTTTAATAATTTCTGCCTCTAGGAGGTCATGCACAGGACATTTATTATTCTCAGTTTTGAGTGGAGCAGTTTGCAGTTCTTCTGATGTGAATAAATGTTCCATGTTGGCATTTTCATATTCAGTATTTTCCTTAATTATTACACTCTGAGTAGAGGAATAATCTCAAGTCTTAGTCTGGATTATATTATCTAGTACAGGGGTAGCAAACCTTTTTAAGGGTGCATGCCAAAATTGGTTAAAACTTTTAAAAAAACTACACTCGCATGCTGCTCGTAATTTTGAAAAGTACTGTATCGTTATTTTTCTCATACATGTTTTACTTGACAAAAGCATAATTAAGATTCATTCATTCATTCATTCAAAAGCGAATTTCAAAGATGCTTTAATAAAGCTATTAAAATAAAATCCTTCATAACAAAAATGTAACTTTTATATTATAACTATAAAACATCAGTGAGACTTCTGTTGCTGCACCATTGATGACAGATACTTTACATCAGGCTTATACTTTGTAACTTTTAGAGCTATGCATGCAGCACTAGTTTCATCCGTGAGACTACTCCTATGAATAGACTTAACAAAGTTCATCACTGAGAACAACTCACAAGAATATGTTCTGCAAAAATTATTAGTAATGCTGTTGCCAGATTTTTTAAACAGACAAAAGTTTCAGGAATGGAATTCCAAACTTTTAATAACTCAATTTTTGCAGTTTTCTTTGCTAATCCCATCACTAATCATTTCCTTTCAATATTCTCTAAATCAGCTCTGAGATCGATAAATTTTTGCCTTCAAATTGAGCTGCTCTGAAAATCAATCAATTGCATCTCAACATCATCCAGGTCAATCCACTGAAACATTTTCAGGTTCAGTTCAGCTAGTTTTACACTTTCTGGAAACTTAATGAATTTTGCAGTTTCTTCCAATTCTCTGAACTTGACAAATCTTCAAGAAAACTGTTCAATAGTTGACTCAATGATGTTCAGACATAGCATTTGAAGGCTCTGACGGTCTGTTTTCTTATTAGTTTCAAGATCAGTGATGTATCTTTTTAGGTATGGGAAATATTTATAATTGCCACTGTACATTGCATTTCAAAACTCCCAGTTTAATTTCAAATGCCTTTATGTTATTGAACATAACATCAAGGGTCTTACCAGAGCCCTGTAATTTGATGTTCAAGTCATTTAAATGTGAGCCGAAATCTGTAAAGAACATCAGTTAAGAAAATCTGTAAAGAAATTTGTAAAGAACATCAGTTGAAGTGCAGGCTAGTTCAGAAACACATCACTGCATGAATACAGCTATTTACGGAATGGTGTAATGTCACTACATGCCCGGCAGAAGAATGGGCTTGTGCAGGTCACGACTCAAGGTGAATTCTTCAAGGTTGTTTGAGGTTTTTTTGAGACTCTCTTCAGTCCTGCATGCACAAAAAATTTGTATGCATGGCCCTTAGGGCACGTGTGCCATAGGTTCACTACCCCTAATAGTATATTGTTGGCAGAGTCTGCCCAACACAGGATTGATGTTCCATCTGGTCTTATTGTGGTCTCAACATCTTTTGGCAGCTTGTTGGTGATTATTCTGCACAAAACTCCCCATGGATTAGCATTTCCAGAAGTCTCCACCAAGTGCTGCCAGGATTGTTTCTTCATCTGTCTTAGAGGGCAGTGTATGAGTTCCTGAGAGTCATGTAGGTTATCTCTCTCAGGGTATCAATCTCATTTTTGGGCCAAGTCATTCAGGCCCTTTGAAAATGTCTCCTTGCCTGGTGGACCCTTTTTCTCAGTGTAGTCAGTTCAGTGCAACACAAGGGGATGACCTGCTTCCTCAGTTTTTTCTTTGGGACAGAAAGGTCAGTTAATTTTATTAGTATTTTTGTCATATCCAGTGCATGTTCTTCCAGGCTATAACTGTTGTGTGATCTAGATTGCCCATTTTCCTGCTGCTATGGCTTCTGTGAATAGTTGCCAATTGGCTTTCTTTAAATTCTATCTCTTGATATCCATATATGTTGTAACAAATTCTGTCAGAATTTATCCATTATGAGTTTATCTTGCTCTGTCTTCTGCATGGCTATGCCACATGGCTGACCGACAGTTGACATCAATGAGGGCAGTGCATGAGTTCTTGAGAAACTATGATATGCATTTGGTAACAGTGATATTACTGCCTGAAGATACCTTGCAGCCACCCAGAAATCCATCTTAGAAACTTACCAGTAATGCCAATCTGTTCAAGTTTACACAGCAACCTCTCATGAGGGACCAAGTCAAATGATTAGCTAAAATCCAAATAAACTATGTCGAAATTATTTCCTAAATCCAGCTCATGAGTAACTTGTGTCAAAATAATCTACTAAGTTAGTTAAGCATAATTTACCCTTAACAAAGTCATGTTGTATGTTCTTCAGAATGCTATATCTATCTAATTGTCTCTAAATTCCACTAAACACTGAAGTCAGACTAACCAGTCTATAGTTACCAACTTCACTCTTAGAACCATTTTTATGCATTTTCCATACATTGGCAGTTCTCCAATCCAAAGGAATCTCTCCTGAGTCGAAAGATGCCCTCATAATTAACTTTAATTGTTCAATAATCTCTCTCTCTCTCGTGCTCTCCCTCAAAACTACACAGTATATGCCATCAACTCCAAGAGCCTTACTTGCCTTTATGCTCAAAATTTTTTTTAATAAACAATCATCTGTAATTATAACATCACTAATTTCATATGGCTCAGACTCACTCGCACAGCCTCTTCTCAGAATAAAGGGTCTTTCATCAGTAAAGACAGATGCAAAGTACCTGTTTAATTCATCTGCAACATTTGATGGATTGTTCTAACACCCACACCCTGCACAAGGGTCCAATCAGATTCTCCAATCATTTCTTCCTTACATATATGAAAAATTCCTTGTCCTCATTCTTTGTTCTCTAAGCCAATGTTTTCTCATGCAGCCTTAGCCTCCCTGACCTTATTTGTAGTACTATTACAGATTAACTTGTACCTGTTGTAGGCTTCATTACTTTTCATCACTGTATAACTTTCTGATGCAATCTTTTTCTGCTCTATTTGGCCAGCCAGCTCTGCAGTCATCCATTTCAGCATCCTCCTCCTGCAATATTTTCTTAACAGTGCATGGCTTTTTGCTTTAAAAGTATTCCATAATTCAAATGTATTTGCCATCCCTCAGCAGTCCACCCAGTTCACAAATGCCAAGTGCCTTAAACTGTCAAAATCCTCTCTTCAGAAGTTGAAACCTGTGCCTTTACCTTTCTACTGCAACGTCTTTTTTCATCTTTCAGCCGATAATTGCATGATGACTTCCTGACAATTATTCCTGTACTTTAAGCCATGTGATCCATTAGAATGTTCTCACCCCTACGACTTTCTCTGACATGCTGGTACAAATAATAATTATCTAGTTTATTTATAAAAGTTTTTCCCCATTGTGAGTTTCCCTCTCACTTATTCCAATCAATCTGGGGCAGATAAAAGTCATAATAAGGCATTCATGCTTGCTTGCCCATTCTATCTGCATATAAAGATTCTCGCCATATTCTTCACAATCTTCTGGTCTGCAGATTACTCTCACTCCCATTGTTCCTTTCTTTCTAACTAACTCACACCACACAGATTCTATGCTGGCAGATATAACTTCAGACAGCAAAAGCTCCTTCTGTATTATTGATTCTACTGATGTGAAGGATGGAGATCTTTCTTTAATTGCTGTAGTGCTTCATATTCAGTAGGAGACAGTTCATTCTTTCTGGTAGTGGTCTTGTCATATGAATGTTATTGTTAAATTTATAGAGGATATGAATTAAATCAAGGGAAGCCTGCAAACAAGAGAAGTAAGTGCTTCTTTTGTTTGCAGATTTTTGATGTTTTTGAAAGAGGTTCCAAGGTATGAGAGCATCTCAGAAATCAGTGGTTTCTTGAGTACTGGAATAAATAAACCTTTTTAGAGGATATTAACTTAAAAGGGTAAGAGGTTTGCTGCTACTGTTGTATAAGTTCCTTAAAGGTGTTTCTATACTAAATCCTGGGTTCTTGGGGGGGGGGGGGGTCTGGCAGAACCATTACATTTTATTAAGGTTATTATAATAAAATGAATCATTAGAAATATGGGGGATGGAGTGACATCTTTGTTGTTTCCAGGGTGGAGGGACAAGAATTAATGCCTCCTGGATGGGCATTAACTTTCAACAGAGTCATCTCCAAATTTAAGTTGTTGTTACCATCATTTATGAAGTTATGGTTTACAGGTTGTAAGAATGGGGGGCTGGTAAGTCTTCTGCGGAAATAGATTTGTTTATCCATTGCTTCAACATTATCAATGGCATTTGGGGAAAGGGTGTGGTAATGATGGCCAGAGGTAATGGGGAGGCATTCAGTAGTTATTGGTAGAGACAGGAGGATTTTGTGTATGAGGATGAGTGGAGATGGTCAGTAATAAATCTAGTTATTATTACAGACTGAAAAGAAGGAGTTGGGAAAAGTATAATGAAAACCACTTTTATGAGACATGTTTTGTAATATTTGGCTAATATTTATATATTTCATAATGTGGATGAAATCAGAAATTTAAAATGAAAATAAATTTAAAATTATGAAATAAACATATTTTCAATGTAAAACAAAAAAAAAAAAAAAAAAGAACAAAGTTAATACCTTAATACTGGCTATGAATTCTCCAATCACATCAATCACAGTGTGAATAACTGGTGCAGAAAGACATATTTCAACACTGCTTACGCTGGCTATTATTTTTACTTCATCATCAATAGATTTCTGTGATCTAGAAAATTGAGCTTCGCAAGGGTGAAGCACCTGTACAGAATTTAATAATGATAATAAATAATGAGGGCACAATGGCCCAGTGGTTACAACACTGGACTACCAGCCTGATGGACCTGTGTCCCTCATGCTGGGAGACCAGTATAATAATAGTAATAATAATAATAATAATAAAATCACAAAAACAAAAGTCACTTCAGTGGCCCTACCTCTTAGAGCAGGGGTCGGCAACCTGTAGCTTGCGAGCCACATGTGGCTCTTTGAACATGTAGCTATTGCTCTTTAACTTTTAGCCTACATGAAGCACAATTTCAAATGGAGTTAGAGGAATTAAAAATGAAGGACATGTGGAGTGCAAGACTAAAATGCCTTAAAACTAAAATGCAGGATTTGGTGAGGCTGCCCTTGCAATTCTATGCAAATGCATGATGATAGATGAGTTGAAGATACACGGCAAAATTGTGTTTGATGTGTGGCGTAGCTTACCGGACACATACAAATTTGAAAATATTGGCGTGCACTTCTCTCAGTTTTCATTCGCTGAATTTCTGTAGGCAAATATTTCTGAACATGAACTATATTAAAAATAAATCAAGAAATCATCTGAACAATGCAAGCCTTTCAGCATGTAAAGATGAAAATTACGGCATACCTGCCTGATGTTGAGAGACTTGCTCAAGAAGTTCAGAAGCAAAAGTAATACTAATTTATATCTAATCGGATGTTTGTTACGTTTTTTCAGTATTAATAAATAATATTTCAAAATATATTTTTATTAATAAAACACCTTCCCACTCTATTCCGTTTCTTAAAAAAAAAAAAACCCTCCACCCAGCTTGAGCTGAGGTGTGGCTCTTCAGATTCTCTTATTTTTTTTAATTATAACAAAAATGGCTTTTTCCTCAAAAAAGGTTGCCAACTCCTGTCTTAGAGGGTCAAAGTCACACACAGTTCAGGTAAATAATGGTACCATCTGGTGTCACTCCAAAGAATTAACGCCACTACTGGGTGCAAGCTGAAGCTAAACGGATCCACCGCCACAGATGGATGATGTGATGGTGTCAAAGAGTAGTAACAAGTTTTTTTTTTTTGTTAGTTGTTGGTGCATCAGCTTCTGTCGCCATATTGTACCTCCCAAGGTTTTTGCATTTTCTACTCTGCTCGAAGCCCGAGGCGGGATTCGAACCCATGAACTTTGGGGTTGCCAGGAAGGCAATTTACCCACCCAGCTAGCCCGGTCTGCTAGTAACAAGTGTTAGCTTAGCATAGTATATAGTATTATCGATTAATCGGTAAAATTTATTAATCTAGTTAAACTTCAATCAATTAAATTGTAATTTTTTAACTAAATACATATAATGACTTAGAGTTTGCAAACGTAACATTATTAATTAATACATAACTTGATATGGAGGTTCTATAACTTAACTCGGAGATAATACTCGATACTGAAAAAAAAAATATATATATATATATATATATATTTTTTTTTTTTTAACACTATATATAACACTATAACACTATTTATTTTTACCACTATTTATAACACTATATATATATATATATATATATATATATATATATATATATATATATATATATATAGTGTTATAACTGCATTGGGATATAGGTTTAATTTTGTACTGAAATTGAATTTTATTGAAATTGAATTGAAATCATGACTCAGACTAGGGCAGCAAAGCAAAAGGCTCAAGCTAATGGGAGTGCTGTGGCTCAGGGCAGAACTGGGGAGGGGGGGCGGTTGCCCTCAGAATCACAGCCTTTTAAAATGCACTGCTTGCTTGATGTTTGTGGAGCAATCAGGTTATGGTGATATGTGTGTGTGTGTGTGTGTGTGTGTGTGCGCGATGTAAGGAGTGTGAGGAAATCAGGTGCCAACTCAGCATTGTTATGGGCTTATATGAGAGATTGCCCTCGAAGGATTTAAATTGAGGGCCCATCAAGCTCTTGGCTGCCCATATCAATGCCAGAGCTTGCACTTGGACATCACACAACACAGTGGCAACCCCCAAGGCACAATGTGCTGGTCCCAAAGGAACTAGTTGTTGTAGGTGACTCTATCGTCAGGGAAAGGAAACAAATTGTGCAAAAAGATTGATGGAACAGGACCAGGGTATGTCTGCCGGGGGCAAAGGTTGATGATGTAGCAGATATCATCTTTTAAGGGCACAAAAGACGATATTGTTGTACACGTTGGCACTAATGATATTAGGAGGAGTAGGAGATCAGCGGAATTATTTAACAAGTACAGGTCACTGTTGAAAAAAAGCCGTGAACTAGGGTTGAATTTGAAAGTGTCTGCAATTCTACCTAGACACGATAGGAGGGAGTATAAGATGAGAGCTTTGTCGATCAATTCGGCCCTGGAGAGACTGTTCAAGGCTCAAGGTGTAGAATTTTTCTCAGCCTGGTCTGTGCTTGTTAATGGGAGAGACTGCTTCTACAGGGATAGGATACACTTAAATAGAGAGGGGGCAAGAATATTTGCTAATGCTATCGAGGCAGTGTTAGGTGGGTCAGAAAACTGCTAGCTTGGGGAGATACATGGACTAATAGATTAACAGTAGCCGCTGGAAGAGGTGACAGTGATTCTTGAACTGCTTTTATTGAAATGAGCAGCAGTCTGGAAAACAAGAAGCAGGGGATTTCAGAGAAGGCTGGGAGTCAGTGCGGTACAAGAAAACACATGGGTTGTGTTAGGGTTGTGTTAGCTAAGAATAGGAACAGTTGCATGCAGTGGCGGATATAGCACATGAGAGATCCAAAGCGCAATTATTTAGAGATCCATAGCTTATTCTTTACTCGGCCTTGTAATTGCATAAAAGTATCGGTAAAGGTTTCCACGTGTTTCAACTCCGCTAACCGTTCGTAATTTTCCCGCCTTTGTGATACGATATACCGTACTAGATAGCATTAGTTGAACTTCGTTAGCAGTTAAATTGTACGTTTAAATAAATACATATAACGACTTAGATTACAAACGTAATATAATTAATTTTATTTAACATAATTAATTATACATATAACCACTTAGGTTACGTAACATAAATAATTAGTAAAAACAAATAATTAACACATAACTTGATACGAAAGTTATATAAAGGGATTTCGCAGATAACACTCGTTACTGAAACGTAAATATTTCGTAGATAACACTCGTTACTGAAACGTAAATATTCCGTAGATAACACTCGTTACTGAAACATAAATATAGCGTTATAACTGTGTTTGGATACAAGTTTAGGATTTAATTTTGTACAGAAATTGAAATTTTATTGAAAGTAAATCTAAATCATGACTCAAACCAGAGCAGCAAAGCAAAGGGCTCAAGCTAATGGGAATGCTGTGGCCCAGGGGAGAACTGAGGGGGGCAGTTGTCCTCTGAATCACAGCCTTGTAAGATGCACTATTTGCTTGATGTTTGCGGAGCAGTCAAGTATGGGACATGATACTGCCATGGGGGATGTCTTTGTGTGTGTGCGATGCAAGGAGTGTAAGGAGATAAGGCGACAACTCAGCGTTGTTATGGGCCTATATGAGAGCTTGAAGGATAGGGTGGATGCCCTCGAAGGATTACAAGTGAGGGGCCCATCAAGCTCTCAGCTGCCCACACCAATGCCAGAGCTTGCACTTGGTCATCGCGGAACACAGCGGCAACCCCCAAGGCAGAATGCGCTGGTCCCAAAGGAACTAGTAGTTGTTGGTGACTCTATTGTCAGGGAAACGGGAAACATGCTTTGTAAAAAGGATAGGTGGAATAGGACCAGGGTATGTCTGCCAGGGGCAAAAGTTGATGACGTTGTAGAGCGGATATCATCTTTTAAGGGCACAAAAGGTGATATAGTTGTACACGTTGGCACTAATGATATTAAGAGTAGGAGACCGGGGGAATTACTTGACAAGTACAGGTCACTGATGAAAAAAAGCCGTGAATTAGGGTTGAAATTGAAAGTGTCTGCAATTCTGCCCAGACACGATAGGAGGGAGTATATGATGAGAGCCCTGCCAATCAATTCGGCCCTGGAAAGATTGTGCAGGGCTCAAGGGGTAGAATTTTTTTCAGCCTGGTCTGTACTTGTTAACAGGAGAGACTGCTTCTACAGGGATGGGATACACTTAAATAGAAAGGGTGCAAGAATGTTTGCTGATGCTATCGAGGCAATGTTAGGTGGGTCGGAAAACTGCTAGATTGGGGGGATACAAGGACTAATAGATTAACAGTAGCCACTGGCAGAGGTGAAAGTGATTCTTGCACTGCTTCTATTGGAATGAGCCGCAGCCTGGAAAATAAGATGCAGGATATTTCAGAGACTGCTGGGAATCATTGGGGTACAAGTAAACACATGGGTTGTGTTAGGGTAGCTAAGAAAAAGAACAGGTGCATGTATACTTGTGTGTACACCAATGCTAGGAGTTTAGTAAATAAATTTGAGGTATTGCTCAAAACATCAAAGGCAGATATTGTGGGGATTTCAGAGACGTGGTGTCACACAGATATAAGAAATGCAGAACTGGAATTTGGGGAGTACAATGTCTACAGAAAGGATAGACAGGATAGGAAGGGAGGAGGGGTTATGCTATTAGTTAAAAAACACGTAAAATTCAAGGAAGTGAAGCCAGTCGACATCGCTGGACAGTGCAGTGTCGAGTCAGTTTGGTGTGACATAAGCATTGGGAGATCAAAATTGAGAGTAGGAGTGTGCTATAGGCCTAATGACTCTGATGAGTATAATAAGAAACTGTTCGGAGAAATAGAGTGGGCCAGTAAATCAGAGAGTCTTATAATGGGGGATTTTAATTTCCCAGATATTGACTGGAATTTGGGGGCTGGTCACTCACACAGTAGCAAGGCTTTTGTGGATTTATTGGATGATTGTTTTCTACATCAGCATGTTCGGGAGGCAACTAGAGGGAGTAATACTCTTGATTTGATTATCAGTAGTGATTCTTCATGCATTAAGAATCTGCAGATAAATGAACCACTTGGTGGCAGTGATCACAGTGTACTGAAGTGGGAGTTACTCAAAGAGGTAACTACCATTAGGGGTAAAGGGAAGGGGTATTGCTTTCGTAAAGGCGACTACAATGGACTGAGACAGTATTTAAATTCTATACAGTGGGATCAACTGATGATATTGCCAACAGCAAATTCAAAATGGGAAGCATTCAAAGAACTTATCGTGGAAGCTACTAGGCTTTACATACCAACTAAGAAATATTGTTCAAGGTTTAGGCCTAAATGGTTGTCAGATGAACTAATGAGGCATATGGCAGAGAAGAAAAATGCATGGGATACATACAAATTAACACGTGACACGGACGCCTATGATAGATACAAGTTGATCTGTAACCAAGTTACAAAGGAGGTTAGGCAGGCGAAGGCAGATTACGAGAGATCCTTGGCAAGGGATGCGAAGAAAAACAGCAAAGAGTTCTTTACTTATGTAAACTCTAGAAGGAAGGGGATGAATCAGATTGGTCCACTTGAGATCGATGGGTCAACTGTTGATGACCCTGCTCGGGTAGCTAACAAACTAAATGAATATTTTGCATCGACATTCACACATGAGGAGTTATTCAGCGAGGGGAATGCCAGAGGTGTATTCAACTCTAGCAGTAAGCTAGAGAATCTTGTAATAACTGAGAGCAAAGTGGAGGAGAAATTGTTGAAGATAAACACAAGAAAGGCACCTGGGGTGGATGGGATCTATCCAGTTATATTAAAGGAGGCAGCAAAGGAGGTAAGCAAACCCTTAGCCATAATTATGAGAGCTTCCTTGGACTCAGGGGAGGTACCCATTGACTGGAGATGTGCAAATGTGACCCCAATTCACAAAGGGGGATCAAAGGCTGACACAAGTAATTATAGACCTGTGAGTTTAACTTCTGTTCCCGGAAAATTAATGGAGGCACTGGTGAAAGAAGCACTGCAGGATCATCTAGACACGACTTCAGTTATAGCTAGGACTCAGCATGGTTTTGTTAAGGGGAAGTCTTGCCTGACCAATTTGATTGGATACTATGATGCAGTCACAAAAGAACTGGATGCAGGGAATAACTTTGATATTATATACTTGGATCTTAGAAAGGCTTTTGATACTGTTGCACATGGAAGACTGCTGCACAAATTGGAGCAGTGTGGCATTGGAGGCAAGTTGCTGCTATGGATAAAGGGGTGGTTGAGGGGGAGAAGACAGAGAGTGGTAATCAATGGACACTGCTCATCGTGGACTAATGTTATTAGTGGAGTCCCTCAGGGTTCAGTATTGGGGCCTTTATTGTTTTCTGTATTTATAAATGATATTGATGATGGTATATCAGGCTTAATGTCCAAGTTTGCAGACGATACGAAGGTTGGCAGGGTTGTCAAGGACACTACTGACACTATGCTGCTGCAACAGGATTTGGAAAGGTTGAGCAGATGGGCTTCGAGGTGGCAAATGAAGTTTAACATTGACAAATGTAAAGTACTACATATGGGAAACAGCAACCCCAGAGCAACGTATCAACTCTGTGGTACTACACTGACAGTGGTAGAGAATGAAAGGGACCTGGGGGTGGTGGTGCAGGCAGATATGAAGTTCTCTGAGCAGTGCAGACGAGCTGCAAGAGTAGCTCATGGTGTATTGTCAATGATATATAGGAATTTTTCTAGCAGGGATAAGGAGGTGATTATTCCCTTGTATAAGGCAATGGTCAGGCCACACCTAGAGTACTGTATACAGGCCTGGAGGCCTCATTTCAGGAAGGATGTAGAGCTGCTGGAACGAGTACAGAGAAGGGCAACTAGATTGGTGAATGGGACAAAGGGGTTCTCTTACGAAGAAAGGCTTAAGTTTTGCAAATTACAGTGTCTGGAAACTAGGCACCAGCGGGGTGATCTGATAGAGGTGTACAAAGCCTTGAATGGTTTGAGCATGCTCAATGCTGATGGGATTCTTCCTCTAGCTCAGAAAAATCACCTGAGAGGGCATAAATTCAAATTGAGGAAAGACAGATGTAGGATAGATGTGCGGAAATTTGCCTTTAGCCAGCGGGTGGTTGGTGGGTGGAACAGACTTCCATCCCTTGTCGTGGAAGTTGATAGCCTAAATAAGTTTAAGGCTCAGCTGGACAGGTATTTCGAACGAACAGAGGGGTGAAGTGGAAGTGGTTATTTTTATTTATTTATGTTACTTTTTTTTTTTTTTTTTTTTTTTTTTTTTTGGCTGATGCTGCATAAGCTTGCTTTCTTGCATCAAATGCCTCTACTAATGCTAATGCTAATGCAATTCAATTTTGAGGCCCCCTTCTATATATTTTCAGTTCCACTACAGTGTGCATTCTACGTGCACGTTTTTACTATAGCATGCGGTCTAGATTTGGTGTTGCGGTTTTAATCATTTTGGTTGCGCAATTCTTTCATACATATTTTAACTAATGTTTAAATGAAAAAAAATGACACAACTACATCCCTCCCAAATTTAACATTAATACACGAAAACAACAAATCTCCAAACCAAAGTGATAAAATAGTTAAATCGTACATCGTACTACGCCAATATGATATGAATTCATGGTCCCACTGTAACCTACAGACAGGCAGGCATGCAGAACAGAGGGTATGTAGCATGAATGCATGGGCTTGCATAGTAATCCCTGCCTGTAAATTGCACGGTATCACGGTATAATGCAGATCACGCATAGAATGCAGGCTATAGTAGCACCATATTTTATTTGTGACCTTCCCTACCTATCTTGCAAGTTGCAACATTTTAAGAGGTAGAAAAAATTTTAGATTATATAACTGGAATTTGTCTCTATATTTACTCTCTTTTATTCATCATTACAGGTCGAGTTGGATTTTTTTTACAGAAGTGCATAAATTGATTTATTAATAAAAAAATACATTGAAACCACATAGTTATCAGTCTGTTTATTAAACATTAAAAATATATTCGAATATAAAATAACATCATGTTTTTTATTGTATTAATTAGAGGGTAGGTGTACTGATGTCAATGGCTGTATAAAAATGGGAATTTTTTCAGCATAGCCAATGATAAGTTTAATTTTTCAATTTAAGTTTTTGTCATTGACACAAAGGTAGCACTGGCTAACCTGAAAACGTCCAGATTGTTATGCACTTAAATAAATATAAAAATTAAACTAAATAGGAACTTTTCTCGATTTAGCTTTAGCAAATTTATCAATCAGAGATTTTTAATCTAATAACCATACAACATCGTTTTCTATAAACATCATTGACAATTGAATTAAGTGCAACTGAGATACGGAATTTCGTAAGTAATTTTTAACTCTTTTAAGAACTGAAAATGAACTTCACCACTCGCGCTGCAAATAGGAATTGTCAAAAATATTTTTAGAATTGTTTCTACATTCGGAAATGTAGATTGCAAACCCCCAATTAATAATTTGTACATGTACAAATTACCTCCACTAGGAAAACACTGAAAGTGTTTTAATTTAAGTATTAATGGTAATATGTATTCTACTTCAGATTCACTTAGTTTGCTTAGATATTTCATATAATATGTAGGAATATTCGCATAAGAGTTTACTAACTTCTCATGTTAAATTATAGTTTTATTCAGTAACGGTAATAAAGATGAGTGTAAAAATTTTAAATGAAACAATTTTTTTTTTTTGAGACCTGAGATTTGAGGCCCCCTCGATTTAAGAGGCCCCGGGCGTGCACCTTGTGCGCCTGTGGGGAAATCCGCCTGCCACTGAGTGCATGTATACTGGCTTGTACACCAATGCTATGAGTTTGGTAAATAAATTTGATGAATTTTAGGTGTTGGTCAAAACATCAAAGGCAGACATCGTTGGGATATCAGAGACGAGCTGTCACACAGATATAAGGAATGCAGAGCTGGAATCTCAGGAGTACATTGTGTACAGGATGGATAAACAGGATAGGAACAGAGGATGGCTTATGCTATTAGTTAAGAAACACATAAAATCCAAAGATGTACAGCCAATCGACATCACTGAACAGTGCAGTTTCCATTCAGTTTGGTGTGAAATAAGCACTGGGAAAGGAAAAATGAGAGTAGGTGTGTGTTATAGGCCAAATGAATCAGATGAGTATAATGAGCAATTGTGCAGAGAAATAGAGTGGGCCAGTAAATCAGAGTGTCTTATAATGGGGGGATTTTAATTTCCCAGATATTGACTGGAACTTGTGGGTTGGTCACTAGCAAGGCTTTTGTGGATTTAATGGACGATTGTTTTCTACATCAGCATGTTTGGGAGGCAACTAGAGGGAGTAATACTCTTGATCTGATTATCAGTAGTGATTCTTCATGCATTAAGAATCTGCAGATAAAGGAACCACTAGGTGGCAGTGATCACAGTGTGCTGAAGTGGGATTTACTCAAAGAGGTAACTAAATCAGGGGTAAAAGGAAGGGTTTTTGTTTTCATAAAGGTGACTACGGTGGTCTGAGACAGTATTTAAATTCTATACGGTAGGACCAACTAATGATGTTACAAACAGCAAATTCAAAATGGGAAGCATTCAAAGGGTTAATCTTGGACGCTACTAGGCTTTACATACCAACTAAGAAATATTTTTCAAGGTTTAGATCTAAATGGATGTCAGATGAACTAATGAGACATGTGACAGAGAAGAAAAATGCATGGGATACATACAAATTAATCAGTGACAGGGAAGCTTATGATAGATATAAGCTGGTCTGTAACCAAGTCACAAATGAGATTAGGCAGGCAAAGTCAGATTATGGGAAATCTTTGGCAAAGGATGCAAAGAAAAACAGCAAAGAGTTCTTTGCTGTTTTTCTTTGCATGAATCAGATTGGTCAACTGGATATCGATGGTTCAACTGTTGATGATCCTGCTCAGGTGGCTAACAAACTAAATGAGTATTTTGCATCTACATTCATACATGAGGAGTTATTGAGGGAGGGGAATGCCAGAGGTGAACTACACTATGGCAGTGAGCTAGATGATTTTGTAATAACTGAGAGGAACGTGGAGGAGAAATTGTTGAAGATAAACATAAGAAAGGCACCTGGGGGTAGATGGGATCTATCCAGTTATATTAAAGGAGGCAGCAAAGGAAGTAAAAAAACCCTTAGCCATAATCATGAAAGCTTCCTTGGACTCAGGGGAGGTACCCAGGGACTGGAGATGTGCAAATATGACCCCAATTCAAAAGGAGAATCAAAGGGCGACACAAGTAATTATTGACCTGTTAGTTCAATTTCTGTTCCAGTAAAATTAATGGAGGCACTGGTTAAAGAAGCCCTGCAGGATCATCTAGACAAGACTTCAGTTATATCTCGAACACAGCATGTTTTGTTAAGGGGAAGTCTTGTCTGACCAATTTGATTGGATACTACGATGTAATCACAAAGCAACTGGATGCAGGGAATAACTTTGATATCATATATTTGGATCTTAGAAAGACTTTTGATACTGTTGCACATGGAAGACTTCTGCACAAATTGGAGCAGTGCGGCACTGGAGGCAAATTGCTGCTATGGATAAAGGGATGGTTGAGTGGGAGAAGACAGAGTGGTATTCAATGGACATTGCTCTTCGTGGACTAATTAATGGAGTCCCTTATTGTTCAGTGTTGGGTCCATTGTTGTTTTCTGTATTTATAAATGATATTGATGATGGTATATCAGGCTTAATGTCCAAGTTTGCAGACAATACGAAGTTTGGCAGGGTTGTTAATGACACTAATGACAGTATGCTGCTGCAAAAAAGATCTAGAAAAGTTGAGCAGATGGGCTGAGAAGTAGCAAATGAAGTTAAATGAAGTGTAAAGTACTATATATGGGAAGCAGTAAACCCCGAGTAGGAGTAACAAGTTTATTGGAAAAGTGAAGAGTATCATCAGAAGGGACGTCCTATGCAAACACAAGACCAGAAATCAGAGAACATAAAAATACTTAGACACAATGAAGCAGAACCTCCTCGCACTCAGCATAGACTACATCAATATAAACACAGCTTCTAGAGATGTGTTTAAACAACCAAATCTTCAATGAAAACCAAAGAGCCTTCTATAGGAATATCTGACATGAAGGGGAAAAGATGGTACAGACCAGTCTAGCAGAAGAGAATCAAGTATTTCTGGGCCAACATATGGAGCAGTGAAGTAAGATTTAATAGCTGAGCGCAATGGATAGAACTAGAATGGGAAAAAACCAAGTACATAGAATAGATAACAGAATGGGAGTTTTGGGAAAAAGTAATTTCAAGAATCAATCAGGAAGTCCCACAACTGGAGAACCCCAGGAATAAATAACATCAACAACTACTGGTACAAGAAGTACTTGCACACAAACACACATAAGCACCTACCAGAACAGTTCACCCAATAAGTCACAAAGAGACAATCCCAGAGTTTCACATTAAGGAATCACATACCTGAAGGCTAAAGAACAAAATACAAGAAACATGGGCCAATTAGCTGTTTCTCAATAATATACAAGCTTCTGATCAGCTGAATAACCAAGACAATATGAGAGCACTTGGAGAGCCAGAAAATCGTGGCCAAGCAGCAGAAATGATGCAAGCAAATGAACAAAGGATGCCAGGAGGAACAGGGGAGACACTTACAAATACCTGGGGATGATGCAGGTTCACTACTGAACCTGCATCATCCCCACTTTAACTGTGTTTCCTGGAGGAAACACAGTTAAAGTAAAATCTATGCTGTTCCAGTGCTAACATACTCCTTTGGGAACATAGAATTGACTAACACTCAGCTGGAGGAGACATTGCAAAAGACAAGAATAATGATGATCAAGAGCTGCCAACACCACTTGAAGTAGCCATGGAGAGAGACTGATCATAGCTCAGAGAGAAGGAGCAACAGAATAAAGCAATAGAGAACCTGAATGATTACTTCCAGAAAAACATAGCACCACTTTATCGGACCATGAGGAGGATAGACAAGCGACATACCCCACTCGCCCACTCCTGCCCTTATGGAACAAATGAAGTTAGAAAGATGGTCAAAAAAGACACTCCACGGCAGACACTACAATGACTTTCATCAAAACCACATAAATAAAATAGCTTTGAATGCATGATTCATGAGTATAAGGCTGTTTCTTGAGAATGAAGCATTCATGCTCACCGAGATCAGGTATTCAACACCAGGAACTATAGAAAATATATCATCAAAGAACCTGGAGTGACAGATGAAAAGTCAATGATGCCACCTGGCCTCAAAAATGATCCGATACATCACCACAGGAAGCAGATTGATCACAAAAGATGGAGTACAGTTATAGACATGACCAGGTCACCAGGATAATATTTCAGAGGCTAGCAAGGAAATACCAGTTTATCAAAGAAAGCATACTGAATAACAAGTATGAACCCCAGGCCATACTCAAGACCCCATTCCAAAACCTTCATAAACAAGAAGGAAAAGGCTACCAATCTGATTAATGCAAAACTCACGAGGAAAAGATCAGGAAGTACACAGACAACATAAGAAAGGAAAGATATGGCATATAGAATAAGTAACATCATCCCGATCATGGATTTCAAACACCAGTTTGGTGCGAACCGATGTTTGACCCTACACAAGAGCCTAGAAGCAACAGGTAGGCAATAGGCCTCCCAGAGAACACCTAAAAGAAACCAGAAAGTCACAATCCTGAGTACCTGTAGATTTAGAGAGTTCCTTGATGAACAGTAATGTAACACATAGCATATCCTGTACACTTAGTACAAGTACCTATCACAGGGTGAAAACCGCAACCAATTAGGGAGAATTAATAATAATAATATTGATCAAAGAAAGTGTACCATATCACAAGTACAAACCTCAGCGAATACTAGAGCCCCCTACTCACAACCTATAATGGGACCATGCCATACTGTCACAACAGACCAGACATAACCCTCATCAACAAGAAGGAAAATGATACCAACATGATTCACACAGTGGTGCCCAATGCCAGCAACCTCCAGAAAATCTATGAGGAAAAGATCACAAAGTATACAGACCTGAGACAGGATGTCAAAGAAATTAGCATTAGCAGTAGTTGAGGCATATGATGCAAGAAAGCAAGCTTATACAGCATTAGCCTAAAAAAAAAACCCTTTCCATTTCACCCATCCGGTCACTCCAAATGTTTGTCTAGTTCAGCCTTAAATTTATTTAAGCTATCAACTTCCACACACACAGATGGAAGTCAGTTCCAGCAATCAACTACTGCTGGCTAAAGGCAAACTTCGCACATCTATTCGACAACTGTTTTTCCTCAATTTCAGTTTGTATCCCCTCGGTTTGTAATCTGAGCAAGAGGAAGGATCCCTTATACACCTCATTCAGATAATCTTGCAGCAAGTGCCCAGTCTCTAAACACTGCAATTTGCAGAAATTAAGCCTTAAGCCTTTCTTCATATGAGCACTACTTTGTTCCTCTCACCAATCTTATTGCTGTTCTCTGTAATCATTCTTGCAACTCTATATCCTTCTTAAATTGAGGCATACAAATGTGTATGCAGTACTCAAAGTTTGGCCTTATACAAGGGGATAATCACCTCCTTATCCGTGCTAGCAAAATTCCTATATATCATTGACAAGACTCCATGACCTGCTCTGGTAGACCATCTGCACTGCTCAGAGAACTTTATATCTGATGCACAATTACCCCCAGGTCTTTTTCATTCTCCACTTCCCTAAGTGTAGTACCACACAGTTGGCACATTTCTCTTGTGTTACTTCTACCCATAAGATTTTCTGGAGGGTGCTGGATTGGGCACCACTCGATGAATCATGTTGGCATGAAGTACTTTGCATTTGTTAATGTTAAACTTCAGTCGCCATTTCTCAGACCATCTGCCTAACCTTTCTAGATCCTGTTGCAGTAGCATACTGTCTTTACTGTCATCAACAACCCTGCCAACCTTTGTATCATCTGCAAACTTGGACATTAAGCCTGATATATACCTTCATCAATATCATTGATAAATACACAAAACAACAATGGGCCCTGAACCAATGGAGGGGCTCCACTAATAACATTAGTCCATGCAGAGCAGTGTGCATTTATTACCACTCTCTACCATCTCCCACTCAACATCCCTTTATCCATAGTAGCAATTTTCCCTTAATGCCATAGTGCTCCAATTTGTACAGCACTCTTCCATGTGCAAAAATATCAAAAGCTTTCCTTAAACCCAAGTATATGATTAAGGAGGAAGAAGTACAACAGTCGATCAGAAAGTCCCACAAATGGAGAATTCCAGGAATATATAACATCAGCAACTACTGTTACAAGAAGTTAACTTCCACACACAAGTACTGACAGAGCAGTACACAGAATAAGCCACTCAGAGTTTCATTCTCAAGGAATCACACACCTGAAGGCTAAGGACCAAGATATAAGAAATCCTGTGAAATGCAGTCTGATCACTTGTCTTCAAATGATTGATCCTGACTAGTTGTATAACCAAGAAGATATCAGACCCTTGGCAGAATGGGAGAAGGGACACAAGCAGATGGGCAAAGGATGCAATGAGCAATTGACCATTGATGCCAAAGTTATAGAGCAGGCTTACAAGAATTATTGATTACCGCAAGGCCTTTGACTTCGTGCCTCATCGATGGTTACCAGGGGTGCTGAAGATCTACAAAGTCAATCCGACAGTGATAAACTTCCCAGAAGCAACCATGGCAAAATGTAGTATCACCATCAAGGTCGAGAACATCACAACAGTTTGATCCCCATCAGGAGAGGAACCTTTTAGAGAGAAATGTACTGAGCCCACTGTGGTTCTGTCTAGCACTCAACCCACTATCAACCAAGCTCAATACCAGCAAGTATGGATATACCATCAAAGAAGGCAGAAGAAAAATGTACAGCTTCTCCCACCTGATGTATACGGATGATATCAAGCTCTATGTGGAAACTGAGGAGCAATTCAAGCAGCTACTCTGGATCACCGAAGAATTTAGCAATGATATCAGTTTGGAATTTGGACTAGACAAATGCAAAACCCATGGATTGCATCAGGGGAAATTAGTTAATCAAAATGACCAGCTGCAGACTAATACTGAGATTGAAGACCTGACAGGAGGAGAGACTTGCAGATGTCTAGGAATTGTACAAGCAGCATGATCTCCAACAACAGCAGTTCGAACAGGCTCAACAGTTATAATGATAGCAATTTAAGTGACTTCTCATCATATTTCAGAACTATTAAACGGAATCTGAAAATATATATTTTTTTAATATTAACATATTAAAATTATTAATTTTTTTTAAAATTAAAATTAAAAAAATTAAAATTATAATTATTTTATAATAGTAACAGCTACATGCAATATGATAGACTGAAAATGAAAGATAAAAAATATATATATTTAATAATTATTAAAAGGCTCCTCAGTTGAATTAAAATGATCAAACTATGCATTCTGAAGCTATCTTTCAAAAATATTTAATTAATGATTATGGAATTAATCATACATACATTTTTTTTAGCATACTCAATTTTCTGCTCTGTTTAATAACAGAACATAAAGTTGACCAGAAAATAGAATTAACTGTCCATGATAGCAACTAAATTCACTTTACTGTCTATGGAAGAGATGGAATAAGTTTATGGTAATCGAAGAGATGAAATGAGATTGCTATACCAGTTAATATGGTTCACATACAGTGGGTGACAGTTCAGTGTCTTCCACTGAGGGGAATTAGAAGTACCAACAGAGAAATTGGAAGCAATGTATTCAAGTTGACGTTTTCTTTTTTTTACAAAAGGTTGCCATCAGGGGCATACCAAGGGTGTTTGCCGCCTGGGTGCAAGAAATAATTTGCCACCCTTTAGGCCTTTTACATCAACTGTTTTCTAGTCAGTCGCTGAAAAGTTAATGAACAGGAGTTCGATTCATATGTACATGTCTTATTTTGAAGACTAAATGCATGAGGCATAATATGTTATGGGTTGAAATTAACTATATAATGTTGGTGTAAATACACCATAGTTTACCCATAAGTTTAAGTACATGTAGTAGTGTAAAGACATCATTTGATTTTATCTCATATTGTGGTTACCTTCACAACAAGATACAGGTATTGCAATACTTCAAAGAAACAACACTTTAATAATAGAGGAGAGTACTATTATTTATTCTCAGTGGGCACCACCACCACCCAGATGCGTTTTCGAGCTTGTTGGCTCACTAATCGGTGGGTGTCTCCTCTATTAGAGAAGCGTTTATTCGAAATAGTGCAATACCTGGTATCTCATTGTGAAGGTAGCCACAATATGAGATAAAATCAAATGATGCCTTTATACTACTACTACATGTAGTTAAACTCATGGGTAAACATGGTGTATTTACACCAATATTAAATAGTACATGTCTTATGGATCTATGTCTTTACATTAGTCCAGCAAAGATGCGGTCCAATACTGGTGCAATGTCCAATCATCTTAACTATCATACGATGACTGGCAAAAAAACGTTGAATGCCTTTTCAGCTATCAGAGTCAAATTTATTTATTTGCCACCTATATTAGGTTAAAATTTTTTTTCTGGAGCAATAAAAATGCAACTAGTAGATATTCTTTACCACTTTTAAAATTAATCTATAAAAAATTTGATTCTAACAGATATAGAGCCCTGCATTGAAAATATAAAGGGAATATTAAAAATAATAAACTCTCCATTTAAAGTTTTATAATTGTATTTTAATCAAATTTACAGAAAGAAAATAATTGCATAACATAAAACAAATGGTTTTTCTTTCCATATTTATCAGAAATATGAGACCAAAAAAAAGAATAAAAATTACAGACAGATTTAAAAAAGTAACTTGCATTAACTGCAGAAAACAAAACTTTTTACAGAAATATCAACACAAAAAAATAAAAGAAATGCAATGCTTGTCACAACAAAGAAAAATATATACCTATAGTAAACTATAACAATAACATTACCCATATGTCATTACATAAAATCAATTTTCCTTGCTTTTTATAATTTTTTGTTAAGATTTGTAATATAAGAATTATATAATTTAATGGCCTTTAGCGTCGGCACCCCTAAATATTCAGTGCCCGAGTGTGCTGCACCCTTTGCACCCCCAGTCAGCACGCCCCTGGTTGCCATAATGGGATATAGTTTAGAAACACTATGATTACTATCATCTGTGGTAATTCAAAATGATTCATTTTTCAGATATCACTACCACTTCTTACAATATCCCTGCAATTTTGCTAACAATGCCTGTTGTTTTTGTTCTTCCAGAAGCAAATTCCAATGATATTTCAATATTAGGAAACACATTTCTGAACAATGCACCTCCTTGATCAGCACAACTCAGAAGATGATGCAAATAAACATTCAGCACATATGACATCAACATGAAAACAAACATGTAACCAGGGTGGTACAGGAAGAGCTGTGTCTCGAGAAAAGTCATTTAGATCAATGTACCAAGTACAAAGAAATTCTTTAAGTCTAATTGATACAGGTTGGTTTTCATATGGCTTACTCTCATAAATGAATCCCATTAGGTATTATACAGATACTCCTAACTAGGATGGGATGGGATGGGATGAATTCGGATTTAGGATCATAGTGAGATAGCAATGTTTTCCTGTGAAATTTAATAGCAGATCATGTACTTCAAGGTACACTGAGTGAACAGAAATCATGGGATATCTATCTAGTAATGGGTAGGCCCACCTTTCAACAGGATAAGGGCAGTCACACAATGAGGCATTGAGTCCACTAGTTCATGAAAGCATTCCACAGGTATTACTATCCATGCTTGCTGCACCGCTGTCCATAATTCCATTGCATTCCTGGGTGGAGAATCCAAACCTCTAATGGACCTTTCCACAGCATCCCAAAGAAACCCCAGAGAATTTATGTCTGGTGAATGGGGAGGCCATTCCATGGTGATAAAATCTGCAGAATGCTCTTTGAACCATGTTCTAGTCATTGTCCTGCTAGAAGAGTCTATTGCCCTGTGGGTGCACGATGACCATGAAGGGATGCAGATGGAGCAATATGGCCTTAGTTGCTAATGCTCCTAAAGCAAGGATGGACACGTAACTTGAAACCTGGACCATTCAGAGATGCATCTAGATGTACCAGAGGCCCCAATGTGTGCCAGATGAACATGCCCCAGACCATTATCGACATCCACCAGCCCAAACAGTTCCTTGTTGACATGATGGGTGCATAGCTGCGTGCAGTTTCCGCCAGATATGCCCCCCCCCCGCTATCTGCTCAAAATAACTGGAAACAGGACTCATCGGACCAGGAGACCTGTCTCTAATCATCCAAGGTCCAGTGCCAATGTTCTTTTGAACAATTGAGGCACAGAGTCCTGTGCCATGGTGTTAGCAATGTGACTCTGGTGGTTTGGTGGCTCCCATAACCTATTGTGGCTAATGATTGCCTGATGGTCTTGGTGGATGTTTCTGGCACCTCCCTCGTGGAAGTTGGAAGTGATTTGTACCACTGCTGCTCTCCAGTTGGCTGAAACAATGCAAGACAGACGTTGATGGCCATGTTCATCCACCACCTTTCTCTGTCCACGATAAGTTGTTATTCCAGAAATTGCACATTCTCGATACACTCTTGATACTGTCAAACAGGGATAGTGCAATTTCAATACAGGGAGAGTGACCCATGCATCGGGCACCCACTATCATCCCTCTTTCAAATTTGGTTAACTCACGATGTTTATTTATACTGACATCAAATTACTGTCTACATGAATGCAGTGCATCTATATATCTGTTAAGCGGTGGGTTTGTCTATTATCGAGAGGGGTGACAGTATCATGTTGCCCAAGAACCAACTATCCCATGAATTCTGTCCTTTCAGTGTAAAGGCTTTCGACTGGAGATGTCTTGAAAACTCCCAGGGCTGTCCTCAGAGCACTGTGCTGGATGACAATTAGCCGTTCTGATGTGCTTATCCTAGCAGAGTCGTATAACAGAGAACTGTAATATAGGTGTGAACAGATCAGAGACTTATATAGGTGTAGTAAGGTATACTGATCGGCTCCCCAAGACACAGATGAGACTAATCGAAGTATATTCAAATGCTCTAAATAAGTGGTTCTTAAATGAATGATGTGAGTTTGGAAGTTTAGCTTGCTGTCTAATATCAGTTCAAGAAATCTAATCGTATTAACAAGTGGGATTGAAGTTTTGTTTATTTCTAGTTCAGGATCAGGATGGAGAGCCTATTGCTTCAAAAGTGAGTGGTAGTGCATTTCTTTTCTGAAAGTCAATAACCATTCCATGAAGTCCAGAATTCTATTTTGGTTATGGCTAGTTGAAGCGGTGTTCATACTTTGAGAGTGTCAGGAAATGGTAAGGTCATCAGTATACATGTAAGCTTCAATGGTTTTTGGGATATCCTGTGTCAATGTTGCTAACTCGAATTGCGAATAGTGTTGAACCAAATATCAAACCCTGAATGTACACCTTCCTCCTGAATGTGAGATGTAGAATGTTTTTATATCAGACCTGAAAAGAATGCAGGCGCAAGAAATTTTGAATTATTTCAGGCAACTGTCCCATTAGTCCTAGATGGTAAAGATCCATTATAATACCATGATTCCAAGTATGCCTTTTCCAAATGCCTTTTCAAGATCTAAGTTGAACACGACTGGATGTTGTTTCATGACAAAGGCATTGAGGATGTGAGATTCAGCTTTGATTGGCACATCTAGGGTTGATCTGCTTTTCTGAAAGCCATACTGATGATCTGGCAGGAGATTCCATGACTGCAGGATCCAAGTGAGCCTTGTGTGAACCATCCTTTGGAAAATTTTACCCACACAGCTCGTGAGAGATATTAACCTATAATTTTGAACCTGGGAAGGATGTTTGCCTGGTTTTGGTAAAGCAATAACGAAAGAATAACTGTTGGAAGATCTATTTAATGATCCTTTAAGTTCTATTAATGTAAAAGGTTGGTCATATGGGAATGATCGATGAGTGAAGAAGTTGATTTTAAATCGTTCTGCACCAGCTTTGATGTTCTGGAAGGAGGACACATAAGAGGTAGAACCAGAGATTGTAACAAATGAATTTGTTAGTGCATTAGCAACTTCCTCAGGAGTAGACACATCTTTCCCTTTACAGTGAAGTACTGGAGTGGGCAGGCAAACGAATTTGAAATTGTTGGGTTGAGGCAAAAGCAATCCACGAGTCACATTTTACTTTCCATCTAATTTGTCTTGCTTTAGCATTGAGTCTTTTATAAGCACGGCCTCCGTAGCCGAGTGGGCAGGAGCGGGAGTGCAGTAGCACACGCTCTTTGAGTAGACCGGGGTTCAAGCCCCTGACTGCTGAATACGGTCGATCTGCCAACCCGCACTGGACCAGCGTGGCAGATTATGGTCCATTTCCCTCAGCATGAATTGTTGAGGAGGCTTCCATCCTGCAGTGGGTTGATAATGGCTGCACTTTACTTTTTTTTTTTTTTTTACTTTTATAAGCAATTTACTAGTGGTAGGATACTTGTGGAAATTATTCCATGCATTTTCCTGTTTGCCATTAAAGCAATCTGTATTCCACTAGCGATTTTTGTGAGTGCAATGTCTTGGACTTTGGAATGGAAGCATTAACTGCAGTCAATATTTGATTGGTTATGTAAATAGTTAGATTGTTTTTGAATATAAAGACTGTCTAGAAGTATCTGGGCAGAGTAATTCGCTTTTTTAAACTTCCAGCTGGAGGTGCCTAGCCAACAAGCTTTGAAATGCTGCTGTCTGGGTGGTGGTATCCACTGAGAATAAATAACAGTATTCTTCTGTTATTTATTGTAGTAGTAGTCTTCAGTATAATAACAGTAGTCTTCTCCACTGGTGAAGTGTTATTTATTTGAGGTAGTACAATACCATGGCAACTCGTTGTGAAGGCATTCGCAATATGAGATATAATCAAAACAATGCCAATTTAATTAATTAATTTAACTACTTTGGTAGATAACTATGTTAAAATGATGCAGTTGCACTAACCTACATGTTAGTAATAATATTTCTGAATTTAAAAAAATGATCAGATGACAATTTATTAAATCATTGCAAAGATTTACATATTAAGTTAAGTGACATTGATTGTAATGAGTCCGATAATGATGGTTTAGTATTACCTGAAGAACTTAGAGTACTTCAAATTTATATTAAAGACTACTTCTTCTACTATTAAAGACTTCAAATTACTCCATTTGAAGTTTTACAATATATTTTTAAAAACAAACGCTTTTTGCAGATACTTTTCCAAATGTAGCAGCTGCATTAAGAATTTTTCTAACTTTATCAGTTTCAGTTGCCTCAAGTGAATGGAATTTTTCAAAATTAAAATTAATCAATTTATTTACGATCGACAATGACTCTCTAATTTGACAATAATTTCAATTGAAAATGATCTTTTGGAAAAAAAATAAACATAGATGAAATAATTAATAAATTAACACATTTTAAAGCAAGGAAACATACATTTTTTTAATATTATAATTTTCCTTTTATTTTATTATTGTGTGTACGATTACTGTGATTTAGAATTTAAAGTTTATTTCCAGAATTTCAGAATGATTCTGTTATTTTTGTTTTATGTTTCATTATATTATATTGTAATATAATATATTGTAATTCTTTTCTTTTTCAATAAATTAATAATAATTATTTATGCCTTATTTTATTTTTTAATCCAAATATTTTGGGATTAAAAATTTGATTTTGCTTACTGACAGCACATTGGGTCGCAGTGGCCCCGGAAATGGGAGCAGTACGTTGCAGAGGTAGCAGTAATGTTGCAAGCAAGATTAGTAAGCAGTACATTGCGGAGGTAGCCGTAATGTTGCAAGCAAGGTTAGCAAGCAGTACATTGCAGAGGTAGCAGTAATGTTGCAAGCAAGGTTAGCAAGCAGTAATGTTGCAAGCAAGGTTAGCAAGCAGTAATGTTGCAAGCAAGGTTAGCAGCTGGGCTGTAGTGGAGGGTATAAGCGGGTATACCCTCTGGATTCTTTTAGGTGAATTGTGTATACATTCTGGTTTTTGAAAGACTTGGAAAAAACAAATATTATTAAAATATTTACTGAAAATTAAAAAAATAAATTTATTAGAATTTGATTCTTAAGCAATACTTACAGTCCTATTATTTTTAATATACAGGGTGTCTCAAAAATATTGGTACAAACATTAATGGGAGGTAGGTAACATCTAAAGGAATGTGAATCGCATAGGAACCCATAACAAGAAACATCACGGGAAAGTAGTAGCAGAGGCACAAGAAGCAGAAATGACACAAGACAGTAATTAGTGGCAAACATTTGACATAATATTAACAATGGAGTACAAGATGGATGCATTTCATGATGTTACAACAGATACTCGAAGGTTCCACCATGAGATGCTATGCATGCGTGACACCGATGCAGCATGGATTGGTGGACACTGTCGAACACATCTGGAATTTCTTTGACAGTAGCAGCAGCGCAGACGAGTCTCACCACGAGATCCATTTCCATCTCCACAGGTGATTCATATACGATAGATTTGAGGGCCCCCACAGAAAGAAATCAAGGCTCGATAAATCAGGTGAGCGTGGGGGGCAGGCAACGGGACCACCACGGCCAATCCATCAACGCCCAAAATGCCTGTTCAAATGGTCATGAACACACCTTCCATAATGGGCAGCCACTCCATCATGTTGAAACCAAATGTTGCGTCTCACATTTGCTGAAACATCGTCAAGTAACCCTGCTAGAACTTGTTCAAGAAAGATCCAATATTTAGTGGAGTTCATGCGGGATGGTAACAGGTATGGGCCGACTAAGCAGTTACCAACCATACCTGCCCACACATTTATTGTGAAGTGATGTTGTGCCGCATGGGGGCACACACTGTGTGGGTTGTCGTGAGCCCACACATGAGCATTGTGCTGATTGAATAAGCCTTCCCGAGTGTAATAAGCCTCGTCCGTGACCAAAACATAGGCTGGAAAATTAAGTCTTGAACATTTACTTGGAGAAACCACTGTGCAAAAGCCACACGTGCAGGATGATCTTGGGGGAGTAGTAACTGAACCCTTTGGAGATGAAAGGGGTGTAAGGAATCGTCATGCCAGACAGCATTCAACACACTTTCTTCCATGGTGGGAGTTTGCGTCGAATGTGGTCTGCCCGCACTACTCCTGTTATCTCTAAATGACCCATAATCGCACAAATTTTGATGCAGACATGCAAACAAATGGTGGTCCGGTACATGTCTGTCTGGGAAGCGTTCTCTATAAATTTGTTGAGCGGCTCGTCCATTGCCCTCTGCTAATCCATACACTAAGTGCATGTCTGCCAGCTCACAGTTCATATATCGATGCATGCTCTTCATGCGGCGACTACTGCTTGAATGAGTAAACCAGAAATTTTCTCTCTCGCAAACTGATGAACAGCGCCATGCACTGACTTACAGTGATGTTTCCGGTTATGGATTCCTATGCAATTCACACTCCTTTAGATGTTACCTCCCCTAAACATTTGTACCAATATTTTTGAGACACCCTGTATATGCCGTATATACTGGTTAGCAGTAATGGTTCTAGTGAGTGTAGCAGTAATGGTTCTAGTGAGTGTAGCAGTGATGATGCTAGTGAGGAAAGCAGTAATGTTACATGCAGAGGAGGGTATTTTCCATTTTTGTCCATTTGTCATTTTTCCCTAGGAAAAATGTTAGAAAATCGCACTAGAGAGATTGCTTGGGAACTGTCACTTGGCACTCAGCACCACCTTGCGTGTGGTGAGAATCTTAAAACCATTAGCCAATGCCCAGGAGTCAAGGCAATCAGTGGCTTATTGCAATTGTCTTTCACCAGCCCCATGTTTGCATGACTGAGAAAATATTCTAGTGTCAAAAACATAGAAGGTGCTGTTTGCAGTTGGAGAAAGGAGGAAGTGGTCTCTAAGATAAGGCTATAAAGGTCTTTTAAAGTGTCAATTCTCCAAGTCGTGTCATAAAGTTATTCTGTATCAAAAAACACAGACACCAGGTATTCTCATTTTAGAAAAGCACCCAAGATAGATGTTTTCGTGTCTAATTAAATTGTCCAGTTTCTTTGGTTTCTTTGGCAGCTGCACTGCATGCCAGAGTGGAGGTTATCTGATTGTAAATATCATAAAAGATGAGCAGGGCCCATTCTCTCCAGGATTTTGCACAAACATATGCACAAACATATTGACAGGTCAATAGTTGGTAAGAATTTTTAGAATACTTTCCTGATTTACCAAAGGGAAGGATGATTATCTTGTGCCAGGCATCTAGAAACCACTCTTCAAGAAAAATTCTGTTATACAGATAGAGCAAATGATCCACAGATTTTGGTGACATGCTTATTCATTCCATAATGGATGCCAATTGGTCCAATTGCATTTCCCTTAGTATGAGTACTGTTCTGGCACAATAAATGGCTGTCAACCACAAAGAAAAAGACTCTGGTGTGAAATTATGACCAGGAACTCTGAGGAATAACATAATATTGCAGAAACATGAGAAAATATTCTCCCCAAGAGCAACAGCTCACCCAATGAAGGGTGAAGAGTATATTTTCACCTCATTTTCTAGATTTTGTACCAGGCAAAATCTTAGTACTGGTTTACAGATGATGTGAAATAGATCCAAAATTCCTTTTCACTTCAATGGTCAATTCAGCATGGTTTGGCTGATGCACATGTAAAGGTTAGGCAATTAGCCCTGCAGGAAATGATGGAAACCAGGGAGACCTTCAGAATCGCAACTGCAACCACATGGACAATGTTTTCTGTGACATGCACCAGTGCATCACTATTAGGCTACTGACTGTAATGATGTTAAGATTCATCAGATGTTGGAAGCCATTCCAATCATCCTGATCAATCTTCCACACAATAACTTAAAGGAAGACAGTCTCCCACTAAGTTAGGTAGTATGCAAGAAGGTGTCAGTTCATGGTGAGGTCATTATCACTGAGCATATGCTATATGAAATGTCTGCTTCCATTAATGACAGCACTCCCCCTTCCCCACTGGTGATCTGCTTTTATGTTAGTAACAAGTGTTATAGGATGAAAGACAGTCTGTGTGCCTACAAGGATAGCAATTCCCCATGGGCAGGTCCCAGTTCTGTCTGTCTGTCTGTCTGTCTGTCTGTCTGTCGTGTGTGTGTGTGTGTGTGTGTGTGTGAGAGAGAGAGAGAGAGAGAGAGAGAGAGAGAGTTGTGATAGTATGAAAGGAAGGGTTGCATTTGATTCAATATGTTTCCTGTAAGTGAAAGCAAGCTTATTCATGAATTTGGTGGAGGGCCTTGATGTCGTCAGTATCATGACAGAATCCATAACAAGTTCATACTTTCCAAAAAAAAAAATATATATATATATATATATATAATTTTTAGGAAAGTATAGATGATGTCCAAACTGTTCAGTATGCTGTCTCTTCCTCCATAAAGGAATGAAAATTCCTAGAAATCGACATTCATTTTTAACGGGCCATTCAAGTTTTTTTATGCTTTTCTTTAAAGCTTTGTTTTGTTAGTAGTGGGGCAATGGGTACAGATACAGATATAAGAGATAGGTACAAATATAGGAGTGGTAGCTGATTGGTCATTCTGTGTGGTATATTGCAAGTTTATAAGGAGAATGTGACAGGAGTAAATAATTCTTTCAGTGGGATATTCATTTCAGTTTATTTTCCGATGGAACATCTTGCTACCTTCTGACATATAAAAGTTTGTTGGTGTTTAATGGTTTCTTGCTTTTTTGCCTCCAATTATGATATGCTCAGATCTGCCTCAAGTCACTATATTTCTTCCTTCCACCTCTGGCATGCTCATGAGCATGCAGGGTGCTCCCTTTCACGGTTAATGCAAGTGGGTTTTGTAGCTGAAGAGAATATGATTTTATGGCCCTCTGCACCAAATCGAGCAAATGCAAGGGCTGTACAGGAGGCTATTTGCAAGCATCCATATTTCTGGCATTTACTGAACCTAAATGAAGGTAATGGATAGTTAAGATAACCACTTTGATTGAATTAAAAGATGTTGGTGAATTAAACATAATGGTAAGGTTTCTAGGGAGGAAAAGAATCCCATCCCTGTGTACAAATATTCGTTTTGCAGTTGTCACACCTTGAAATTTTAATTCAGCACAGATTTCCTCTTCATATTTCAAGGTAATCCCCATTCTGAGATGTCGTCATAGAATGAATTCAGTGTCTTGTTTGGGGTAACTATGATCGGCATTCACTCAATTGTGGCTTGGAGGAGCAGTTCTGAATGTTTGTCACTTCTGGTCTCTACAAGGATATCACCTGAGTGAAGCTGCCCTTCCAACCCTTGTGAACTCTTCAGGATTAAGAAGGGTGGCATTTTCCCTAAGGGCTTCTTACTATTAGAGTGAATTATCAAGTATTGAGGTGTTGGCTGTTGGACCTGATATTTCTTCATTTTTCTGTCTCTTTGTCAAAGTGATCTGGGTCACTAACTGAGTTTATCTGATAGGGACTGTGTGTTAATTATCAACATTCTTAGTTGTTTTTATTTTGTTTCAGTCTCCAGTTTCTTGCTCACCCTGGAACCACGGATGGCCACTACATGGAAAGCAATAAAAATATGCTGTATTTGGTATTTATCGATGATATTGATGAAGGCAATATCTAAGTCAGGGTTAATGTCTAAGTTTGCAGACGATATGAAGGTTGGTATTTTTGTTCTTCAATTCTGAAATACTGACTATAGTAGATTCATTAAGGAAATAAGAAGCCTGAATATTTAACTCAGGTTTTAATGGATAATAAGCTACATTAGCTGTTTGCATGCTTAACAATTATGCTAATCTATATATGTATTTTATTTTTATGAAATCTAATTTTAAACTTGAAAATACAGTAATGATCAATATAATTTTTTTAACTTAAGATGTATTTAATTTATGAAACTCAAATTAAATAGAATATTATTTTGCCAAAAATTTAGTAAAAAAAATGGATACTTACAGTAATCAATGTCTGTTTTCTTTTCCCATATATACAAGAAAGAATGTGAAGGCCGGTTACAGAAACCACAATATTTTCCTGGCCAAGATTGCGACTGTAATCAAACATTATATCAGTCTGTAAGAAAAAACAAAAGCAAAAATAAAAATATGCATTAGAATTAGTGTCTATCAAAATTGACAGTACAGTCAAAGTTTTAATTTTTCATTCCTTATCTTCATGTCAAATAGCAGTCCACTCTTCCATAAATCTTTTACTTCAAATATTATATTTTTACATTATAAATTTTCACATCTCATCCTAAACCTACTAACTTTCACTACAAAATCCATACTTATAACACCATCACAATAAATACTGAACTTAGATCATTTAAGGTTAACCCTTTCATTAATGCTGAATGACCAATACACCAAAAGAAATGTATGCAATCTTCTTGAAGAAAGTATTATCACTGGAAAAATAATGCAGCACCAGCTAAAAATTTTAAAAATAATAATAAAAGCAACAAAGTAGTTATATTAAATTAAACTAAACAGTAAAATAAAATAAAGTAATCAATGTCATCACCTTCCCTCACTTCATCTACATGCTCCTTCTAGATATTTAACAAAACACTCTTTAATTTTAGATAGGAGACCGGCGGAATTACTTAGCAAGTACAGGTCACTGTTGAAAAAAAGCCGTGAATTAGGGTTGAACTTGAAAGTGTCTGCAATTCTGCCCAGACACGATAGGAGGGAGTATATGATGAGAGCCTTGTCGATCAATTCGGCCCTGGAGGGATTGTGCAAGGCTCAAGGGGTAGAATTTTTTTCAGCCTGGACTGTACTTGTTAACAGGAGAGATTGCTTCTACAGGGATGGGATACACTTAAATAGAAAGGGTGCAAGAATTTTTTCTGATGCTGTCGAGGCAGTGTTAGGTGGGTCGGAAAACTGCTAGTTGGGGGGGATACAAGGACTAATAGATTAACAGTAGCCACTGGCAGAGGTGGAAGTGATTCTTGCACTGCTTCTATTCAAATGAGCAGAAGTCTGAAAAACAAGATGCAGGATATTTCAGAGACTGCTGGTAGTCATTGCGGTACAAGTAAACACATGGGTTGTGTTAGGGTAGCTAAGAATAGAAACAGGTGCATGTATACCTGCGTGTACACCAATGCTAGGAGTTTGGTAAATAAATTTGATGAATTTGAGGTATTGCTCAAAACATCAAAGGCAGATATTGTTGGGATATCAGAGACGTGGTGTCACACAGATATAAGTAATGCGGAACTGGAATTTGGGGAATACAATGTGTATAGAAAGGATAGACAGGACAGGAGGGGAGGAGGGGTTATGCTATTAATTAAGAAACACATAAAGTCCAAGGAAGTGAAGCCAGTCGACATCGATGGACAGGGCAGTGTCGAGTCAGTTTGGTGCGACATAAGCATAGGGAAATCAAAATTGAGAGTAGGAGTGTGCTATAGGCCTAATGACTCTGATGAGTATAATAAGATATTGTACAGGGAAATAGAGTGGGCCAGTAAATCTGAGAGTCTTATAATGGGGGACTTTAATTTCCCAGATATTGACTGGAATTTGTGGGTTGGTCACTCGCACACTAGCAAGGCTTTTGTGGATTTATTGGATGATTGTTTTCTACATCAGCATGTTCGTGAGGCAACAAGAGGGAGCAATACTCTTGATCTGATTATCAGTAGTGATTCTTCATGCATTAAGAACCTGCAGATAAATGAACCACTAGGTGGCAGTGATCACAGTGTGTTGAAGTGGGATTTACTCAAGGAGGTAACTACCATCAGAGGTAAAGGGAAGGGTTTTTGTTTTCGTAAAGGCGACTATGATGGTCTGAGACAGTATTTAAATTCTATACAGTGGGACCAACTGATGATGTTACCAACAGCAAACTCAAAATGGGAAGCATTCAAGGAACTAATCTTGGAGGCTACCAGGCTTTACATACCAACTAAGAAATATTGTTCAAGGTTTAGGCCTAAATGGTTGTCAGATGAGCTAATGAGACATGTGGCAGAGAAGAAAAATGCATGGGATACATACAAATTAATGGGTGACATGGAAGCCTATGATAGATATAAGTTGGTCTGTAACCAAGTCACAAAGGAGATTAGGCAGGCAAAGGCAGACTATGAAAAATCCTTGGCAAAGGATGCAAAGAAAAACAGAAAAGAGTTTTTTACATACTTGAACTCGAAAAGGAAAGGGATGAATCAGATTGGTCCACTGGATATTGATGGTTCAACAGTTGAGGATCCTGCTCAGGTGGCTAACAATCTAAACGAGTATTTTGCATCTACATTCACGCATGAGGAGTTATTCAGGAAGGAGAATGATGTAGGTAAAGTAAACATTGGCAGTGAGCTGGATGATTTTGTAATAACTGAGAGGAAAGTGGAGGAGAGATTGTTGAGGATAAACATAAAAAAGGCACCTGGGGTGGATGGGATCTATCCAGTTATATTAAAGGAGGCAGCAAAGGAAGTATGCAAACCCCTAGCCATAATTATGAGAGCTTCTTTGGACTCAGGGGAGGTGCCCATAGACTGGAGATGTGCAAATGTAACCCCAATTCACAAAGGAGGATCAAAGGCTGACACAAGTAATTATAGACCTGTTAGTTTAACTTCTGTTCCAGGTAAATTAATGGAGGCACTGGTTAAAGAAGCACTGCAGGATCATCTAGACAAGAATTCAGTTATAGCTCAGACGCAGCATGGTTTTGTTAAGGGCAGGTCTTGCCTGACCAATTTGATTGGATACTATGATGTAGTCACAAAAGAACTGGATGCAGGGAATAACTTTGATATTATATATTTGGATCTTAGAAAGGCTTTTGATACTGTTGCACATGGAAGACTGCTGCACAAATTGGAGCAGTGTGGCATTGGAGGCAAATTGCTGCTATGGATAAGGGGATGGTTGAGTGGCAGAAGACAGAGAGTGGTAATCAATGGACACTGCTCAACGTGGACTAATGTTATTAGTGGAGTTCCTCAAGGTTCAGTGTTGGGTCCGTTGTTGTTTTCGGTGTTTATGAATGATATTGATGATGGGATATCAAGTTTAATGTCCAAGTTTGCAGATGATACAAAGGTTGGCAGGGTCGTTAAGGACAATACTGACGCTATGCTGCTGCAACAGGATCTGGAAAGGTTGAACAGATGGGCTGAGAGGTGGCAAATGAGGTTTAACATCGACAAATGTAAAGTGCTGCATATGGGAAACAGTAACCCCAGAGCAACGTATCAACTCTGCGGTACTACACTGACAGTGGTGGAGAATGAAAAGGACCTGGGGGTAATTGTGCAGGCAGATATGAAGTTCTCTGAGCAGTGCAGACGAGCTGCAAGAGTAGCGCATGGTGTCTTGTCAATGATATACAGGAATTTTTCTAGCAGGGATAAGGAGGTGATTATTCCCTTGTATAAGGCAATGGTAAGGCCACATCTTGAGTACTGTATACAGGTCTGGAGGCCTCATTTCAAGAAGGATGTAGAGCTGCTGGAACGGGTACAGAGAAGGGCAACAAGATTAGTAAATGGAACAAAGGGTTGCTCTTACGAAGAAAGGCTTAAGTTTTGCAAATTACAGAGTCTGGAGACTAGGCACCGGCGAGGTGATCTGATAGAGGTGTATAAGGCTTTGAATGGTTTGAGCATGCTCAATGCCAATGGGATTCTTCATCTTTCTCAGAATAATCACCTCAGAGGGCATAAATTCAAATTGAGGAAGGACGGATGTCGGATAGATGTGCGGAAATTTGCCTTTGGCCAGCGGGTGGTTGGTTGGTGGAACCGACTTCCATCACTTGTTGTTGAAGTTGATAGCCTAAACAAATTTAAAGCTCAACTGGACAGGTATTTCGAACGAACGGAGGGGTGAAATGGGAGTGGGTGTTTTTTTTTTTTTTTTTTTTTTTTTTTTTTTTTTGGCTGATGCTGAGTAAGCTTGCTTTCTTGCATCATATGCCTCTGCTAATGCTAATGCTAATGCTAATAAACTTACAAATTTCTTAAGTGTAGGTAAGAGATTATTCCAGTATTTGAAATTTGAAATTTTTTTTATCACTATTTGATGAAAGGAAAATTTTTCAATATCAATACTGAAATTAAGTCATTATCAACGTGGTTGGGTGTAGTTCCCTGTTGAATTAGACTTTGCATTTTTGCCTTCCCCCTATTCAACCTATAACTAAATTTGTCCACCCATATCTGATGACAGCTCCATTACTTTTTATTTTATTTTACTTTATTTTATTTAATCATTTGTATTAATTTTACTTTACAGTTCCTTCACCTCCAAATTGGCTTTGCAAATTCAGCCCATAATTTTCTCAATTCATCATAACTTTTAGGATATTAACATTCTTTCGCCTTTTTCATATCTACATTACTTCTTTTTTCTACAATCCTTACCCTTCTAGTCCCTGGCACTTTGTGTAATTCTCACCTCCATCTATACATTTTTTTTTTCAGATTTATTTACACTTACATGCTTATATATATACAGGGTGTTTCAAAAGTGATGGTTGTTGTTGTTGTTGCTTAGGGGCTTTATGGTGCAAGGACAGCAAAGGCCATAATGCACCTAACTATGGTGATGTTAAATACATAGTTCTATCTGTATAGATGTTATTCAAGTTTATATCATGTTGTATAGTTTTATCTGTTTCAGGAAATCAAAAATTTTGGTCACATGTGGTGTGTCTGCTAGTAAGTCAGAAATACTGAGAGAGGTGTTTGTCGTGGGAAATGAGATAAGCATAGCTTGTCGCTCAGTACTGTACTTGGGACAATCAATAAGTAGATGGTGGACAGTGAGCTGAGTGCTGCAGTTTGTACACAGTGGTGGGTCAGTGGCTGCAAGCAAATAAAGATGTGTCGGGTGTGTGTGGCCTATCCTTAATCGGGCTAATACGACTTCTTCATGTCAGTTCTCACGTATATTAGATCTCCATGGTTTTAGATCTTTTTTTAAGCAAAGTAGCTTATTGTTGGCTTGATTCTGCCAGATATGTTGCCATTGTTCAAGGCATCATTTATTTACAATGTACTTATAGTCAGATGTAGGTGTATGAGGTATGAGGTATTGAGGGTCTAGCGGCTCCTGGGATTTCTCCCATCTCCGCGAATGTTCTATGTATCGGTGACAGTACCCTGTCAAAGCCAGAGATTTAGAAGTGTGTGGGTCATGAGTAGTGTTATATGTTGTGCCCATTGTTTCTCCGGCTTATTGGCCGCCAGGCCCCTAATGGGACCAGACGTTGCCCATACCTCGCCACGTGGAGGCTAGCCGGGTGTTACCATTGAGTCAATTGTACTCTGGCAGGTCCTGCCACTTACTTTCCTGGGATTTTAGTGGCTAGGACCTAAAATAAAATTGGAACGACCGCGGTTGATTTTAAATCACTTACATTAAAGCACTAATATGGGGTTTGACGCTGAAAGCCTGTTTCTAAAGTGCCTAAAAGGTTGGGCGAAAATTTTTGGTGTATTTTAAATTTGGACGTGTAGGGCTATACGCTGTGCAAGAAAAAGTGCTGGGAGGGGAGAGTGAAGGCTGGGGGGTGAAATAGGAAGAAGAGGGTCGATAGGGTAGGTGACCCCCAATTTTTCAGTGAGGCATGCCCATGCCCCACCAGAGGGAAGAAATGGTGTGGCAGGGAAGAGAGGCGACAGCAAGCCGTCACCTCCCTCCCCTGCCGGGAGTGGGAGTAAAAGAATTGCACTGCACAAGAGAGTGCAGAGCATAGAGCCAATATGGCTCCGTTGAGGCAGCAACTTGGAGTTTCTCTATCTTCGTTGGTCTTCTCTGTCATTGATAGCCATATTTTTCCTCAGCTAGGAACACTGGTCAGGTCCATTGTTGGTCTGTTAGCTATGGCTGTGGTTCTCTTCATCATGGAAAGATCCGCAGCTCCATGGGGTTATTCTTGCGATCGCTGGTTTTAGATGATTAGTAGTAAGCAGGTTCCTGGGCGAGGTTCTCCTTGAGTCATCTCCACGCGTTTTCTGTGTCTCCTTTTTTTTTTTTTTTTTTTTTATCTTCTTCTGTAGATGGCTATCAGTGTTTTACGCCTACCAAATAGTTTTTGGGCATATTCCTTTAGCTCCCTGTATTCCTCAAGTGAGTCCAATAGATGTGATTCCAAGTTCTTGGGGAGGTAGTGTATTGCAGTGATCAGTCTGCACCTGAGGTCCTCATAATGGGTGCAATCATACATAATGTGCTCCCAGCACTCAAGCTCCCCACAGGCACATCTCGGATCCACCTCAATCCCCAGCGCTGCCAGCTTAGTGAAGGATTGGTCTATAGACTCGGTAGCAGTTTTGGCAGCTAGGTCGGCCTGTTCGCTTCCAGAAATGCCAGCGTGACCAGGGCACCAACATAACAGAACTTGTTGTTTCTTCTGGTTTAATTTAGTCAGAGTATTCCAGATCTGTCTAAGTAAGGGGTTATCATTTTTTGTATTGTGTTGTATAGCTTGGATAGCACTAATGGAGTCAGTATAAATAATGCTGTGCAGTCTAGTTCTTAGGAGTGTGTGTAGTTTAAGGCTATGTGGATAACACAGAGTTCTGCAGTATAGCTGCTACATTCAGTGGGGAGTTTTTTGGACAAAGTGACATTAGGAAATACTGCTGCTGCACCAACATGCTTTTCAGTTTTAGATCCATCTGTGTAGATCGGTGTGTACTGGCCGTCCTGGGTTCTCAGTGTGGCATGTATTTGTAGCATGTTCTGTTGGGACATGGTGTGTTTTCCCCAGGCTGTGAATGAAAAGTCACACGGTGGTATATGATTCATCCATGGTGGGACTGTATGAGAGACAGTAGGCTGTATCTCACTCAGGTCAATTTGCCAGTCAGCTTGTAGTGAGCGAAGGCATATCCCGGTTGGTGGGTTTATAGATGGGTAAGCTCTATAAAGGTTTTCCCATTTAGGATAGAAAACACCATTCCAAGTGGGGTGGTTTGGATGCCCTTTGAGTTTTGCAACATAATTTAATAAAAGCATTTGTCTGCGTAGCTGTAAAGGTATTTCATGCACTTCAGTATATAGGCTCTGAACCAGTGATGTACGGTACGGTACGCCCTCAGTGCAAGACGAAGAGCACTGTGGTGCACAGGATCAAGCCAACGTAAAGCGCTTGGTCTAGCAGAGCTTTATACGACAGAACCATGATCCAGACGTGACCGTATTAGTGCACGGTAGAGATGTATCAGCGTGTAATGGTCAGCTCCCCACGTTGTGCCCGATAGAACTCTTAAAATGTTAAGCTTTTTAAGACAGTTAGTCCGGAGCATTTTTATATGATCAAGGAAAGTGAGTTTTTGGTCGAATATCACACCCAGAAAGCGGACAGTAGGGACCACTGGTATGACTTGATTTTCTAGTCTAAGTTCCGGATGTTGGTTTAGGTTACACTTCCTACAGAAGTATATCCCAACTGTTTTTTGGTGTGAGAGAAGAAATCCATTGTTTTGGGACCATTTAGCTATTTTGTTGATGGCGCATTGCAACTGCCTTTCTATCATTCGCATGCTAGGCGAATGGCAGGCAATACTGAAGTCATCAGCATACAGGGTAGTGGATATTGTTTGTGGTAGGTCGTGTGTTATTGAATTCATTATTATACTAAAGAGAGTGGCACTTAGCACTGACCCTTGTGGTACTCCTTCTTCCTGGATGAATTTTGAAGATAAGTGGTTGTGAACTTTAACTTGAAATGAGCGGCAATGTAGGAAGTTTCTGATAAACTGTGGTAGGTGTCCGCGAAATCCCAGATCGTATAGGGTACGCATAATGCCATATCTCCAAGAAGTGTCAAAAGCTTTTTCGATGTCAAAGAAGACCATTGCAAGATGTTCTTTTCAGACGAAGGCATCACAAATGTTTATTTCTGTCTTGATCAAAAGGTCAAGAGTGGATCTACCTTCCCGGAAACCACATTGCACAGGATTTAGGAGATCATTTTGAGCTAGAAACCAGGTTAGTCGGGCGTTGACCATTTTTTCCATGACCTTGCTCATACAGCTAGTGAGTGCAATGGGTCCATAATGTTGCAGATTTGTAGGGTCTTTGCCTGGTTTTGGAAAAGCCAGAATGTACACATGATGCCATTTGTCGGGGAATGTGTTTTCTTTGAATATTCTGTTGTAGAGGAGTAACAGAGTCTTGAGAGCCGGTTCCGTGAGTTTTGCTATCATGATGTAGTGGATTCCATCTGGCCCTGCTGCACTGAGTTTAGTAGATGATAGAGCATGATGCAACTCTGACATTGTGAAAGGGAGATTGTACGCAGAAAATGATGCTGATTCAAAATTGATACGGTTTTTTTCAGCTTGTGCTTTGTGTGCCTGAAAATATTGCGAATATGATGTCACAGCTGATATATTCATGAGAGCTCTACCCAGGGTGTTTGCAATCTCCTGTGGTTTTGTGATATCATGGTCATTGGCAGTGAGCATGGGACAGTTGACATGTGGGTGTTTTGCGTACATCCGCTGTATTTTTGCCCATATTGTTTGAGTTTTTGTTGTGCTTGTGATTGTGGATGCAAAGCATCTCCATGCTTCCCTTCTTCTAGTCTGCTTGACTCGTTTTGCCTTTGCTCTTGCCTGTTTAAAGCGAATGAGGTTTTCTGTTGTTGGGAACTTCCTGAAGATATTCCATGCTTTGTTCTTCTGTTTTTTAGCTGCACTACATTCATCATTCCACCACACTTTTGAGTTGGCCGATATTTTTGTGGATTGTTTCGGAATTGCTTTGTCTGCTGCCTGCAGTATTTGATTAGATATGTATTCTACTGCCAGGTTTATGGATGTTTGTTGGATCTGGTTTTCTTCTAGTACTGCTAGCTTCTTGTACACATCCCATTCAGCTTTGGAAAAGTTCCATTTGGGGATCCGATAAGAAAGGTGGGGGAATGTGATATTCTGCGACATATCACAGAATAATGATAACTGCCCAGCGGAATGCTGTGAATAGTCCATCCAAACAGAGAATATATGGTTGCTGTGCACAGAGCATCAATAGCTGATGTAGTTCCTGTCGGAAGATGTGTATAGGTGTGAGACCCATTATTGAGAGTTATCAGATTCTGTTGATCAAGTAGTTTTTCAATGATTTGTCCACACTTGTCCAGATTATGGTTTCCCCAGAGCAGATGGTGACTGTTGAGGTCTCCTAAGATACAGTAGGGTTTGGGAAGTTGTATTACTAATTCTTCTAAGTCGGCATAGCGTATATTTTGGTTAGGTGGCAAGTATAATGAGACTATCGTTAAATCAAAGTTAATATTGACTCGTGCAGCAACTGCCTCAAGGTTTGTTTTTAGCGGGAATGGCTTTGAGGGTATCTGGGGATTGATGATCAGTGCTACTCCTCCATGGGCAGGATTGTTCGGATTTTGTGCAACACGATCTTGACGATGTATTATGTATTTCCGAAGGGAAACATTTATATTTGGTGTCAGATTGGTTTCCTGTAAGCAAAAGGCAATAGGGTCATATTGTGAAAGGAGATCTCGGATGTCGGACAAATTACTACAATAGCCTCTGCAATTCCACTGTAAGAAAGTAAGCATTATTTGGGTTTAGTGGAACCCTCGACTTCTTTTCGAGGGACAGAAGATTTGCCTCGCTCAAGTTTACCTTTCCTCTTCTTTGGGAAATAAGGTTTCCCTGTATCCATATCCTCATTGGAGAACAGTTCTAGAACCTGTTCGTCGTGATTTAAATTGTCTTCTGAGTCCATGTATTCTGTTTGGTTTGAGTCATGAGTGGTAGATACTGTGGTATTCTGTTGAATGGCATCAGGTTGTACTGAGATTGGCATATTTATGGCTTTATTTATGGCTTTGCTTTGTTTGTTTTTCGTTTGGTGCGTTGGTACTGGGGACAACAATGACCTTGCCCATTCAGCTAGTGATTTACTTGGTGGTATAGTTACCTCCGTTTGGGTAGAAATTGATATGTGTTTTGTGGTTATTTATGCATAAGTGGGCTTATTAGTATTTGGAACCGGTAGGGATTTTTTGGCCTCTTGGTAGGTTACGTTATGTTCGGTTTTGTACTGCTGTATTTTTTTTTCGCTGCCAAAGGGAACACTCTTTGGAATATGCTGGGTGTGCCTCTTTACAGTTCAGACAGATTGGTCTTGTGGCTGTGCAGTCAATACTAATGTGTTCAATGGATCCACACGTAGCACAGGCAGCTACTCCTCTGCAGACTGTCTGTAAGTGCCCAAACTTCTGGCACTTGTAGCAGCGTTAAAGGGTTCGGGATGTACGGTTTAACTCGGCAGTGAAGGTAGCCTGCTTTTATCACTGTTGGTGGCTTGGGATTGTCAAAAGTAAGTATTATGTTCCGTGTAGGAACTAGTATGCCATCTTTCTTTGTCATAATTCTTCTGACATTAATGATTCCTTGGTTGTGTAATTTTTGTTTTAGTTCTTCGTCTGACACGTTCATGAGGTTCCATTCGGTGATGACACCTCTTGACGTGTTCAGGGAAACATAGGATGAAACGGTGATAGAAGTTCCACCAAAAGTTTTCAGTTTTTGTAGTTGCTCAGCCTGTCAAGCAGTGGCAACTTCAACTAGTAGGTCTTCTAATCTTAGATGACGAACTGTCTTGGGAGTACCTATTGTACTTTCTAGGCATTTCTGCACTACAAATGGAGAGAGTTTTCCAAATGGTTGTTCTTCAGTTGAATGAATAATCAAGAAGGTTGGAGTTCAGATTCTGCCTACATCAGTCTTTTGACGTTTTGCTGCGACAGAACCAGACTCCTCTTGTTCTTGCCTTGTCAAGGTTTCTTCTATGCAACCAGTGTTTTTCTGGGTTTTACGGAATTCTTGCTCCATTTCGCCCTGGAAGGGAGACCTTTTCCCCTCCAGGTTACCGGCTCCACCACGTGGAGGCAGGAGCAGTGCCACCTTTGTGACCAAGCAGTAGTGGGTTAGTAGTAATATGCAAAATAAAAGAAAAAAGAAAAAGGTTACTTTTCCTCCTGTTCAAGTAAAGTGATTTCTTTACTGAAGCTTATTTAATTGATTGTTAGGGTAACCGTGTAAATAAAGAAGACGATTTTATTTATTCAAGAGAGCGCAAATTCACTGGCAAAGACACTTGATCACAAAATCGCTTGGCACCTGGGGCCTCAAAAGTGATGGTCAATCATTTAAAGGTGAACTGTGCAGATTACAATATGCAAAAAATTCATAGTACTAGTATGCCTGCTCTGAGTCATAGCAGGCATACTAGTACTTGCCAAATGGTGGTCAACATGGAAAGAGGTTATAGCAATGAAGAGTATGCGGACATACACTTCATGTATGGTAAAGCCACTCAAGGCTGCAAGTTTGTACCAAGAAGCATTTCCCCACCAAAGGCAGCCCAACAGGCACACCAACACACACACATCAGGGTACATCAACGCATTGGAAAACATGGACACGTCGCACATGGAGTATGAGCAGATAGTCCCAGAAGCATAACACCTGATGTTCAGGAAAGGGTGTTAGAAAGAATAGAGCAAAATCCAGGAATTTTGACAAGGAGGTTGCTCTGTAAGAGTGTGTACTGACTCATAGCAGTGTATGGCGAATTTTACATTGCCAATTACTGTACGCCTACCATATCCAGTGTGTACAAGGTCTCAGCAATACAGACTACCCTCCCAGAGTGAACTTCTGCCAGTGGATGCAACAACAGTGTGTCCTGAACCCCCAATTTTTAAACAACATTTTGTTCACTGACGAAGCTGGGTTTACTCGTGATGGTATTTCTAATTTTCATAACTGTCACATTTGGTCCAACGAAAATACTAATGCAATTCACAAGTCACGACATCAGCAATGTTTCTCATTGAATGTGTGGGCAAGACTACTAGGAGACTGTCTGATTGGACCACACTTTCTGCCAAACAGGCTAACAGGAGAGCTGTACCTTCAGTTCCTGCAGAATGTTCTTCCAGACCTCGTTGATGATGATAATGTTCCACTTCAGCCGGAACATGTGGTTTATGCATGATGGTGCACCAGCACATTTTGCTTGAGTTGTGACTCGGTATCTAACTAGAAGGTATGGTCAACGGTGGATAGGTAAAGGTGGGCCTGTAATGTGGCCTCCCAGATCACTAGAATTAAATCCTATGGATTTTTGCATCTGGGGTCATGTAAAAAGCTTGGTGTACACTTCCGACATTAACACAGTTGAGGAATTGCAGCATTGAGTTGAAGGAGCCTTTCAGCAAATCAGAAATGAAAAAAGGAAGGATTCGCAACTCAATGCAGAGAAGACTACAAAGCTGCATACGGATGCAAGGACAGCATTTTGAACACCTTTCGTAATATCCTGTAATGTGTAACATCTGTAAAATCCTGTGGTGTTGAAACCAAAAATTAAAAATGTATTATCTTATGTTTAATAAAATCACCCTTAGCAAAGGATTCACAGCTTTTTGCTAAACTAGTGCTCCCATAGTCAGTGGTGGATCTTAACAGGAAATGTGCATTATCTCGAAAATGGTTCATTTACAGCCCAATGTTCACTGGGACTTTTTTTTCTTATTTTAGTTTGTGCTCTTCACCTTTAAATTATTGACCATCATTTTTGAAACACTCTCTTTATATATATATATTATGAAGAAAGTGTAAAGAAGGTTTTGTTTAATCATATTGAATCTACGGTATACACCAGAAGTGAATTCTACAAAATGGATAAGGCGTATAGTGATATATGGTAGGACAACCAGGTAAGAGACGAAAAAGGAACAGATAGTTGTTAAGAATTTAAAATAAGAAATGAAAATGAAAAGGAGACCAGAAAGGTTACATTGCAGTGTTTTTCACAATTTCAGTGTCTTCGTCAGAGGCCATCCACCAAAATTATCGGAGCAATATGGCCTTAGTTGCTAATGCTCCTAAAAACCAAAACAACAACAACCAAAATTATGAAAAAGACAGCAGTGCTCTTGCTTCTGTTTCCAACATGTTCTGTATGCTATGGAGCTATGTGCAGTATACACGTGTTAAGAAATAAATTTGAAAATTTGCGGTAAGAATAAGCCAAATAAAGTCTAATAAATGTAATACATACAGATCATGGATGACCTTACAGAAGCAAGTAAAAAGAATTGTAAAAATGAAGTTGAATAGGTACAAAGAAAGGAACTTATCATTAATATGTAAGGTTGCAACTGAACAAAAGAACGAGGTGGCTGCGTGCTGGTATATTTATGTATGGGTACGCTAGTGGTACCTCGCATTAGAAAATGGGGTGAGAGAAAAAAAAAAAAAAAATTCATAGTATGGTGTCTGTAAGCTTGTTGGTGTATAAATTGAAATGAACGCTATTAAATACATGGTGCCCAAACTGCCCAGGATAGTAGAGAGATATATAATAGCTTGCAAAGTAGCAGTGAAAAGCAGCTAAACTTTGTTAAGTTGAAAAATAGATTGGGTAAAGTTAGAAGGTAGTATCCCGCATATTGCGTTAGATAAACTAATGGCTCACAGGACATAAAAAGTAGGGACAAATAAAGCAGAAAGATGAATGAAGTAGAGGTAAGTAGTTGGACTCACGTAGTTCGGGGTTGCAAACCCATTCCTATAGATAGGGCCCCAAACAAAGGTCTGGGAGTGAGTACATCATGTATTTAAGGTCAGTTGTGTGATAGATGGATAATGAAATGAAAATTTTAATTAAATTAAATTAAATTATATACATAGTTAATACACTGTATTAGGCCAATTGGTGGGTACAAGTTTCTTAACACGTGTATACTGCACACGGCTCCGTAGCATACAGAACATGTCGGAAACAGAAGCAAGAGCATTGCCGTCTTTCTCATAATTTCGGTGGATGGCTTCTGACGAAGACGCTGAAATTGTGAAAAACACTGCAATGTAACCTTTCTGGTCACCTTTTCATTTTCATTTCTTATTTTAATTTCTTACCAACTATCTGTTCCTTTTTCGTCTCTTACCTGGTTATCCTACCATATATCACTTTTTTTTCCATTTCCTTATCCATTTCATAGAATTCACTTCTGATGTATACTGCAGATTCAATATAATTAAACAAAACCTTCTTTACACTTTCTTCATACTATATATATATATATATATATATATATGTATACACATTATGACTGTAGGGTATGTTTTGCTAATGCAGTGTCCCTGATCCATAATCAACACTATCTTCATTTTTGCACTCTCCAAATCTATGATTACTTAGCTTCTTAATATTATTCTTTTATTTTATATATATATATATATATATATACAGTATATAAATAATTTTTGATGTCAGGAAAATTCAGTCCCAAAAAATATATAGCTATTTTAAATTTATCAAAGGGAAAAAAAGTTAAAAATTGGCTCTCTTCCGAAGCTATATATCTTAATATATAATATTACACTTTGAATTCAGTTTGTTTCTTTGTCCCATATTGGCCATCTAACATAAACCTTTGAAATTAAAGCTTCAGTGTTCATGGTGAAAACAATGACTAGCATAGACAACCAGCCAGCTTAAAATCAAATTTATTTCAGCAGGCAGGAGATTAACACAACCAGCACTAACCAATTCTGATATGTTTTTACTGTGCTCCATTAACTTCTGTGTGATAGATTATGGTGCTGATGCCGAGTTGGGCCACTTGCACTTGTATATATAACTATTAACACTGGGAGAATGGTGTTAATGGAATGCACAGGACACATGTAGTTTCGTCCAATAATGCTTTTTGCTGAGATGGGGCAAGCAGAAAAATTTACATTTTGTCCGGACATGATTCACTTTGTGTGGCAGGGGAGGAGGAGGAGGAGAGAATCACTTTTTCCCACAACAGGTTATTATTGATCATTACTGATTTTTTAGGACAGTGTATTGTTTCTATTACTAAGCTAAATACAATATGTAGTTTTCAAAATAATAAAGTTTCATTTAATGTTAACTGCACATGGAAAAAACCCAGTTTAAAAAACCCAGATCTGGGTTTGCAACCCCAGATAGGAAATATGAAACTGGTGACTTTAGCAATTACTCTCTTCTTAGGCTATATTGTAAAATATAATGCATATTGTGCAGGCAGAAATTTGTTGTAGAAAGCAAAACAGTTAAGAAAAAAAAAAAGAAAGAAAGGGGCATTTAATTACAAAAAATCAATGATAATAAAATGTGATGCGATCTTTTTTAAATAAGATACAGAATAAGTATAAATCTAAAACCTAAAGTAATTAAAAGTGAATTTTACACATTCCAAAACTTTTCTTTGTTATCATACTCATTAATTTTTCCTCAAAATTGTTTTCAAGATTTTGAAAAAATAAAACAACTGTATTTTATAGTATATTATAGTTTATGTAATGGACTGAAAGGTTATGAAGGGCAATTTTTAGATATATCAGAATGCAGATGCTTCCCCACAAATAACAAAAAAAAAAAAATGTTATTTTCAGACAATAAATTAAATAGTATTAATAGTTTTTCTTGCCAGAATTTTTTCATAGTATTCCTGTTTGAGAGCCGTTTGACACATTATCTCTAATATTACACATAAATCTTTGAAATTAAAATGTCAGTATCCTACGGCAGCAGGATACTGACATTTTGCTTTCCACGGCAGCAGTTCTAATAATGTCAGAGGTGTGAACAATGTGTGCCCACTTTAGTGACATCTTCTATACTTCCATTGGCTTAGACTAATTTAATCTTGCTGATAATCAGCAAGATTAAATTAAAATTTGTACAGGTGGATTAATACAAAAAGTGATGTCTAGTGTTGTGAAAATGTTATTGTTCATGCTCCTATTAACTTACATGATTCATTTAGGCTACTTGTGGCTGCAGGTTCCACGTAAGAGTGTCACCTGCATTCTACATGTAAACACCCTTACACAATCAGCCAAAATTTGACAAAGTGTGCGTGTGTGTGTGCGTGTCGCGGGGGTTAGCTTTGTGATTCACAGCAATTTTCAACTAATTTTTGAGTACAATGCTGGATTTATTCTCCAGAAAGCTTGGGAATGGAGACTTTCTGGATTTTGGCAATGTCTGATTAGAATTAGCATTAATAGATTAATAGTGGCATATCATGCAAAAAAAAAAGCAAGCTTAAAAGGCATCAGCAAAAAAAAAAGCAAGCTTAAAAGGCATCAGCAAAAAAAAAAAGACCTTGCACAAACCATTCAAAGCCTTAAACACCTCAATCAGATTACCTCACAGGTGCCAAGTTTTCAGATGATACAATTTGCAGAACTGAAGCATTTCTTGGTACGAGCATCCCTCACCAAACTCGTTGCCATTCTCTGTACCCACACCACCTATATCCTTCCAAAAACGAGGCATCCGGACCTGTAATCTGTACTCAAGGTGTGGCTTGACCATTGCCTTATACAATGGCATAATCACCTCCTTATCCCTCTTAACAAAATTTTGGTATACCACTGACAAAACCCCAGGGGCTGTCCTTGCAACCTATCTGCCCTGCTGAGAGCACTTATCTGACTGCACAATTACCCCCAGATCTTTTTTCATTTTCCATTACCCTAAGCATAGTATCACATTTTTTGGTGTGTTATCTGGGGTTACTGCTATCCATATGCAGTACTTTGCATTTATTATTATTATTATTAGCATCAGCAAGGACACATGATGCAAGAAAGCAAGCTTATATAGCATCGGCCAAAATTTGTCAGAGTTTAAACTTTAGTTGCCATTTCTCAGACCATTTGCCTAATTTTTCTAGTTCCTGTTGCACAAGCATACTATCATTAACCACTCTGCCAACCTTTGTTGCAGTAGCGTACTGTCATTAATCGTTCTGACAAATTTTGTATCATCTGCAAACTATGGCGTTAAGATTGATATGCATTCATCAATATTATTGATAAATACAGAAAACAACAATGGGCCCAACACTGAAACCTGGGGAGACTCCACTAATAACATTATTTCACAAAGAGCAGTGTACATTGATTAACACTCTCTGTCTTCTCCCACTCAACCATCCTTTTATTCATAGCAGCAACTTGTCCTTAATACTACACTGCTCCAATTTCTACAGCAATCTTTTATGTGTAATAGTATCAAAAGCTATGTTGAAATTCAAGTATATGATATCAAAATTATTTGTTGCACTCAGTTCCTTTGTGACCATATCACAGTATCTGATCAAATTGGTCAGACAAGACTTTCCCTTAATAAACCCATGCTGTGTCTGAACTATAACTGTAGTTAAGCCATGGAACTATTTTACTAGTACAGTGTGCTTTGGAACATAAATTATCTAGGATTTTTCTGTCTGTGGACTGTTGGTTAATGCAGGAATTAAAACAGCCCTGATGTGGCAGTATTTAAAATATTACAATCTGCAGATTATGTTGCTTCATCATTTCTAGGTATAAGCTGTGGTGTGGTTTGAGTATTACAGAATCATCAAATCCCATTCCCACCAGCCCTGGTGGAGTACTTGAAAACATTACAAGCTAGGGATTATGGTCATATTATGATATATGGATTATGATCATAATGTTGTTGAACTCTCTGTTTAAGTTTCTAGGTTGCAATGTATGTTTGTATGCTGTTGCATCTTTGTTTCATTGTTAAATGATTGCTTTGAGGCCAGTATTTCTAAAAATAAAGATAGTTTTATAATATTTTCAGAATAGTTAATTAGAAGTTATGTGTTTCATGCAATCAGAATTATGAAGCCTGAATATTTTTAGAAGAGTGTTCATTGCAAAAAAAACAAAAAAAAACTAACTCTGTCCTAGTAGGTAGTTATTTCAAAAGAAGCCTGCTTTGTCTGACATCATGTCACATATGATATATTACTTAGCAACTAAAACTCCAATAACAATTTGCATACACCATGTGAGTTTAGACAGTGGAACTGTGATGCACTACTATCAGTACATGACATATGCTCTTCCAAATTGCTGCAGGAATCCATTCAAATAGGAGGACCTAACTGATTAATGAAAATTGTTTCAGTAAAAGCCAAATACCATTGATACTGAAACCTCAACAAAAGAAATTCATGGCCATTTGGTGGCTATGATCATGAGAAAAATATTGGTCAGATTCATCAAAAGGAGAAATGTTAGGCTAATAGGAACATTACAGTTTCTGATGAATGGCAGGCATATAGTAGAATCAAAGAATATGAACCCCATAAGAATAAGAACATTTAACACAGAACCATTAAAACCATTTCAAAAATTCTTCAGGTATGATCATATAAGGGCCCCTACAGGAAGAATTTTAGAATTTTTTAAATTTTTTATTTTCATTTTGTAATAAAAACCATGTGAAGCTTTAACACAGAGTCCACACTAAACAACTTCTCCACTTCTACTTCGAGCTGCAGCACCTGCTGAGAAGTGTAAGAACAGCTGTACACATCAAAGTTGCTCTGGTGACAACACACTGAAATTTTCCCCACCCAGACATTCATCTGACATATTTCTTAGCTGGTCCATCACTGATGTTTCCAAGTAATTTCTGTTGATTTATAAAGTACTTGAGTCAAAAATCCCTCTCATTTCATCACTGCCTCAAGGTTGTAATATTTCTGAAGTCTCACACCAGGGTCATGTTTTTGTTGCCACAATAATTGGGTCAACTAATTTTGACTTCTTCAAGAAACACATTGTTGCAGACTTTGTACTCTTCAAAAATATTCAGTCAAAGTTTTGTTTGTAATAATGGCCTTGCTGTCTAAACATGGATGCCTGACGGATTTCCAATGCTTCATAAGAAAGAAGATCTGAAGTCAGTACCTTTTTTTTTCCCAACTAGTTAAATTGGTTAATCTACAACCAAGTACCACTTAACACTAATTCCTTCTTCTTTCATGACTGCAGTTGGTATGTTCTTAAAATGAAACTGTCAGAACTGATGCTCCAATATATTTAGTATTAGTATTTAGTATTAGTCATGAAAAATCATGCAAGGAAGCAAGCCTATACAGAAACAGCCAAAAAAAAAAAAAAAAAGATGAACTTACCTCATTTGTCTGTCTCCTCTAATATCATGTAATTCTTCCTCGAATTTCCCCAAACCACCCACTTCCACAACAGCAGATGATTGATCAAAAAATCAAATACTTCCTGGTTGAAAGCATATTTTTGAATATACATCCTGCGCCTAATCTTTTTCCAATTTAATTTTATGTCCCACTAGCAATGTTGTTAAGGAAGAGCAAGAATAAAACCATCATTAGATAATCTATTTAAAGACTTAAACACCTTAATCAGTTGTTTTTCACAAGTGCCTATTTCCAAGAATTACAATCTGCAAGAACTGAAGTACTTTATGGTAAGAGTACTACTTTCTGTTCTTAAACAATCTTGTTGCTCTTCTCTGCATGCATTCCAAGAAATCCACAAATTTCTTAAAACTATTATTATTATATTATTATTTGGTTTTTAGGAGCATTAGCAACTAAGGCCATATTGCTCTGGGAATATGCGGTGGTCATTCCCTGATCTTTCCGCATCCTCCGTATTTAGTGGTGACGGGCTTGAACCCCGGTCTAATCAAGAAGCATATGCTACGCACTGCTGCTCCTTCCCACCTGGCTACGGAGGCGCCCAAATTTCTTAAAATGAAGCTTCCAGACCTGTATGTAAAACTCAAGAAGTGGCATAACCACTGCTTTGCCAATTTATACAATTGGAGAATCACCTCCTAGTCTCTGCTGGCAATGTCCTGTATATCACTGACAGAACCCCATGAGCCTGTCCTGGCAGCCTGTGAGCACTGCTCAGAAAACTTCTTGTTGGACTATACAATTATCCCTCATTCTCCATCACATTAAGTGTACTTCTATCTAATTGTAATGGTATGCTGGGATTACTGTGGTCCATAACTAGTACCTTGTATTTACCGATGTTAAATCTCAGCTACCACTTCTCAGCCTATCTGCCTAATTTATCTAGGCCTTGCTACAGAGTATGCCTTGATTCCTTACATTTACCATACTGCCAATCTTTCTTTCTGAAACTTAGACCTTAATCAATATTCTTAGTAAATATTGTAAGAGTAAGGAGCCCGGAACTGAACCCTGATGGACCCTAGTAATAACATTAGTCAAAGAAGAGCAGTGCCCTATAACCATGAGTATCTCTGTCTCAACCATCCCTTTATCCATAGTAGTAACTGGCTCCTAATGCCATACCTCCAATTTGTATTGCAATCTTTCCTATGGAATAGTACCAAAAACTTTAATGAAAGCTAAAAAAGTCTAATGAAATCTAAATACATATACATATACATCATATACATCAGGTGGGTGAGGGTGTGCAGGTTCTTCCTTTCTTCTTTGAGGTTATATCCGGACTTGCTACTGTTCAGCAAGGTAGATAGCAGGTTAAGTGCTAGACAGAACCATAATGGGCTCAGGGCATCTCCCTAAAAGATTCCTCTCCTGATGGGGATTGGCCTGGTTGTGATGTTTTTGACCTTAATGGTGACAAAGGTACTCCATTTCGCCATCGTTTCTCCTAGGAAGTTTGTCACTATCGGATTGACTTTGTAGATTTTCAGCACCTCTATTAGCCAGCTATGAGGCACAGAGTTGAAGGCCTTGTGGTAATCGATGTAGGCTGTGTACATGTTGCGGTGCTTCTTGTATGCCTACTCCATAACTGCAGAATCTATGGTGAATTGCTCCTTGCATCCTTTCTGCTGTTCGGCCATTATGCTCTGGCTCTCCAAGTGTTCTGTTATCTTCCTGGTTATGCGGGTAGTCAGCATCTTGTACATTGTTGGGAGGCAGGTGGTTGTCCTATATTTTGGCGGGTTTCTTGTATCTTCGTCTTTAGGCTTCAGATATGTGATTCCTTGAGTGGGAAACTCCGGGATTGTCTCTGGGTGCCTTATCATTTGGGTGAACTGCTCTGCCAGGTGCTTGTGTGTGCCAGTGAGCTTCTTGTACCAGTAGTTGTGGATGTTACCTATTCCTGGAGTTCGCCAGTTGTGAGAGTTCTTGATTGTCCGTTTTACTTCTTCTTCCCGAATCTCCCATCCTCGCAATTCTTGCATGTCCTTGGATTTCTTGCGTTCCATTTCTATCTAGGTGGCTCGGCTGTTATGTTTTACTTCCCTGCTCCACGTCTCCCCAGAAATCCTGAATCGTCTTCTTCTCGGATGGTCCGTTCCCTTCTTCCCATCTTCTCCGAGATACCTGTAGATAGTTCTTTGGTCCTCATCAAACATTCGGTTGTTTATTTTCCTCTTCGAGTTATCTTTGTATCGGCGTAGTTTCTTGCTGAGTGCAAGGAGGTTCTGTTTCAATGTGTCCAAGAACTCTCCTATTCTCTGATTTTTGGTCTCATGTTTGCTGTGAATGCTGTCTCTCTCAAGGATGCTCTTCACTTTTCCGATTAATTTCTGACTCCTATTGCCCCGTTGGTACTGGGTAAATTGGCCTATCTTGGCTCTTAATTCTTCTATCTTCTCCTGCAGTCTTCTTTCCCAAGCTGGTGCTTCCTTCTGTTTTCAGTTCTTCTGCTGCTGGTCTCTCACTTCTCTTCCATTAATTCCCATGGCTGTTACCACAGAACAATACACGCCTGTGTGGATGGCCCTCCAGTGTTGCATGATTGCTATCGAGGTAATTCGGTATTATATGCCAATTCAGGCGGTCTGTGGCTCTCCACCAGGTTCTATTTGGTTTCTGCTTCGGTATCACGTGAGTCTTTGTCGGGTCCATTCCTTCGAATTCTGTTAGGACCTTCTTCCACTCGTCCTCTATTCTGGATATCATGACGTCGTCTGTTTCCACTTCAGCTGCTGCGGGTTGTATTTCCTCTTGCTCTTCTGCCTCTGGTTCGGCGGTGGTATGTTCCTCCTCGTCTGGTTCCATATTCTTTATCCTTTGTAGTTGATCGCTCACATCCTGCTTGATTTTTTCCAAGATTACAGGGGCTGTTGGATTCTTCTTGATGATGGTCCTTCTCTGGTCCGCTATTTGTTGACCGGAATGTCCGGGAATCGTTTCAGCCACTTGGTATGTAGCCTCACCCTGTAAGTTTTAGCATTAGTAGAGGCATATTATGCAAGAAAGCAAGCTTATGCAGCATCAACCAAAAAAAAAAAAAAAAAAACCCTTCCACTTCACCCCTCTGTTCATTCAAAATACCTGTCCAGCTGAGCCTTAAATTTATTTAGGCTATCAACTTCCACAACAAGGAATGAAAGTCTGTTCCACCAACCAACTACCCGCTGTCTAAAGGCAAATTTCCGCACATCTATCCTACATCTGTCTTTCCTCAATTTGAATTTATGCCCTCTCAGGTGATTATTCTGAGCAAAAGGCACTATCCCATCAGCATTGAGTATGCTCAAACCATTCAAGGCTTTGTACACCTCTATCAGATCACCTCGCTGGTGCCTAGTCTCCAAACACTGTAATTTGCAAAACTTAAGCCTTTCTTCGTAAGAACAACCCTTCGTTCCGTTCACTAACCTTGTTGCCCTTCTCTGCACTCGTTCCAGCAGCTCTACGTCATTCTTGAAATGAGGCCTCCAGACCTGTATACAATACTCAAGGTACGGCCTGACCATTGCCTTATACAAGGGAATTATCACCTCCCTATCCCTGCCAGAAAAATTCCTGTATATCCTTGATAAGACACAATGAGCTACTCTTGCAGCCCATCTGCACTGCTCAGAGAACTTCATATCTGCCTGCACAATTAACCCCACGTCCTTTTCATTCTCTACCACTGTCAGTGTAGTACCACAGAGTTGATACGTTGCTCTGGGGTTGCTGTTTCCCATATGTAATACTTTACATTTGCCACCTATCAGCCCATCTGCTCAATCTTTCCAGATCCTGTTGCAGCAGCATAGCATCAGTAGCGCCCAGCGGGCAGTTGGTTTGTGGAATAGACTTCCATCACTTGTTGTTGAAGTTGATAGCCTAAACAAATTTAAGGCTCAGCTGGACAGGTATTTCGAACGGAGGGGTGAAATGGGAGTAGTGGTTGTGTTTTTTTTTTTTTTTTTTGGCTGATGCTGAATAAGCTTGCTTTCTTGCATCATATGCCTCTACTAATGCTAATGCTAATGCTAATGCTTAACAACCTTGCCAACCTTTGTATCGTCTGGAAACTTGATATACCATCATCAGTATTATTTATAAATACAGAAAACAATAAAGGGCCCAACACTGAACCCTGAGGGTTCAGTTCCACTAATGTTATTAGTGGGCCCAACAATGTTCCATTTGGCCGACCGGGCTAGCCGAGTGGGTAAAGTACCTGCCCGGCAACCCAAAGGTCGCGGGTTCGATTCCCGCCTTGGGCTTGGATCAAAGTACTGCAAAAACCTTGGGAGGTGCAATATGGCCACAGAAGCCGATGCGCCAACAACTACCAAATCAAAAAAAAAAAAAAAAAATGTTCCATTGTTGGGCCCACTAATAACATTCGTCCACGATGGGCAGTGTCCATTAATTACCAGTCTCTGTCTTCTGCCACTCAACCATCCCTTTATCCATAGCAACAATTTGCCACCAATGCCACACTGCTCCAATTTGTGCAGCAGTCTTCCATGTGCAACAGTATCAAAAGCCTTTCTAAGATCCAAATATATAATATCAAAGTTATTCCCTGCATCCAATTCTTTTGTGACTACATCATAGTATCCAATCAAATTGGTCAGGCAAGACCTTCCCTTAACAAAACCATGCTGTGTCTGAGCTATAACTGAATTCTTGTCAAGATGATTCTGCAGTGCTTCTTTAACCAGTGCTTGCATTAATTTTCCTGGAACAGAAGTTAAACTCACAGGTCTATAATTACTTGTCAGTCTTTGTTCCTCCTTTGTGAATTTTGGTTACATTTGCACATCTCCAGTCTGTGGGTACCTCCCCTGAGTCCAAGGAGTTGTCATATCGGTCTCCAGCTTCATTATTTTGTAGTATGCTTGCATGATCTACATATTCATTTCGATGCTCCACTTCATGCGGTGGCATTTTCTCCCTTCCTGGGTGGTCACTAGTGCAGTTGGGAAACACTTCCAGTTGGTTGGGCTGAATGGTCTTGCCCTTCTCTTGTGGTAGCGATATGGGGGGACAGCGCCACTCGCTCCACTGTCTTCTTCAGAAGACCATCTCTGATTTTTCAAGCCCATCCCTCTGCCTAAGGTCTGACGTGAGTGACTTTATCCTGCACCACACTCGATGCAGTATGAATAATATTTCTCTGCGAATCATCCAATAATGGAGGTGGACTTGTTTAGCTTATGTCCAGGGCACCTCCGTAGCCAGGTGGGAAGAAGCAGCAGTATGTAACGCACGCTTCTTGATTAGACCGGGGTTCGAGCCCATCACCACCAAATACAGAGGATGCGGAAAGGTCAGGGAATGACCACCGCATATTCTCGGAGCAATATGGCCTTAGTTGCTAATGCTCTTAAAAACCAAACAAGCTTATGTCCAGTGGTAGTTCTTGGGTGATGCCAGATGGCGCCACAATCTGTCTTAGCCGCCACTCCTATGTTGGGGTAGGTAAGTCCCTTGGAGCAACTTTCACTGTGTTTATTTATTTTATTATTATTATTTTTTTATTACTATTAATTTATTTATTATTATTATTATAATTTATTACTATTATTATTATACCGGTCTCCCAGCATGATATAGCTGCGTTCGCTTCTGCCAAGGTGGTACTCGAACCCGGGTCCATCAAGCTGTTAGTCCACATTATTATTATTATTATTATTATTATTATTATTATTATTATTATTAGCTATATGGTGCAAGGAAGCATTAGGTTTATGCTGCATTAGCCAAAAAAATTCCCGAGTAACCCTGAGAGAGAGAGAGAGAGAGAGAGAGAGAGAGAGAGAGAGAGAGAGAGAGAGAGAGAGAAGTAGAAAGGAATCACCAAGAAAGAGAAGAATGATGATATCCAGCTAAGGACCCTGGGTGTGCCAAGCCCATACTCACCGGACGTGAGCCCCTGGGGTTTAATATGTAACTATGTCAGTCTAGAATGGCATATGAAACACTGGGGAGGATCATCTTTCATCAAAATAAAATGGTGTGTTAGGTATGCCCAAAATGCAGCCCTGGCAAGACTAACTGCTTCATGTCTGTTTGAGTCAAAATTTCATTTCGAATGTTTGGGCAGCATTTTATTTGTGATAATTTGTTATTTGTTTGATTTTTCCAGGTTTCAGTTTATTCAGTTTAGCAAGCATTTTTAATGACAAGGATGAAATCAATATATAATATCTGGTCATTTTTCTGGCAGCTTGGTTAGTCCACTTCTTGTCTGGAATTCTGGATTGTCCACAGTTCCAGCAGAATTTAACCAGTTAATGTTTATCCCTAGGATGATATAAAGAGGAATGAATTTTCCTTAAGTGAGAAGAGGATCCTTTCCTGAAAAACACATGTAAACACTTATATATATATATATATATATATATATATATATATATATATATGATGATAATGCCTGTTACAAGGGAATCTGTACCAATGAACTTTAAAGCTAGAAATATGGCAAACAGTTCAGCCATATATACAGTACTGCATTTTACAGGGAGAGAGACTGAGAAACAAGAGTGGGTGAGAGGTTGCACTATTTGATAGGGCTACTGTGGCTTCTACTTGCCTGACTAAGAGGTATAACTCTACACATGCACATAGTTGGAAAACTGCATTAATATGCAGAATGTAAGTAAATTCAAGGTAGTAGTGTAAGTAAATTCAAGGTAGTACAATATTGTGGCAACTCATTGTGAAGGTATTCACAATATGAGATATAATTAAAACAATGCCAATTTAACTACTTTGGTAGATGGCTACGAATTAAACTGATGCAACTGCACTAACCTATACATTAGTCATTCTACCACGTAGCTTGAGGCTCTTGTCCTCAAATACTTTATAAAAGCATAAATTATGCACAAACTGTGATTTATTCATCATAGTTATCATCTCTGTTAAGATGGTTTTCTACCAGAATATAATGATTAATATTTGTAACAAACAGTACAGACTTGGCCTCGGTCAGACAGTGGATCATATAACAGTATTATTTAATAATATTAATTTAATATTTAAATTAGCATTATTAAATAATATTAAATATTAAAAAGGAGTAGATGCTATGTAATATCTACTAAGCATACCTTGTTCAACTTGGACAATTTATACTTAGTAAATCTAATTGGATATCATGACACACGATAATAAAGCCAACATTTTTTAATTATGTAAACATTAATTAATTATATTCACATTTCATGATTTATATGGATTTCATAATTTTTTTAAAAAAACATCTATAATCTCCTTCACTTTTAATTAAGGATCAACATGACACATCTCTAGGACTATCAGACAACTTCCAAAAGCTTTTTTCTATGTCTGTCTGGCTAAGGTAAAGAAAGCCAACAAGAGAACCACGGCAAACTATGGGAAACTTACCAGACAAACTGGTTTGCTGCTACCACTTTAGTGCAGCTTGCTCGGTAAACAGATGGTGTGTATTATTGGTCTGGAGCAGAAGTGGAGAATATATATTGATTGACACATAGGTGTAACAGACAGACAATGTAAGTGAGGAAACCTTACTTCCTAATCTTAGGAAAAAAAAGAATAGATTAGGAAATAACAGGAAAAGGTTTCCTTACCTAACTTTAAAGGTTAGTTTAGGAAATAATAGGAAAAGGTTTCCGTATTTTTCCTTATACTGATAAGTTTGTTTGTTGTTTGGTTTTTAGGAGCATTAGCAACTAAGGCCATATTGCTCTGGGAATATGTGGTGATCATTCCCTGACCTTTCCGCATCCTCCATATTTGGTGGTGACAGGCTCGAACCCCGGTCTATTTTCCTTATATTTCTTAACCGAAACTTAAGGTTAGGTTAGGAAATAATAGGAAAAGAAAGAAAGATTCTTTAATTATATATGTATCAATCAATCAATCAATCACATAACACTAAGATGTTATTGCCTGTTGTGTTTACGCACCATTCAGTACATCATCTCTCATGCCTATGTGTTAATTAATATATCCTTTTCCACTTCTGGTCTGGACCAACAACACACACCATCTGCATACTGAGCGAGCAGCACTAAAGTGTAGCTGCAGCAGCGGCAAACCAGTTTGTCTGGTAAGTTTCTTGTAGTTTTCCATGGTTCTCATGTTGGCTTTCTTTACCTTAGCCATCTGCCCTCTGATTGGCTGACTTTTTAAAATTTAATATGTCTAGTTGTTCTTCTGAGAAAGTACAGTAATTCCCTACCATATATTTCATTGATAGACTTTGTCTTTATAAGCTTGTTCTATACAAGGTACATCAACAACAAAGAATTACTAGCAAATTACATTAAATTGAAAAGACTCCATGACAAATTAAATTACATTGACAAGACTCCATGACCTGCCCTGGCAGGTCATGGAGTCTTGTCAATGATATATAGGAATTTCGCTAACAGGGACAGGGATTATCCCGTTATACAAGGCAATGGTCAGGTCAGACCTAGAGTACTGTGTACAGGTCTGGAGGGATCATTTTAGGGAGGACGTAGAGTTGCTAGAACGAGTACAAAAAAGCGGCAACAAGATTGGTGAGGGGAACAAAGGGGTGTTCTTACTAAGAAAGGCTTAAGTTCTGCAAATTGCAGCGCCTGGTGAGTAGGCACCTGTGAGGTGATCTGATTGAGGTGTATAAGGCCTTGAATAGGTTGAGCACGCTGAATGCTCATCCCATCAGCATTCAGCTTGAATAGGTTGAGCAAGCTGAATACTGATGGGATTCTTCCTCTTGCTCAGACTAAGAACCTGAGGGGGCACAATTTCAAATTGAAGAAAGATAGTTGTAGAATAGATGTGCAGAAATTTACCTTTAGCCAGCAGGTAGCTGATTGGTGGAACAGACTTCCATCTTTTGTTGTGGAAGCTAATAGCCTAAATAAATTTAAGGCTGAGCTGGACAGGCATTTGGAACGAATGGAGGGGTGAAATGGGAGGGTTTTTTTTTTTTTTTTTTGGCTGATGCTGCATAAGCTTGCTTTCTTGCATCATATGCCTCTACTAATGCTAATGCCAAATTCTCATTTGCATCATTATGAAGTGCTATAAAATCACAATATGCCTATGCAAATTAAGAATAATAAAATCCTACCTTTAAAACCAATACTTGGCTATTGATATGCATTGGATCAGCAAACAAAATTATTTCCGGTTTTTTTAACATAGCTGAGATGGACAGTCCTTTAGTTTCTTCAGGAGCACTTATAGTAGAATGATAACCACTAGTGCTATCTGATGGTAATCTTCGGTGTTGTACTTGTTCCATGACAAAAACCTGACCTTGGTGGACTGTTACAGAAGTTGAACCTCCATCTTCCATAAGTTGCATTTCTTCACGCTGCTTCCCAGGAAGAGCATCATAAATGAATTTTATAACAGCAAGGATGTATGGCACTGAAACATTGAGACGTGTTTTTTCTACCAATATGTCCACTAAGAAAAAAATAAAATGATAAAATTTTAGAGAGGTGATTGTTAGTTTGTTGTAGTGATTTTATTTTTTATGTACAAGGCAAGTTTAAATCTGTAATAACAATTTATATCTCACAAAACATTAAGAAGAAGGGACTGCAGTTCATTCATCTTAATGTTCAAAAACTATCAGCATACAGCAGGCCTGGCCTTAAGCATAGGCCAGCTAGGCAGCTGCCTAGGGCCTCCAATTCAAGGGGGGCCCCACAGTCAAGTTCTTGGGTTAAATAATGATGACCGAGTAATAACAGTGTTCAGATGAATGGAATTAATGTTAACTCTGCCACACTTTCTTTTCACACAAATCCTAACGTTTCTTTTCTCTCACGTTCCCTCGTTTGTTTTACTGCCTCCTTTCCAAATTCACAAAAATGGTGACTGTAGGTATAGAGAGAGAGGATCGCGGGTTGGTTTAAAGGCTCTTTAGAACCTTTCCCTTTTCGCCACATGAAGGGTAAGAGGATAGGTCCGTTTAATAGTTTCCAGATGTAACAGATACATTGTTTCACACTTTTCAGATGTGTGAAACAATGTATCAAAAGGCTTCTGTAAGAGTTTCTCAGAAATACATTTCTAAGAATATTTCCCAAATCCTTCTTGAAAAAGGAGGTTGTTTCAGATGATCAGTCTCATTTTACTGTTCTTTGTGGTAACATCGACAGTTCTATTTCTTGTATTTTGTATACATCAGTCTTTGGATAATTGGTTTAAGATGATGTAAAGAAATTCAAATTCTTCTGAAATAACTGAATTTCGAGCTTTTACCTCAACATTTTGCGTTTATTGTAAGAGATTTTCTCCAGACAAAGGTAACAGTTTTAAGAGTTCTTTGTCATCGATAAATTTCTCTTCCCGGCAACTTTTCTAAAAAGACCGCTTTCTACGCCACCCTATTAACAGTATTTGGTAAGTGAATCTAATTTTTATGTTACAAACTTTTGTTTAATTTTCATACTTTGGTAATCAGGGCCGCATTTATACTTTAGGAGGCCTTAAGCGCAACATCAGTATGAGGACCCAAAAGGTCAGTTCAAAACAGTATGAGGTAAAACAGTTGGTTCGGACATTTATTTCAGTTAAAAAAATTATAGGTATTTTTGAATTTATTGAAAGTAAAAGTTGACATTTATATAAAAATTTGTAGTAAATTAATTCATTAAATATCTTTGAATAAGTAGATATTATATTATATTATGAATAAGTAGATATTATATTATATTATGAATAAGTAGATATTATATTATATTATGAATAAGTAGATATTATATCTTAACCGAAACTGTAATTAGCAGTGGCGTAACTACTCTTTCATGGGCCCGGGTACATTGCACGCCCTGCTCAATGATAATTACGCCACTGGTAACTAGACTGTTTTTCATAAAGATGTTATTGAGCGCTTTAAAGCGAGGCCCCGTAGAGAGTGAGGACCCCAGCTTACACCTTATGGTAAATGTGGCTCTGTTGGTAATTCAAGATGATACAATCATCTAGGAATGACGAGCTATTCGTATGGTTAAAATAAAATTAATGATTCGTTCTTCTTTTTGAGACACAATTTTTTAAATAAATCGAATTACATTTCAATCGCAAATCCGTATTCATCAGTGGCGAGATACTCCTCGAAAGATCCAGAAAGATCAATTTGTAGTTTAAGGGAAGGTCCGAATATCAATTTAATTTCCTTATTAATAATAAAGTCCTTCAGGAGAAAGGAACACCTACCTAGGTGTCAATGAACAGTTTGAAGAAACTAAATTTAATTTATAAAATATTTATAAAATTCCTCGTAATGTTATTTTAAATAAAAATAACTTCTAATTAATAATGAAATTTCTCCTAAGTTTATTATTACCTAGAAATCACTAATTTCTTTAAAAAAAATTGTAATAGAATTTTTTGGACGTGAATATTTACCATTTATATTCTTATAAAATCAATAACTAAGGAAATAGGTTAGGAATTCAACATGTTCGTATAATATCCTGTTTTAAAACAATTTTACTGGATTCTGAAATGAATTAAGTTTATTAGCAAGGAAAAGTAAAGAAATATTTCAACAATATTTAATAAAAAATTAGGATAAAATAATTATAAACAAGACTTCTTGCAAGTCTTGGTATTTGATGTATTGGTATTGGTATTTGATATTGGTACTTGGGTATTGGTATTTGATGAAATGTTTTTATTATATAAATTTTAACAAGAGTATATTTTAATTTTATTAGATTAAACATGCTTTCTTTGCAGGATTCCTTTAATTGATTTGATTTAACACACCCTTAAATGTCTTACATCGGAGGATGAAAGTTTGAATCAGGTGCACAGAAACGAAAGAGAAAAATGTTGCAGGAAGCATTGATTTCAAGACAAAAAGGCGCTATTTTGAAGTATTTGCCCACAACAACAGAAGATATTAGATCCGAAAAAAACACCATTGAAGCTTCACGATTTGAAGAACGCTTGAAAACAACTCCACTTACAAAACCACCAGTAATGACATTAGTTCCATCTACATCCTTAACAGAAACACAGTTTGAAAAATCAGAATCATGTGCACATGACTGGAGTGATATTGGTATGTGCCCAGTACCTCTGAATAATAGTCGACTAGTCTTTGTGATTAATAAAGGTCTAAATAGGATTATTAACTTTGATTTTCCTCTGGATAAGAATAATAGGCACTTTTCTATGTCATACTACACCCGGAAACTTTTAAATGGTGTATTAATCGACCGTCGTTGGCTGGTTTATTCTAAAAATCTTGACTGTGTTTTTTGCTTCTGTTGCAAGTTCTTTTCTGATTCAAAAAACATATTTTCAAGTATTGGATTTAAAGACTGGAAGAACCTTTCTACACTGATAAGAGAACATGAATTTTCAACAAAACACATCCAAACGAGTCCAAAGGAAATGCATTGAGTTCGAAAATTGTTTAAACAAAAATCAAACACTTGATAAGGAATTGCAAAAATTGATTGCGAAAGAAAAATTACATTGGCGCGGTGTACTAGAAGGTATTTTAGCTATCGTACAGTTTCTCGCACAGAAAAACATGGCTTTCCGTGGTAGCGAGGAAAAGCTGCATGCTCGTAACAACGGAAATTCTTTGGGACTGGTGGAATTAGTTGCGAAGTTTGATCTTGTTTTAGGTGAACACATTCGGAGAATTGACAATTCTGAGATTCATGATCATTACTTAGGTAAAAGAATGCAAAATTAATTTATTCATCTAATTAGCAAGAAAATCTTAGAAAAAATAACAGCTAGTATAAATAAATCAAAATATTACTCCGTGATTTTAGACTGCAACCCGGATGTTAGCCATCAAGAGCAGATGACTGTAGTAATACGTTTCGTTGAAATAATTGGTAAATCTGTAGAAATCGTTGAATGGTTTGTAAGATTTTTACCTGTTAATGAGACAACGGGATCTGTCTTAACAGAAGTTTTCTTGGAAAAGTTGAAAAAACTAGGTTTACCAATTTCCGATTGTCGCGGTCAAGCTTATGATAATGGTTCTAATATGAAAGGTTGTAACAAAGGGGTACAAGCAAGAGTAAGAAAAATCAATCGGAGGGCATTTTATGTTTCTTGTGGATGCCACAATTTGAATTTGATTTTATGTGACATGGCTGGGTCATCAAATTCTGTGAAATCATTATTTGGTGTTATACAACAAATCTACATATATTTTCTGCATTTACACAAAGATGGGATCTTTTAAAGGTACATGTAAAACATCTCACAATCAAGGAACTATCGGAAACAAGATGGGAATGCAGGGTTGAAAGTGTCAAAGCTCTTAGATTCCAAATAGGTGACATTTATGATGCACTAATTGATGTTTCTGAAACACCCGTCGATTTCAAATGCCGAACAGAAGCTTTTTCACTGACAAGAGAACTTAAAAGTTTTAAAATTCTCGTGATGCTATGCATTTGGTATGATATTCTAACTCGGTGAATCTTGTGAGCAAAGTTTTTAAAGGGGAGCACGTGCAATTAGAGACCGTGTTGGTACTTTTGGAAAGGACAAAGAAATTTTTAATATGTTATAAGGAAAATGGGTTTCAAACTTCACAGAGAATAGCCAAACAATTAGCTAATGAATTAGAAATGTCTCCTGAAGAAGCTGTTTTCCCTTCTGCCGAGGTGAGTCTAATGTAGATGTATCAAAAAGCAATTCTCTTTTGAGGCAGAAGATGAAATAATCTGTGATCCTAAAAAACGGTTTCAGGTAGAATTCTTTAATGTACTGTTAGATCAAGCAAAAATGTCAATTACCGAACGATTTCAAGAGCTGGAAAAATTTAAAGAATCATTTGAATTTTTATTTGATATTCATAGTTTAAAAGTTTTAGGCGACGAAGAACTGCTGAAGTTTTGTAATCATTTGCAATTGTTTCTATCTGATCCAGAAAACGGAGCTGACAGTGACTTGGTTGGCCAAAATCTTCTTACCGAGCTTAGGACCCTGTCAAATGTTTTACCTTCACAATTATCACCTTTAGAGGTACTGAAATACATACATAAAAATAGATTGAACAAGGTATTGCCAAATACCTCTTTCACTCTACGAATTCTATTGACCATTGCTATGACAGTAGCTTCTGGTGGGCGTAGTTTTTCTAAGTTAAAATCAATTCTGAGGTCTACAATGACTCAAGAAAGATTGGCAGACCTATCAGTCATTTCAACTGAAAGTGAAATTTGTCAATCTTTAGACTAAAGTGAAATAATAGCACAATTTGCAAACAAAAAAGCAAGAAAGCTGTCTATTTAAAATTAATTATATTGACATTTACATTATAGAATTGTTTTTTATAAAACATTCCAATAAATTTTTAATAAATTCAATCTTAACAATATTATTTATTTTATACAATAAGTGAAAATATAAAAATTCTTACAACTCATAGATCTCAAAGAAAAATATTTTGTCTAGGGCCCAAAAATAACTTTTGCCAGGGTCTCCAAAACTGTAAGGCCAGCCCTGGCATTCAGCATGAATAGCCCCCCCCCCCCCAAGAAGTTAAAACAGTTTTCATAACAAATTCTTTGCTGAAGATGTAATCCCAAGAAAAATCAATCCTTCTGTATTATAAATAAAGACATCATGATATTGCATGTGCATTTGTTTTTAAATGTGTTGTTGTCTAGGTCAAATTGTACCCGGATGTCAATGCTGAGCTCCTTGGTGATCCAGAGATTCAGAGTAGAAGTTGTACTTGATTCTCAGCTGATGCACAGAGTTTAACATCATCCATGTATATCGGTTGGGACAAGGTGTAAAGGTTCTTCCTTTCTTTAAGGGTAGATTGAGCATGGTGGATAAAGTAAAGTGTGTTTTGTGTCAAGCGACACCAGGGATTTCCCCCATCTCTGTGTTGCTTGCATTGTGATGGGTGTGCCAGTTTACTGGAAATGCCAGAGATTCAAAAGTGTATGGATATTGTACATGTGTAGTGTTGTGTACCTTTGTTCATCTGGTCGTTTAGCCGCTGAACCCCAACTGAGGCCCAACGTTGCCCCAATTTCGCCACGCGGAGGCAGACCAAGAGACACTAGTAGACTAAGATTTATTCTGGCAGGTCCTGCCACCTAATTTCCTGAGAATTCAGTAGTTGGGCCGAAAAAAAAAAAAAGGTATATATATATATATATATATATATACACCCTTTATATGATGAGAGCCTTGTCGATCAATTCGGCCCTGGAAAGATTGTGCAAGGCTCAAGGGGTAGAATTTTTTTCAGCCTGGACTGTACTTGTTAACAGGAGAGATTGCTTCTACAGGGATGGGATACACTTAAATAGAGTGCAAGAATATTTGCTGATGCTATCGAGGCAGTGTTAGGTGGGTCAGAAAACTGCTAGTTTGGGGGGAGACAAAGACAAATAGATTAACAGTAGCCACTGGCAGAGGTGAAAGAGATTCTTGCACTGCTTCTATTGGAATGAGCACAAGCCTGAAAAACAATATGCAGGATATTTCAGAGACTGCTGGAAGTCATTGTTGTTGTTGTTGTTGTTGTTGTTGTTGTTGGGTTTAACGACACATAGGCTGCTGGGGCCATATTGTGTCTTTCTAATGGTGACTATGAAACAATACCTATATTTTGTGGTATATTCCTATCTGTTTTAAGAAAGTAAATAATTCCTTTTTATTAGGATCATCTCCCAGGATCTGCATTAAATTTACTGATGACTGTATATTAGATATTGCCTTAAAGATGTCTAAGCGGATGGTTTGAAGGTGGGGACAGTCCACTAGCAAATGGCGAATGGTCAGTTGAACTTGGCATGATGTGCATTGGGGAGGGATGTCATTATTTAATAGATACAGGTGAGTGAGGTGTGTATGCCCAATCCTTAGCCTTCCTAAAATTGTTTCCTCTCGTCTATTTTTCCGGAAACTGGAGAGCCACAGCTTCGGTTCTGGTTTTAATTTGTATAGTTTGTTTCCTGGATAACTTCTCCAGATCAGTGACCATCTATTGTAACATGCTTTACGAATGATATGTTTGAAATCAGAATACGGAACTTGACAATTCTGTAAAATATTGGTATCTGGTTGTTTGGCTGCAAGATCTGCTCTTTCATTACCTGCTATACCAGAATGCCCTGGTATCCAGCAGAATGTCACAGTTTGGTTTGACTCATTGCACACAAGTAATTTGGAGTGGATTTGTTTGATGACCGGGTGAGAGGAGTTGGTATTGCTATTTATGGCAGAGACAGCACTGAGGGAGTCAGTGTATATTAAGGCAGAAGAAATCAGAAGTTGAGTAATGTGATCTAGGGCCAAGTTAATAGCATAAAGCTCTGCAGTGAAGATACTGCATTCTACAGGTAATGAAACAGAAATGGTGAATGAAGGGAAGACTGCTGCAGCACCTACTTGGGTCTCAGTTTTTGATCCATCTGTATAGATTTTACAGGCCTCTGAGTTAGAAGAGTGAGTTTCATGTAATTGTGCAATATTGGAGGGCGACAAGTTGTTCTTACCCCACTGTTGAAAATAATCGTCGTAATTAACAGAAATATTTGTCCAAGGCGGATCAGGAGGTGTCATGTCCTGAAATATATTGCTGATGTCTATATTCCATGCTTGAGTGAGTTCTTTAAGTCTAAGTGCAGCAGGTCGGTTTTCATTTGGCTTACTGTTATAAAATGACTCCCATTCGGTATTATACAGATATTTCCAACTAGGGTGGGAGGGAAGACTGCGAATTTTTGCGGCGTACATCAAAAGTAATGTTTTCCTCCGAAGATGTAAAGGTGGTTCATGAGCTTCGATATAAAGGCTCTGAACTGGGGAGGTTCTGAAAGCTCCTAGAGAAACTCTCAGTGCACTGTGCTGGATCGTATTCAATCGCTCTAACGCAGTTCTTCTCGCAGAGTCATACACTGGGGAGCCATAGTCTAAGCGCGATCTGATGAGGGCTCGATAAAGATGGATCAGAGTATGTCGATCAGCACCCCATGACATAGATGACACACACCGGAGGATGTTCAATTTCTTCAAGCAGATGGTCCGAAGGTAGGTCACATGTGCTTGAAAGTTTAGTTTCCTATCTAGCACCAGGCCAAGAAAACGGACAGTGTGAGTAAGAGGTATTGGCATGTTATTGATCTTTAGCTCAGGATCAGGATGAAGTGATCGTAGTTTGCAGAAGTGAGTAGTGGTGGATTTCTGTTCAGCAAGACGATATCCATTGCATAAGGTCCAGGTTTCTATTTTGTATAGAGCATTTTGCAACTGTCTTTCGATAGTATTCATACTTTGTGATTGACAGGATATAGTGAGGTCATCTGCATACATATAAATTTGAATGGTTTTTGGAAGATCTTCCAATATTTTGTTGACTCGAATCGCAAATAGGGTAGCACTCAGTATTGATCCCTGCGGGACACCCTCTTCTTGAATGTGAGATGCTGACAGCACGTTTTGATATCGGACTTGAAAGGTGCGTAATTTTAAAAAGTTCTGGATGATTTGAGGAAGATAGCCTCTCAGCCCCAACTGATGCATATCTTTAATAATGCCATGACGCCAGGTAGTATCGAATGCTTTGTGGATATCTAGGTTGACCATCACTAGGTGCTGTTTCATGACGAAGGCATTTCGTATGTTGCATTCAAGTTTTACAAGTAAATCTAGGGTGGATCTGTTTTTACGGAAGCCATATTGGTGATCAGAGAGAAGATTCTGGGAATCTAGAAACCAGGTGAGCCTCTTATGTACCATCCTTTCAAAGATTTTGCCTAAACAGCTCGTTAATGATATCGGTCTGTAGTTCTGGACCAGAGTGGGATCTTTGCCTGGTTTTGGAATAGCACAGATATAGGAATGCCGCCAAGACAGAGGATAAGTATTTTCTGAAAAGATGCGGTTATAGAATAGTAATAATATACCAAGGTCAGATTCACACAGATGCTGCAACATGCTGTAGTGAATACCGTCTGGTCCTGCTGCACTATTTGACGATTTGCTTAAGCATTCCTTCAGCTCGACTAAAGTAAAAGGCTGGTTATAAGGAAGTGAGAGTTTAGTTTGAAAATTCAATTTTTGACGTTCTTCATTAGTTTTAAGGCGTTGAAAGGATGTCACATAAGAGGATGAGGCGGAAATATTATAAAAAGACTCTGATAGCGCATTTGCAATGTCATTAGGGGAAGATAATTCCTGCCCATTCCATTGTATTATTGGTGATTGTAACGGTAGAAATTTTCCATTGAGTGCTCGTATTTTTTTCCAAATAACTCGTGTGTCAGTATTTTTGTTAATGGATGAGGCGAAGTTAGTCCAGGATTCATGTTTTGCTTTTTTTCTAACTTGTCTCGCTTTAGCTCTGAGTTTTTTGTAAACAATTAGGTTGGCGGTAGTTGGGAATTTACGAAAGTGGTTCCAAGCTCGGTTTTTATCACGCTTTGCTTTGGAGCATTCTTCATTCCACCACTGATTTTGGTGTACACTCTTGTGCAGGTTAGATTTTGGAATGGAAATTTCTGCTGCAGATAGTACTTGGCTGGTAATGTGGTCAGTTACGTTATCAAGATTCTGTTGCTGTACATATTGCTTTTCAAATATAACACAACTGGAATAGGTTTTCCAGTCTGCTTTTTGGAAGTTCCAAGAAGTACGGCCTTTAGGGTATGACATGACGTGTGTTTGAATTGAACTGATGATAGGGAAATGGTCACTGTGGAATGGATCATTTAGCACTAACCATTCCATGCTTGGATAAAGAGATGCTGAACAGATGGATAGGTCTATGGCGGATGTAGTACCAGCAGGTAGTTGAACATGAGTTGGAGAACCAGAGTTTAAAAGAGTCAGGTTATGGTTATCCAGGAATGTTTCGATTAGTTTGCCTCTACCATCCATGGTGGAGGATCCCCACAATGGATGGTGACCATTGAAATCACCAAGTAAACAGACGGGAGGTGGAAGTTGCGTAATGAGACTGTCCAGTTCAGTCTGGGAGCAAGGATAATTCGGTGATATATAGATGGATGCAAGTGATAACGATATTCCCATTGCTATCCGGACTGCTACAACTTCTAAGGATGTATTTAGTTGGAGATGTCTTGAGGGAATTGTAGATTTCACAAGTATAGCTACCCCACCACGAGCAGGAGAGTTAGAAACCCTGTCTCGTCTAAACATAGTATAATTTTTGATTTTGACCGAAGCGTGTGGTGATAAAAATGTTTCTTGTAAGCACGCACCTACTGCATTAGTTTGAGTGAGTAAATCACTGAGGTCGTCTATATTACTGCGTAATCCTCGACAGTTCCATTGTAGGAATTTATTCATTGGTTGGATTTGTTTGAGGAAGATGGATCTGACTGTTTTTTCTGAGAAGGTTTCTGTCTGCTTGGTTTTGGTTTCTCATTTCTGGGAAAGATTGGGCGTCCTGTATCCATGATATCACTAGGATGTAACTCTAGTACTGTGTCGTCATCCTCCGATTGAACATCAGTTTCCATGTTGATATTTCGTGGCTTCACCTTTTTCTGATTTTCAACGGTAGTTGATTTTGTTTTTTCGGGAAAAGTTGAGATAGCATCAGTTGGGATGCTGATCGGCGTATTGCTGGTTTCGTTGACTGTAGGTTTCTTATTGCATGATAAAATAGTTTTGGCCCAGGTGGCAAAGGAAATTCTCGGTTCTATGGACACATCTGTTTGAGTTGCAGCTGAGCGGCTGGTTCTAGTAACAGATGCGTATGATCGGCTAGGAATGGTTAGTAGCACTTGCTTTCTTGCTTCAGGGTAAGTGACTTTATGTTCAACTTTATATTTCTGGATTTTTTTTCCTGTTTTCCATAGGTCACATGCTTTGGAAAATGCAGGGTGGTTTTCCTTACAGTTTGGACAGATAGGAGTGGAAGCTGTACAGTCTTCTTGAGAATGCTCCTTGGAACCACAAAGAGGACACACAGCATCGCCTCGGCATGCTGTTTGAGAATGACCGTACTTCTGACATTTAAAGCAGCGAATGGGGTTTGGGATGTAAGGACGAATCTTACAATTTAGGTAACCTGCTTTAACAGAAGATGGAAGAGTCGGAGTACTGAAAGTTAAAATGATGGA